>NC_088392.1:71867500-72173000 GCF_037993035.2 Macaca fascicularis | reverse complement strand
CTAAATTGAATGTGTGACTCAAACTGCAGGATAATTCAAAGAACATGAACACAATCAAACACGAGGTGCTTTTAATTCCTAACACACATTTCTATTTTTAGAAAAAAGAGTGGACTTGCAAGAATAGCCGGGGTCATCGAGCCACATAACAGTATGTTCAACACTACTGAATGACCATATGAGAACAAAAATGCGAACCACTTCCCATAGATGTGGGAGTGAGGGCGAGCAAGACCAAAGTGACTGATAGTGTGGAAAGCAATAACTCACATCACAGCATCATGAGGAAGGAATGTGCACTAGTTTCAGCCTAATCAAGCATTTCATGAAAATGGTAGAAAACTCAGTAGGCTTCTCAGTTCAGTTCACTGTTTTTCTGCTTTTCAAAGATAAGATCAAACTGATTCCACCTTGTTTCTTTTACATCTGTTTAGCTGGGTTACCCTGCTAGAAATGTTCTTTTATCAAAGCAGAAAAATCATCCTCTCTCTCCATTTTTTTTGTGCTGTATCAGTCTGCGGGTATCCTTTGAAAAATAACTTCTCAATTTGCTGTTGAGTAAATCCATCCACACTGAACCCACTCTAAGTCTAATTTAAAAGCCAGGTGTGGCCAGGCACAGTGGCTGACGCCTGTAATCCCAACACTTTGGGAGGCCGAGGCAGGCGGGTCACCTGAGGTCGGGAGTTCGAGACCAGCCTGACCAACATGGAGAAACTCTGTCTCTACTAAAAATACAAAATTAGCCAGGCATGGTGGTGTATGCCTGTAATCCCAGCTACTCGGGAGGCTGAGGCAGGAGAATCGCTTGAACCCAAGAGGCAGAGGTTGTGGTGAGCCGAGATCGCGCCATTGCACCCCAGCCTGGGCAACAAGAACAAAACTCCATCTCAAAGAAAAAAAAATTTTTTTAATTTTTAAAATGACCGTTTTAACTATTTTTACAGTTCAGTGGCACTAAGGACATTCACATTGTTGTGTGACCATCACTACATTGTGTGTGTTTAGTGGTAATGATGCACCCACTAAACTATAACCTCCACAGGGAGCTAGATTTTTTAACACTCAGTCTCAGAATAATAAATATTTTTATTATTTTCACCCAGTTGGATGGAACTAGACTTAAATCCACATATAACATTGGGGAGAAAAATTTTTACTTGAGATATTATCTCATGTCTTAAATAGTTGGATATTTTAGTGAATAAAAAAATTGTTCTTATTCTTCTAATCATCGTACACCGCTATATAAATTATAGCAAAGTACTGAGTACTTTATGTGACTCTCATTTAACTCATCCAATGACCTTATGGCATAGGTGCTAGGATCATCTGTACCCTACAGATGAGAGCACAGAGAGGTTGAAAAACTTGCCCAAGGTCACCTGCTTTTTGTTGACAGAGCCAAGATTATACCGAGTGTCTAACATGATCACATTATACTACTTCTTTGATGGAGAATAATAAGTAAAAAAAAAAAAAAAAAAAAAAAGCCAGGCGCAGTGGCTCACGCCTGCAATCCTAGCACTTTGGGAGGCTGAGGTGGGCAGATCACGAGGTCAAGAGATTCTGGCCAACATGGTGAAACCCCATCTCTACTAAAAATGCAAAAATTAGCTGGGTGTGGTGGCACACGCATGTAGTCCCAGCTCCTTGGGAGGCTGAGGCAGGAGAATCACTTGAACCCGGGAGGCGGAGGTTGCAGTGAGCCGAGGTTGTGCCACTGCACTCCAGCCTGGCGACAGAGTAAGACTCTGTCTCAAAAAAAAAAAAAAAAAAAATTAAAGACTCAAAATATTCATTGAGTTTCATTATACATAAATCAAATTTAAATGCAAGTTCCCAAAATATGTCACGCTAGGATCTCAGACTTTCTCCCATGGTTTCCCTCTTAGGGCCAGAGTTTCTAATCCTTTACCAAAACTTTAAATTTAATTCATACCCAATAGCTAAATACTACATCTACTTATTTTACAACCTCCGTGAACTTAGATTAATTACTTAATATTTCTGTATCTCAGATTCCTCATCTGGGAAATGAGAATAATAATAGTCCTTATTTCATAAGGTGTATTTTGGGTGTAGTAAAAATTAATTGATAAAATATATGTAAGGCTGTAAGCACAGTGCCAGGCGTAAGTGTTCAATAATTATTAGATTTAGCTGTTATGATTCATATTGTCCTTTAAAATTATAATTAGCTAAATATGCTGAACTAAATAATCCACGGCCTCTCTCAATTATTACTTTTTGGACAGAGATCTCATATCCTGCAATTTCTTTTACAATTTTTGAAAGCCACTTTATACATTTAAGTATATTACTCTAGATACAATACTTAAAAGGTGCCATTTGCCAATATTTGGAGCTAAGAGTAAAAAATCACAGAGATAAATTTATATACAATGACTAAAGCTTACAAGATACTAATACTTGATGCAAATGAGCTGGCAGTTCTAGGACCGGTGGGGATGAGGCTTGGACCAGGAAGAGAACAATGTCCTCCATTCTTGTTCTGATGAACCCTGCTTCTTTTCTGTCTCCTTTTTTTTAAATGCATTGAGGATCATGCTTCTTCAGGGAAATAACTACCATGCATTTTCTGAAAAAAGTTTCGTTGGATAGTTTTATACCACCGCATAGTGAAGACACAACATCCTACTTTGGCTGACATCCTAAGCGTTTTTAATTTACATGAGTGTAGTCATATGGAATTGGTTAAAATCTCATCCAGGAAATCACAGACCAGGCTTGCTTCTTAAACGGAGACAGTTTAATATACAAAATTGGTTACACAGGTATGGGAAGACTGAGACAGCAATAAAAGGAAAAAGAAGGAAAAGGTGGGGTTACCAGAACTTTACGAGCTCAGAAGGAAGGCCTGGGGTAGCCTGTGCTCAGACTGTGAGATGGCAGAGTCAGGTGGTGCTGGGACTTTGGAGTGGTGCAGAGCAGCTGGTGCATGGGCTGTTGAAAGGAGCTGGAGGGCCAGGCGTGGTGGCGCACGCCTGTAATCCCAGCACTTTGGGAGGCCGAGGTGGGTGGATCACCTGAGGTCAGGAGTTTGAGACCAGCCTGACCAACATGGTGAAACCCCATCTCTACTAAATAAAAAAATTAGCTGGGTTTGGTGGTGCATGCCTGTAATCTCACCTACTTAGGAGGCTGAGGCAGGAAAATCCCTTGAACTTGGGAGATGGAGGTTGCAGTGAGCCAAGATTGTGGCATTGCACTCCAGCTTGGGCAACAAGAGTGAAACTCCATCAAAAAAAAAAAAAGAAAGAAAGAAAGGAGGGAAGGAAGGAAGGAAGGAGCTGGAGCCGGGTGCCGTGGCTCACGCCTGTAATCCCAGCACTTTGGGAGGTTGAGGCAGGTGGATCGCGAGGTCAGGAGTTCAAGACCAGCCTGGTCAAGATGATGAAACCCCATCTCTACTAAAAATACAAAAAAATTAACCGGGTGTGGTGGTGGGCGCCTGTAATCCCAAGTACTCGGGAGGCTGAGACAGAGAATTGATTGAAGCCGGGAGGCGGAGGTTGCAGTGAGCAGAGATTGCGCCACTGCACTTTAGCCTGTGCGACAGAGGAAGACTCCATCTCAAAAAAAAAAAAAGGAGCTGGAGGGTGGAGCCATAGCTGCCCTCACATGTGGGAATGATGC
Organism: Macaca fascicularis; assembly: GCF_037993035.2. Classification (NCBI taxonomy): domain Eukaryota; kingdom Metazoa; phylum Chordata; class Mammalia; order Primates; family Cercopithecidae; genus Macaca; species Macaca fascicularis. The sequence continues at coordinate 72,169,340 of NC_088392.1, read as the reverse complement.
CAGAAGAAGGTGGAAACAGGAAGGAAGTTCCTTCTCTTCTTCCACCTTCCTTTATTAGAACACAACCGGAAACCAGCCGACAAGGAGGCCTAGGAAATGTAGTTTGGGAGTCCTGGCCTCAATATCGAAGAGCAGCTGAATGTAGAAGATGGGCTTGGGGCTGCTAGACAGTAAGCAAATCACCAAAACAAAGTTCTTTGTCCGATAAATAAATAAATAGCTGTTTCCTTCCATCAGTGTGTGTGTTAAAAGGCCTAAAATGGACATGATCCGTGTGCATCTTTGCTCCTATGTTCTTATGGGAGCAACTCATGGCACTCTGATTCTAGAATACTTAAAGATATAAATTTCTATAGCATAATATGGCACCAAAACAAGTCAAATACTTTATCTGGTGTTTTTCTTGATGCTCTAGTGTTGGGGGCGAGGGGGGCATTGTGGGAACCGGCTCTTTGGATTTAGGGCAAAGTTGTATGTCTAAACTGAAAGTCATAGGCACCATTAAGGATAATTTTTTTGTTTTCTTATAATTACAAAATGAGTAATTCATGTATACAGTATTATTATAAAGAGTTTGTACAGTGCAGGAGTGTATAGAGCAAAATATGAGATTTCCCCTTCTTTCCCACTCCCACCTACTATTTCTACTGTACTCCCCAAAGGTGACACCTGGCAATGGTTGGTTACACTGTCTTTTAGGCTTTCAAGAGCAATTCTGACTACAGATGGGTTTCACGTACTACCTTTAGGCCCTGACTTCTCTATCTCTCGATGGTACATTATGATTTCCATCTCTTATCATTTAACTCAAGTTGCAAAACAGATTAAAAGAACAGCTTAATCCTTCACATTATGTGAAATGCAATGGCTTTCTCTATTCTCTTAATGAATAAAAGAAAATTTAGTTATTTGAGATCGTACTCTTAAGACTTATTTATTTCCTTTAATACCTGTCCAAGTGTACAGATATGTTAATATTTTATGTTTATGTGAAGAAATAAGTCCAACTGCAGATAATGAAACTTGTCTCTGCCAGGTAAAGTACAAACCAAAGAAATTGTTACTATTCGAAAGAAAGCTTTGAAAAGTAAAAAGGCACATTATTGGCTATGCGCAGTGGCTCACGCCTGTAATCCCAGCACTTTGGGAGGCTGAGGCAGGCGGATCACGAGGTCAGGAGATCGAGACCATACTGGCTAACATGGTGAAACCCTGTCTCTACTAAAAATACAAAAAATTAGTTGGGCGTGGTGGCAGGCACCTGTAGTCCCAGCTACTCGGGAGGCTGAGGCAGGAGAATGGCGTAAACCCGGGAGGCGGAGCTTGCAGTGAGCCGAGATCGTGCCACTGCACTCCAGCCTGGGCAACAGAGCCAGACTCCGTCTCTAAATAAATAAATAAAATAAAATACAGTAAAATAAAATAAAATAAAATGACACATTATCTTGGATTCATAATTTATTGACTTAAAATAATAAAGGAACACTAAGGAGATACTTTCAAAACATTTAAGCCTTGAAGACTTTATTTTGACGGCCTTGAAGTCAGCATCAACGTTTATTTGGAAAGAGATTTTTGGAGGGACCTGTCTCCAATCAAAACTAATGAGCCTTACGGAGATCATTTTAATGAATTCCAAAAAGAAGAAATAATCAGTCATGTTTGCCAACCATGACGCATTAAAATTAGAAACGAACACTAAACAGATAACAAAATCTAACCATTTGCAAATATTAAAACATTTAAATAACATTTGGATTACAGAAGGAATTCACGATTATTTCGAAATAAATGACAGCAGGAATCCTATAAATCATCACTATGGGCTGTGGCTGTAGTTATGGTCTAAGAATAATTCCTAGCCCTATATTCTTTCATAATTAAGGAAGAAATATTGCAATATAAACACTCAATTTACAAATCTAGAAAAAGAACAACAGATTCAAAAGAAGGAATTACTAATGATGAAAGTATAGATAGGCCGGGCGCGGTGGCTCAAGCCTGTAATCCCAGCACTTTGGGAGGCCGAGACGGGCGGATCACGAGGTCAGGAGATCGAGACCATCCTGGGTAACACAGTGAAACCCCGTCTCTACTAAAAATACAAAAACTTAGCCGGGCGAGGTGGCAGGCGCCTGTAGTCCCAGCTACTCGGGAGGCTGAGGCAGGAGAATGGCGTGAACCCGGGAGGTGGAGCTTGCAGTGAGCTGAGATCCGGCCACTGCACTCCAGCCTGGGTGACAGAGCGAGACTCCGTCTCAAAAAAAAAAAAAAAAAAAAAAAGAAAGTATAGATAAATGCATTAGAAAACAAAACAGAGCAATGGCAATAACAAGTAAAGTGGAATTGATAAACCAAAATTGGTTATTTAAAAATACTAAATAATAGACAAGTCTGATTGAGAAAGGCAATATAGAAATTAACAATATTAGAAATGGGAATAGTATATGACCTTTTGAGAAAATTATAAAAGATTCTTGTGACAACTTAATGTTGGTAAATTTTAAAGTCAAAATAATATAGACACTCATGTATATTACCAATACTGATGCAAGAGGGAGTATTAAATCTGGGGAAAGAGGTCAGGTGCAATGGCTCACGCCTGTAATCCCAGCACTTTGGGAAGCTGAGGTGGGTAGATGGCTTGAGCCTGGGAGTTCAAACCAGCCTAAGCAACATAACAAGACCCTGTCTCTACAAAAAAAAAAAGAAAAAATTAGTCGTGTGTGCTGGCACACACCTGAGTCCAAGCTACTTGGGAGGTTGAGGTGGGAGGATCACTTGAGCCCAGGAGGTCACAGTGGCAGTAAGACATGATTTGCCACAGCACTCCAGCTTGGATGACAGAAACCGTCTCTCTAAAAAATAAATAAATAAATAAAATAAAAACCTGGAGGAAGAATAAAGTGCAAAAAAAGTAAAAAAAAAAAAAAAAAAAAAAAAAAAACAAAACCTTTCACAAATGTTACAGACTTGGATCATTTTAACAGGAAAGGTTTTCTCAGCATTCATGAAGCGAATAATTCCTATGTTATTTAAAGCATTTAATATTACAAAAAAAGATAAAGTTTTTGTTTTTTTTTTGAGATGGAGTTTTGCTGTTGTCTCCTAGGCTTGAGTGCAGTGGTGTGATCTAGGCTCATTGCAACTTCTGTCTCCTGGGTTCAAGCGATTCTCCTGCCTCAGTCTCCTGAGTAGCTAGGACTACAGCCACGCACCACCCCGCCCAGCTAATTTTTGTATTTTTAGTAGAGACGGGGTTTTACCTTGTTGGCCAGGCTGGTCTCAAACTCCTGATCTCAGGTGATCTGCCAGTCTCAGCTTCCCAAAGTGCTGGGATTACAGGCGTGAGCCACTGCGCCCAGCTAAGGTTCTTAATATATTTTAATCAAATAAGCATAACTCTAATACCTAAATTTGAAAGAACACAAGAAAAAAGAGTTATAGAGTAATATGCTTACAAAAATAGATGTAAAAATTCTTAACAAATTTGATAATCAAAGTGTATATATATTTTTAAAAATAATATACCTTTACTGATCTTTTTGTGGTTCATAAGCATGATGACTGGGTCTTCACACAAACATTTAAGATGTGAGGGAGAGGCCGGGCGCGGTGGCTCAAGCCTGTAATCCCAGCACTTTGGGAGGCCGAGACGGGCGGATCACGAGGTCAGGAGATCGAGACCATCCTGGCTAACACGGTGAAACCTCGTCTCTACTAAAAAATACAGAAAACTAGCCGGGCGCGGTGGCGGGCGCCTGTAGTCCCAACTACTCAGGAGGCTGAGGCAGGAGAATGGCGTGAACCCGGGAGGCGGAGCTTGCAGTGAGCTGAGATCTGGCCACTGCACTCCAGCCTGGGCAACAGAGCGAGACTCCGTCTCAAAAAAAAAAAAAAAAAAAAAAAGACGTGAGGGAGACACGTCTTATTATAATGTCAGCATATTTCCTGTCCAAAGTAAGAAAAATGAAATAAACATTAAAATAATATATTATTATCAAGTAGTGTATGTCACAGAAATTCAAAGTTATTTTAACCTTTGGGGGGAAAATATGGTATCAAGATAGATAGTAAAAAGTATTGCATATGGTAAAAATCAGAAGCCATTCCAAGCATCAACATGATAAAAAGCATTTATAAGAAACCAAACTAAAGGCTGGGTGTGGTGGCTCACACCTGTAATCCCAGTACTTTGGGAGGCTGAAGTGGGTGGATCACTTGAGGTCAGGAGTTTGAGATCAGCCTGGCCAACGTGGTGAAATCCCATCTCTACTGAAAATACAAAAATAAGCCAGGCATGATGGCACATGCCTGTAGTCCCAGCTAATCGGGAGGCTAAGGCAGGAGAATCACTTGAACCCGGGTGGTGGAGGTTGCAGTGAGCTTAGATTGCACAACTGCACTCCAGCCTGGACAACAGAGTGAGACTCTGTTTCAAAAATAAATAAATAAATAAAAGAAACCAAACTAAACTTCTACTTGAAGACGAAATGCTAGAGATATTCCAGAGTCAGAAATCAAGTAAGGATGAATATTTTCATAGGCTCATTCAGTGTTGTTTGCCTTTACTGGCCAAGACACAAAGCAAGAAATGAAGTGTAAATATTTAAAAACAAAGCAAAATTGCTTTTATTCATAGATAATATGCATGTCCACCTTTAAAATTCTAGCAGAAACAGGGAGGCTGAGGAGGGAGAATCGCTTGAATCCCAGAGGAGGAGGTTGCGGTAACCTGAGATCGCACCATTGCACTCCAGCATGGGCAACAAGAGCGAAACTCCATCTCAAAAAAAAAAAAAAAAAAAAAAAAAAAAAAAAAAAAAACTAGCAGAAACCACTGAAAATCCAAGTGAAAGAATATAATATAAATATAGAGGAATCAATAACTTATCTATATATTATCAATAAACAAAATATAAAGGTACACAACCCATTCACAATAGTAGCAAAAACTATAAAACAACACAATTGAACTTCAGAAATAATATGTAACTCCTATTTGAAAACAATATAAAAACTTACCTTACATAAAATATAAGACCTCCAGGCGGCCGGGAGCATTGGCTCACACCTGTAATCCCAGCACTTTGGGAGGCCGAGGTGGGCGGATCATGAGGTTAAGATATCCAGACCATCCTGGCCAACATGGTGAAACCCCGTCTCTACTAAAAAATACAAAAATTAGCTGGGCATGGTGGCGTGCACCTGTAGTCCCAGCGTCTTAGGAGGCTGAGGCAGGGAGAATCGCTTGAACCCGGAGGCGGAGGTTGCAGTGAGCCGAGATCACGCCACTGCACTCCAGCCTGGGCGACAGAGTGAGAGTCCTGAGACTCCGTCTGAAAATAAATAAATAAATAAATAAATAACCTCCATGCATGATCGTGCACATCTGTATTTTCAGCTGCTCAGGGGGCTGAGGCAGGAGGATCACATGAGCCCAGGAGTCTTGGGCTGTAGTGCACTGTACCAATAGGGTGTCCACAGTAAGTTCAGCATCAATATGGTGACCTGCCAGGGGCAGGGGACCGTCAGGTTGCCTAAGGAGTGGTGAACTGGCTCAGGTCAGAAAAGGAGCAGGTCAAAATTGCCATGCTGATCACTAATGGGATCAACTTTGTGAATAGCCACTGTACTCTAGCCTGGGCAACATAGCAAGATCTCGTCTAGCAAATAAATAAAATATGATACTGTAATAAATGGAAAATTATTTAATATTCCTACACAGGAATACTACGTAGTAAAAAGACAACAATTTCCTGAAAATGAATACAAATATTTAAAGAAATTCCAATAAAAATTCCAACGTGATTTTTATCAGTTGATGGGGGCTAACAGGACAAACTTGACAATTTGATGTTAAAGTTTACTTAGAAGTTAATACTCCAAAATAACCCAGATATTTTTGGGTTTTTTGTTCTGTTTTTAAATTACTATTTTTTTTTTTTTTTTTTTTTGAGAAACTCTTACTCTGTCACTCAGGCTGGAGTGCAGTGGCATGATCAAGGCTCACTGCAGCCTCTAACTCTCAGGCTCAAGCAATCCTCCTTCAGATCCCGAGTAGCTGGGAGTACAGGCGCATGCCACTATGCCCAGCTATTTTTTTTTTCTTATTTTTTGTAGAGACGGGGTCTTGCTATGTTGCCCAGGCTGGTCTTTAACTCTTGGGCCCAAGTGATCCTCTCACCTCGGTCTCCCAAAGTGCTAGGATTACAGGCATGAGCCACCTCACCTAGCCTAATTATATTTTTTTAAAAAAAGAACTACAGGAGGAGACTTGCCATATAAAATATCAAGATTGATTACAGAATTTTATTAGGAAAGGCCAGGCACGCAACCAGCACTTTGAGAGGCTGAGGCGGGCAGATCAGCTGAGGATGGGAGTTCAAGACTAGCCTGGCCAATATTGCGAAACCCCGTCTCTACTAAAAATACAAAAATTAGCCAGGCGTGGTGGCACACACCTACAATTGGAGCTACTTGGGAGGCTGAGGCCGGAGCGTCACTTGAACTCGGGAGGTGGAGGTTGCGCTGAGCCGAGATCACACCACTGCACTCCAACCTGGGCAGCAGAGTGAAACTCCATCTCAAAAAAAAAAAAAAAAAAAGATCATATTTAGGAAAAAGGAGAGGGAAGGTCAATAAGCCCAGCAGATCAATAGGCCAGCAACAGGTCTGTATATATGTGTCACTTAATGACAGGGATACACCTGGGAAAATGTGTTATTAGGTGATTTTGTCGTTGTGTGGACATCACAGAAGCTACACAAACCTAGAAGGTAGAGCATACTACACAGTTAGGCTATATAATACGGCCCATTGTTCCTAGGCTATAAACCTGTACAACTTATGACTATGCCAAACACTGTGGGCCATTGTAACACGATGTTAAGTATTTGTGTATCTAACCATAGAAAATGTACAGTAAAAATATAGTACAAAAGACACAAAGTGGTACTTCTGCACAGGGCAGTTCCATTATAATCTTATGATCACGTATGTGTGCTGTATCGTTAACAGAAATGTCACTGTGTGTGTCATGACTGTATATGGGAATGCCTATATGAGAATGTATGGGAAAATATATGTGAGTAAAGTTTGGTATCAGATAAAGCTGGCATCTCAAATAAAAACGGAAAATTAGTTAAAAAATGGAGCCAGATCCATTGATAACCCAAGGGAGGTAGTGTAGGAGGGTAATAGGAGATCTCTACATATGTACCTTTGACACAAACATTTCAGGATGGTGGATTTAAGAATTAAATACGAGAAAAAGAGAACATGAAAGCATAAAAGAAAATACAGGAGGACTTTAAAAAAATATGCTTAGAGAAAAAGCCTTTCCAAACCATAAATGCTGGATGTGACTACCTAAGATTCTCTCCAATGAAGGGCAAAGTTCAAAAGACACATGATAAACGAGAGAAAACATCTGCAGTATATGTAACAGAGAAAGAATTTAGGTTCATAAGATATAAAGATATCCTATGATTAAGAAAATAAAAAACAGCCTAATTAGGGAGGAGACTAGTAAAGGATATGAACAGACAATTTACAGATAGAAACAAAGTCAATACATATTTTTGGCCGGGTGCCGTGGCTCACGCCTGTAACCTCAGCAATTTGGGAGGCCGAGGCACTCAGATCATGAGGTCAGGAGGTCGAGATCAGCCTGACCAACATGGTGAAATCTCATCTCTACTAAAAATACAAAAATTAGCTGGGCATGGTGACACATGTCTGTAATCCCAGCTACTTGGGAGGCTGAGGCAGGAGAATCGCTTGAACCCGGGAAGCGGAGGTTGCAGTGACCGAGATTGAGCCACTGCACTTCAGCCTGGGTGACACAGCAAGACTCTGTCTCAAAAAAAAAAAAAAGGATGTGTGTGTATATGTATATATGTGTGTGTGTGTGTGTGTGTGTATATACACACTTTTTTTTTTTTTTTTACTTGTGATACATTAGCAAAAATTTAAAAGTTTCCCGATACTTAGTACTGGTGAAGGTATAGGGAATTGGAAACTCTTATGCACGGACTATGAAAGGATGATAAATGATTTGATGAGATAACCTTTAAAGTTGCACATGCTCAATATTTTCCACCTAGGATTTCTACTTCTAAGAATTTTTCCTAAACAATATTTGTACAAGTATTCAAAAGGATACATATGAAATACTATTTGTAATATCATACATAATAGCAATAAAAAGCAAATTACTTTGATGCCTATTGCTTAGTCATTAAAAGAAATATCCTCATCCCTATAATCCCAGTACTTTAGGAGTTGGGGTGGGAGGATTGCTTGAACACAGTCATTTGAGGCCAGTCTGGGCAACATAGGGGGACCACCCCCTACAAAAAAATAAGAAAAATTAGCTGGGCATGGTGGCATGTACCTGTAGTCCCAGCTGCTTGGGAGGATGAGAAGGGGGGATTGCTTGAACCCAGGAGGTTGACGCTGCAGTGAGCTGTGTTTGCACCACTGCATTCCAGCCTGGGCAACAGAGTGAGATCCTGTGTCAAAAAAAGAAAAGAAATACTTCTGTAGTCAACAAAAGGACTGAGTTGTATTTACTGACACGATAAAATGTGCAGAGATAGTAGTAGTGTTAATGAATAAAGCATTGCAGAAGAAACATACATAGTATAATCTCATGTGTGTAATTTCAGTATTAATAATCATTTAAATATATATATACATTTAGACATATATATAAAAGGATATAGACAAATATACATCAAATAATTGACAATGATTCTTAGACTTTTTCTACATTATATATTTCTGTATTTTAATTTTATACAGCTTACATTGAATTGTTTTTATATTTAGAAACAACATTTCTTAAACACATAGTAGGAAAAAGGAATAAACCTAATAATTCTAAAATTTTCTTCAAATTTAGATTGGGACTAATCTGTTGCATAGGTTATTAGTTCTATATGGGCATATTTTCTATATAGCTGTAATATACACATAGCTATTTAGAAACTATGGAGTGATATTCAAAGTCAATTCTTTATTTAAGGGGAGAAAGATGAAGACACTCTATGGTTTATCTTAATAAGGTTAATATCTAAATCTCCCAATGTCAACAATTATAATTACAATACATAAATTTTCCTCTTTATTTTGTATGTTGTTATCTTCAAATTCAAAAATTCCAGGCCGGGCATGGTGGCTCATGCCTGTAATCTCAACGCTTTGGGAGGCCCAGGCAGACAGAACACTTGAGATCGGGAGTTTGAGACCAGCCTGGCCAACTTGGCAAAACCCTGTCTCCACTAAAAATACAAAAATTAGCCGGGCATGGTGGCACACCTGTAATCTCAGCTATTCGGGAGGCTGAAGCAGGAGAATCCCTTGAACCCGGGAGGTGGAGGTTGCAGTGAGCCAAGACCACACCACAGCACTCCAGCCCAGGCGACAGAGGGAGATTCCATAAAAGAAAAAACTTCTGAGAACACATTTCCATGTAGACTCCATTCTAATACAGCATTTACAGTAAGATACTTAAGTCTAAGTACAGACTTGCAAATCTATGGAAGAATCATAGACATTTATCAGCTACCTTGAGAGTGAATAAAATTGCATTTTACTAAGAGCAACAGAGTCAAAGAGCATGCAGCGAAGGTAGTGTCGGCTCTCAGAAAATACACAAATACTGACTAAGGAGGTTACAAATTACAAAACATTCCAGTAATATTAGAGGTCTTTCTGACAAAATGTCATGTTCATTTTTCAAGCAAGATGACTGAAATGGAACTACTCTATTTGATGATTTCTCCAGGTGGATGATGCTGAAGAACCTGACAAAACAGGAGAGAATAAAGCACCCAGTAAGTTCCAGTCCGTGGGAGTGCAAGTAGAAGAGGAGAAGTGGTAAGTCCACGTGCATATGCATCCTCTTTTGTCCTGATGTTGTGAAGTAACGTAAAAGTGTTTTTCCCCATGATAAATCTACAACATTCAATGATATTTTCCACTAAGTTTTGGGAGTATTTAAAGGGTGAAGTTGAATCAATATTAGTTGATTCTCTCCTGTACTTTTAATACTAGAGACCACTCCATTTGAGTTTTACTAGAATAGTACTGTAAGCGTATTACACACATATAAATACTGTGTGCAGTACTCTTGGGTTGCCAAACTATACCTTTGGGGAAAAAAAAAAAAAACCTTCCCATTTTTATGAGAAGAAAATTTACCTTATTTCTATTTCTATTCCCAGCACTTAATAGTGTCTGGTGTTTAGTGTGTGCTCCATGAATGATGAATGAATGAATGAATGAATGAATGAATGAATGAATGAATGAGGAAGATATTCCCTATCATTATCCTGAATCACCAGTCCTTTAGATTACTCTTTACCTACTTTAGAGCCTCAGTATCTATAAATGGGAAATGTAGGATTTCATAAAATTACAGAATTTGGGGTCAATAATTTCATTTTGTAAATGAGAAGTTGATGGAGAAAGTCGTGTGAATTTCTCAAACTGGGAGGTTCCTGGTGGGTAGAACCATGTTTTATTGATAGTAGTGTCCCCCAGCTTCCAGCGTTGTGATTTGCACCTACTAAATATACAATAAATGTTGGCTGAATAAAGTAAAACTGGAGTTATGGTAAGAGAAAACGCTCTAAATTATAAATCAGTGTATCATCTCAACTTTGCTACTAACTTTCTGTGTGTTAATTAGGAAGAATCATTTGAATGTCACCTATCCATCCTTCCATTATCCATCCATTCAATAAAATCTATGGAATGCCTCCTATAATCAAGGCTACATGTAACACAAACTGAAAATCTGAAAAGGAGGAATTTATCAGTTTACGGAAGTGGTCCTGTTTTAGAACCTCTCACTATTGATTGACACTGTACTTTTAAGAGATGTGTATATATATCATATACATATAGTTAATATATATTAATAAAATATATAATATGTGTATATGTAATATATATATATAGTGTGTGTGTGTATAATATGACAAAAACCTTAATTACTTTTGCACCAACCTAATATAATTATGCAATGCTGGAAGCCCAGAAAACTGGTACGATCACTCTGGAAATAAATATGACAAAAGTTAGCAATAATTATACATCTATCCATACCAATTGACCCAAAAATCACACTCATGGGGCTTGAATTAAATAACTCAATGAAAGGTAAACAATTGTGAAACATTATTTATCATTGTAAAAGAAAAACAATAATTATCAAATAACCACTAATAGCATGCTTTTGTAATTTATAGCACCCCACCAAGGTAAACTATTATACAGCTATTAAATATAATTTTATTTAAAAGGTGGAGAAACATGGGAAAATTCCCATGATACAATGTTAGGTGAAAAAGTTAAATATATAATATCCATGCATAGTGTTCATGCAGATGGACAAGGACTGAAATATAATACGTATAAATGGTAGGTTTAGGAGTGACTTTTTTCTTCTACTCTAAAAAGTTTTAGTAATCATTGTTTTTTTGTTTTTTGTGTGTGTTTTTTGAGACGGAATCTCGCTCTGTCACCCAGGCTGGGGTGCAGTAGCACAATCTTGGCTCACTGCAACCTCCACCTCCTGGGTTGAAACGATTCTCCTGACTCAGCCTCCCGAGTAGCTGGGACTACAGGCGCATACCATCATGCCCAGCTGATTTTTGTATTTTTAGTAGAGACAGGGTTTCACCGTGTTGGCCAGGATGGTTTTGATCATCTTGACCTTGTGATCCACCTGCCTTGGCCTCCCAAAGTGCTGGAATTACAGGCATGAGCCACCATGGCGGGCCAATAATCATTGCTTTAATGTCCTACGCATATATTTCTTTATTAAGTGTTTTAGAAAAAGTTTTGAAAGTATACATTTAGTAGACATTAAAGAAAATGTATTCCTCGCCGTGGGCAGTGGCTCACACCTGTAATCCCAGCACTTTGGGAGGCCGAGGCGGGTGGATCTCCTGAGGTAAGGAGTTCAAGACCAATCTGACCAACATGGTGAAACCCGTCTCTACTAAAAATACAAAAATTAGCTGGGTGTGGTGGTGGGTGCCTGTAATCCCAGGAACTCGGGAGGCTGAGGCAGGAGAATCGCTTTAACCAAGGAGGCAGAGATTGCAGTGAGCCGAGATCACACCATTGTACTCCAGCCTGGGTGGCAGAGCAGACTCCGTCTTAAAAAGAAGAAGATAATATAGTCCTCCATCTCCCACCAGCCCAGCTCGGTGCCTTTTCTCAATGATATAGTTAGTGGTTGACAGCACAGACTCTGGAGCCAGAGCACCAAATCCTGGCTCTGCCCCTTACTAGCCAAGGGGCCATAAGCAAATTACTACCCATCTTTGTGCTTTAGTTTCCTTATATATAAAAAGGGGGTTACAGGCAGTTTCCACTATAAGCTAAAAGGAACTCAGAAGTCACCACTCCATCTTAACAAGTAAAAATCTCAGCAAACTAAAAAATCAACATCTCTTTGTGTATCTATCAGAGAAAGGAGGTCACAGGGCACACTGCTTCTCCCAAAATTGGAGAAACAGACAGACAGATACAGATAATTACAACCTACTGGAGTAGAAACATAAGTAGAAATCTCTGCAGGAACCCGCACAGGGTAAGAAAACATAAGCAGTAACTGAAGAATTGTTGGAGGCTCAATATTGACATCTCTGAGAGTTAAAAGCTCCAGCGAAACCCAGTCAGAGGGAGACCTCACACTTTTGTGAGTTTTACCTCCAGGAACTCTACCAGGTCCTCATAGTGAATATCAGAGAAAAAAAATCTCCTTGTGCTTCCAGGAGGGGGAAGGAAAAAAGAACTGCTTTGAAATATGCCAGCATGTTCTCTCTTATTCACAAGCCCTGCACGCAGCAGACACTATTTTACCAGAACCTTTTGCTGGCTGGGGTTTTATCAGAGCCTAGAACCTACCTGGGGGAAGGAAAACACTCAGCTCTAGTTCCCTCTAGCCTTCCACATGGGGGAAGGGACATACCCAACCTCAGCCCCCTTTAGGCATCTTGTCCCACATAAGAGAAAAAAAAACACACACAACTGAGAAATACTGATGAAGTTCACAGTCCAGGAGCACAGGCTCACCAAAGGCTGAGAGTAATCATAGAACTGTAGAGCGCTTTTCCCTCACCTGACCAGTACATTACTAAATGCCAATTTCCCACAGTTCCTTTCACCCAGTACGTCATGCCCACTTTTCAAAAAATTACAAGACATACTGAAGGGTAAAAAACACAGTTTGAACAGATGGAACAAGCATCAGAACCAGAGTCAAATATGGCAGGAATGTTGGAATTACCAGGCCAAGATTTTGTTGAAATGATGATTAATAGTCTAAGGGTGCTAATGAAAGAAGCAGAACATGCAGAGAGATGGAGAATGAAAAAGAATTCTAAGAGAGAATTAAAAAGAAATGCTGGAGATAAAAAACACTCTAATAGAAACAAAGAATATCTTTGATGGGCTCATTAGTAAACTGGACACTAATGTCTACATTTGAGGATATAACAATAGAAACTTCCAAAACTGAAAAGCAAAGAGAAAAAAGACTGATAAAAAGTCAGAACAGATTATCTGAGAACGGTGAGACAGCTACAACAGGTGTACTTTATATGAGAGAGGAATACAAGGAGAGGAAGGAGAAAGGAGCAGAAGTAATGTTAGAAGCAATAATAACAGAATTCCCCCAAATTAATGTCAGACACCTCAGATTCAGGAAGCTCAGAGAATACTAAGCAAGAGAAATGCTGAAACAAGCAAACAAACAAACAAAAAACAAAATAGGCCGGGCGCGGTGGCTCAAGCCTGTAATCCCAGCACTTTGGGAGGCCGAGACGGGTGGATCACGAGGTCAGGAGATCGAGACCATCCTGGCTAACACGGTGAAACCCCATCTCTACTAAAAAATACAAAAAACTAGCCGGGCGAGGTGGCGGGCGCCTGTAGTCCCAGCTACAAAAAACAAAATACTACACCTGAGCATATCATATTCAAACTTCAGAAAAATAAAAGACTTTAAAAATCTTGAAAAAAATGAGAGGGAAAGAACATCTTACCTATAGAGGAGCAAGGATAAGAATTAGGCCAGGTGCAGTGGCTCACACCTGTAATCCCACAATTTTGGGAGGCTGAGGTGGGCAGATCACTTCAGTCCAGGGGTTGGAGACCAACCTGGGCAACATGGCAAAATCCCATCTTTACAAAAAATTATCTGGCTGTGGTGCGTACCTGCAGTCCCAGTCACTCAGTAGGCTGAAGTGGAAAGATTGCTTGAGCCTGGGAAGTGGAGGTTGTAGTAAGCTGAGATCACACCACTGCATTCCAGCCTCAGCGACAGAGAGAGACCCTGTCTCAAAAATAAACAAACAGAACAAACAAACAAACAAAAAAGATAAAAGCTAAGAGTTAAATCTGGCCAGGCACAGTGGCTCATGCCTGTAATCCCAACACTTTGGGAGACCAAGGCAGGCAGATCACCTAAGGTCAGGAGTTTGAGACCGGCCTAGCCAACATGGTGAAACCCCGTCTCTACTAAAAATACAAAAATTAGCAAGGCATGGTGGCAGGCACCTGTAATCTCAGCTACTCCGGAGGCTAAGGCAGGAGAATTGCTTGAACCCAGAAGGCAGAGGTTGCAGTGAGCCGAAATCATGCCATTGCACTTCAGCCTGGGCAACAAGAGCAAAAATTCCATCTCAAAAAATAAAAAATAAATAAATAATTATATCTGTGTAGTCACAGTTACTCAAGAGGCTATGGTGGAAGGATTGCTTAGGGACAGGAATTCAAGTCTATCCTGGGCAACTGATAGGGTTTGGCTGTGTCCCCACCCAAATCTCATCTGGAGGAACCTGGCAGGAGGTGACTGAATCATGGGGGAGGGTCTTTCCCGTGCTGTTCTCATGGTAACGAGTGGGTCTCATGAGATCTGATGGCTTTAAAAATGGGAATTTCCCTGCACAGGCCCTCTTCTCTCTCTCTCTCTCTCTCTCTCTCTCTCTCTCTCTCTCTCTTTTTTTTTTTTTGAGACGGAGTCTCCCTCTGTCGCCCAGGCTGGAGTGCAAAGGGCCGATCTTGGCTCACTGCAAGCTCCGCCTCTCAGGTTCACGCCATTCTCCTGCCTCAGCCTCCCGAGTAGCTGGGGCTACAGGTGCCCACCACCACGCCTGGCTAGTTTTTTGTATTTTTAGTAGAGACGGGGTTTCACCGTGTTAGCCAGGATGGTCTCGATCTCCTGACCTCGTGATCCTCCTACCTCGGCTTCCCAAAGTGCTGGGATTACAGATGTGAGCCGCAGTGCCCAGCTACCCTCTTCTCTTGCCTGCCACCATGTGACATGTGCTTTTCACCTAATGCCATGATTGTGAGGCCTCCCCGGCCACGTGGAACTGTAAGTCCAATAAACCTTTCTTTTGTAAATTGCCCAGGATCAGGTATGTCTTTATCAGCAGCGTGAAAACGGACTAATACAGCAACATAGCGAGGCTTAGTCTCTATAAAAACACTCCAAAATGAAAAAAATTAAAAGAAGTATATCCAACTTATCGGAAACCATGCAAGAACGAGTGAAATTTTTTTTTTTTTTGAGACAGAGCCCCAGCTGGAGTGCAGTGGCAAGATCTCAGCTCACTGCAAGCTCCGCCTGCCGGGTTCACGCCATTCTCCTGTCTCAGTCTCCTGAGTAGCTGGGGCTACAGGCGCCCGCCACCACTCCCGGCTAATTTTTTATATTTTTAGTAGAGATGGGGTTTCACCATGTTAGCCAGGATGGTCTCGATCTCCTGACCTCGTGATCTGCCCGCCTCGGCCTCCCAAAGTGCTGGGAATACAGGCGTCAGCCACCATGCCTGGTGTGAAATATTTAAAGTATTAGAAGAATAAAAAAAGCAAAAACACCCATCTAGAATTTTGTACCCTGTGAAATTATCCTTAAAAGTGAAAGAAAAATAAAGACTATTTCAGATAAATAAAAATTGAGGGAATCTGTTGCCAGCAGACCTTCAAGAAATGTTAAGAAGTTCTTCTGAGAGAAAGAAAATGACATAGGTCAGAAACTAAAATAAAAACTTTCATTTTTCTCTTTTTTTTTTTTTTTTTTTTTTGAGATGGAGTCTCGCTCTGTCGCCCAAGATGGAGTGCAGTGGCAGGATCTTGGCTCACTACAACTTCCGCCTCCCAGGTTCAAGCAATTCTCCTGCCTCAGCCTCCCAAGTAGTTAGGATTACAGGCACCTGCCACCACATCTGGCTAATTTTTTTTGTAATTTTTTTTTTTTTTTAGTAGAGACGGGGTTTCACCATGTTGGACAGGCTGGTCTCGAACTCCTGATCTCTGGTGATCCTCCCACCTTAGCCTCCCAAAGTGCTGAGTTTATAGGCATGGGCCACTGTGCCCGGCCCATTTTTCTCATTCATAATTGATCTAACAGATAAGTTTGTTCAAAATACCAATAGCAAAAATGTATTTAAATATATGTACATTTATTTATTTATGTAAAAGTGAAATGAATGGCAGCAATGATACAAGGAATAAGTGGTAGGAATTGGAAATATTTAGTTATTACAAAGTACTCGCAAAACCTGTGAAGTGTCATAGTGTTATATGAAAGTGGATTGGGGCCGGGAGCGATGGCTCATGCCTGTAATCCCAGCATTTTGGAAGGCTGAGGTGGGGGGATCACGAGGTCAGGAGTTCAAGACCAGCCTGGACAATATGGTGAAACCCCGTCTCTACTAAAAATACAAAAATTCGCTGCGTGTGGTGGTATGTGCCTGTAGTCCCAGCTACTCGGGAGGCTGAGGCAGAAGAATCGCTTGAACCCAGGAGGCAGAGGTTGCAGTGAGCTGAGATCACACCACTGCACTCCAGCCTGGGCAACAGAGCAAGACTCCGTTAAAAAAAAAAAAAAAAAAAGGTGAATCGGATTCGTGGTAAATGCATAATGCAAACTGTAGGGCTCTAGGGTAACCATTAAAAAGAAGTAAAAGAAAAATAAAATTAGTATGCTAAGAAAGGAGAAAAAATTCCATCATATAAATACTCAATGGAAAATTATTAAAAGTAGAAAAAATGGCCGGGCACGGTGGCTCAAGCCTGTAATCCCAGCACTTTGGGAGGCCGAGACGGGCGGATCACGAGGTCAGGAGATCGAGACCATCCTGGCTAACACGGTGAAACCCCGTCTCTACTAAAAATACAAAAAATTAGCCGGGCGAGGTGGCGGGCGCCTGTAGTCCCAACTACTCGGGAGGCTGAGGCAGGAGAATGGCGTGAACCCGGGAGGCGGAGCTTGCAGTGAGCTGAGATCCGGCCATTGCACTCCAGCCTGGGCGGCAGAGCGAGACTCCGTCTCAAAAAAAAAAAAAAAAAAAAAAAAAAGTAGAAAAAATGTGAAAGACAAAAATAAGAAAGAACAAAGGCAAAAAAATAGAAAATAATAACAAATATGGTAGATATTAATCCAACCAGATAAATAATCAGATTAACCCTTTTCCCATTTAGAAGCCAGTGCTCATTTAATTTTACATAAACACGCTCTTTGAGGCTGAAGCAAATATGACTGATTTTCAATGTGAAAATAAAATGTAAAAACTGATCTTCGAGTTATTTCTAAACAGAACTAACATCAGAATCATCTGAATCATCAGAATCATCTATTTCAGAAAAATAGGATTCATCAAATGAATCTTGGCCACAACTCTTTGAGGACAATGTTAACATCACGTGTAGGAATGCTACGTTTTCTAGGACTTGCCATTTTCAGCAATGGAGAATTACTATATTTTCTAAATGGAAATACCACTACTAAGACCAGAATGCTAGAAATAGGACGATGTCTTTGTTTCCAAAGTCAATATACTAGAGCGATGTGAAAATAATAATAAAAGCAAACTATTTTGTGGCAAAGTTCTCTTGGGTTAAAGGCTGCAGCTGCAGGTGTCATTGTTCTCCGGGCAAATAGGAACAGGGTTAAACATGAGTGTCTTACATACACCATTAAAAGACAGAGATTGTCAGAGTGGAGAAGAAAACAAGACTTAACTGTATGTTGTCTGCAAGAAATCCAATTTAAATATAAAGATAGATATAGATTAGAAAGTAAAGGAATGGAAAAAGAAAATGTCTAGCACGAATAAAAAGAAAGTGGGCGTAGAAATATTAATCTCAGAGCAGACTTCAGAGCAAAGACAATTATCAGGGATAAAGATGATGATAAACGGGTCAGTTCTCAAAGAAGACATACAAATCTTTAACATGTGTGCACCTACCAACAGAGTTTCAAAATACATGAGTTCTAGCTGGGCCCAGTCGCTAATACCTGTAATCCTAGCACTTTGGGAGGCCAAGGTGGGCGGATCGCTTGAGGTCAAGAGTTTGAGACCAGCCTGGCCAACATGATGAAACCCCATCTCTACTAAAAATACCAAAAATAGCCAAGTGTGGTAGCACGTACCTGTAGTTCCAGCTACTTGGGAGGCTGAGGCAGAAGAGTCACTTCAATCTAGGAGGCGGAGGTTGCAGTGAGCCAAGAGAACTTCAGCCTGGGCAACAGAGCGAGACTCAGTCCCAAAACAAACAAACAAACAAACAAAAACTACAAAATACATGAGTTCTTGAGTTGATAGAACTACAGGGAGAAGAAGATGTATCTACTATTATAATTGGAGACTTCAACAATTCTCTATCAGAAATGGACAGATCAAGAAGGCAGAACATCAGTAAGGACGTAGTTGAATGCAACAACACTATTGAACAACTAGATATAGTTGACATCTGTAGACGGCTTCATCCAACAGCAACAGATTACACATTCTTCTCAAGCTCATATGGAACATTCACCTAGATAGAGCAGAACATATTCTGGGGCATAAAACAGATCTTAACAATTTTTTTTTTTTTTTTTTTTTTTTTTGAGACGAAGTCTCGCTCTTGTCTCCCAGGCTGGAGTACAATGGCACAATCTCGGCTCACTGCAGCCTCCGCCTCCCGGGTTCAAGCAATTCTCTTGCTTCAGCCTCCCAAGTAGCTGGGATTACAGGTACCTGCCATCACTCCCAGCTAATTTTTGTATTTTTATTAGAGATATAGTTTCACCAGGTTGGCCAGGCTGGTCACGAACAAATTTTTTAAATTATAAATCATATCATGTTTGCTCTCAGGCCACAGTAGAATTAAACTAGAAATCAACAACAGAAAGATAGCTGGAAATTCCCAAAATACTGAGATTTAACAGCACACTTCTAAATTACAAATGAGTGAAATAAATCTCAAGAAACTAAATATTTTGAAATAAATGGAAATATGACTTTTTTTTTTTTTTGAGACGAAATCTCACTCTGTTGCCCAGCCTGGAGTGCAGTGGCACAATCTCTGCTCACTGCAACCTCCGCCTCCCGAGTTCAAGCGATTCTCCTGCCTCAGCCTCCCGAGTAGCTGGGACTACAGGGATGCACTACCACGCCTGGCTAATTTTCATATTTTTTTTAGTAGAGACGGCGGTTTAACCATATTGGCTAGGCTGGTCTTGAACTCCTGACCTGGTGATCCACCCGCCTCGGCCTCCCAAAGTGCTGGGATTCCAGGCATGAGCCACCACGCCCGGCGGAAATACAACTTATTAAAATTTATGGAATGCAGCAAAAGCAGTGGTTAGAGGGACAGTTACAGCACTGATTGCTTGTATTAGAAAAAAAGAACAATTTAACATCAATTATTTAAGCTTCCACCATAGGACACTAGAAAAAGAAGAGCAAATTCAATCCAAAATAAACACAAGAAAAGAAATAAAATTAGAACAGAAATCATAAAATTGAAAATGATAATCAATAGAGAAACTCAACAAAACCAAAACCTGACTCTGAAAAGATTAATAAAATGATAAGCCTTTAACCAGGCTAACTAAGAGAGAAGACACAAATTACTCTTATAATATGAGACATGAGCAATCCATATGCCTTGGCCTCCCCAACGTATTGGAATTAGAGGCAGGAACCACCTTGCCTAGTCAGCAGTTTCTTACAAAACTAAATATTCTTCACCATACAATTCATCAGTTTTGTTTCTTGGAATTTATCCAAACGAATTGAAAACTTATGTTCACGCAAAATCCTGCACATCGATATTGATAGCACCTGTATTTCTAATTACCCAAACTTGAAAGCAACCAGGTTGTCCTTTAGTAGATAAATGGATAAATAAACTGTGGTACATACAGATAATAGAATATTATTCAGCACTAAAAGTAATAAACTATCGAGACACAAAAAGACATGGGAAAAATGTCAATGTATTATTACTAAGTGAAACAAACCTGTCTGAAAAAACTATATAGTGTATGATTCCAACTATGTGACACCCTGGAAAAGGCAACGAGATAGTAAAAAGATGACTAGTTGCCAGGGGTTGGGAGGAAGGAGGTATGAATAGGCTAAGGATGTCTAGGGCAGTGAAATGATTCTGTAGGTATAATAAATACAATGGTGGCCGGGCGCGGTGGCTCAAGCCTGTAATCCCAGCACTTTGGGAGGCCGAGGCGGGTGGATCATGAGGTCAGGAGATCGAGACTATCCTGGCTAACACGGTGAAACCCCGTCTCTACTAAACATACAAAAAACTAGCTGGGCGTGGTGGCGGGTGCCTGTAGTCCCAGCTACTTGGGAGGCTGAGGCGGGAGAATGGCGTGAACCCGGTAGGCGGAGCTTGCAGTGAGCCCAGATCACGCCACTGCACTCCAGCCTGGGAGACACAGCGAGACTCCATCTCAAAATAAATAAATAAATAAATAAATAAATAAATAAATAAATAAAACGGTGGATACGAGTATATACAACACAAACAGTAACCCTACTGTAAACCATGGACTTTGGGTGATAACGACAGCCAGTGTAGGTTCCTGGACTGCACCAAAAGTGCCACTCTAGTGTGAAATGTGGGTATTAGTTGAGGCTGTGTGTGTGTTGGGGGAAGGGGTGTATGGGAATTTTCTACTTTTTGCTCAGTTTTGCTGTGAACCTAAAACTGTTCTAAAAAAACAGTTTATTAAGTTTAAAAAGGGGTTGGAGGAAGGTGGATTATAGCATTAACCTCAGTGTGTTGTCTAAGGGTGTTTTGTAAAACTTTTAGAGCAATATCTGATACGTACAATGCTCTGCGTGTTTCCTAGTCTATTAAGCAGTCAAATAGAATCTCTCTAAAGAATGAAGTTTCAAGAAAATAATTATACTGCCTTTTCTTCAAAAAAAAAAAAGGGGGGGGAGGAAAGTCATCTCCTTTATTTTACTTCAGACATTTCTCCTGCAATCAGCCAGTCTATCTCTCCTTTTTTTTTTTTTTTTTTTTTTTTTTGAGATGGAATTTCACTCTTGTTGCCCAGGCTGGAGTGCAATGGTGTGACCTTGGCTCACTGCAACCTCTGCCTCCTGGGTTCAAGCTGTTCTGCCTCAGCCTCCTGAGTAGCTGGGATTATAGGTGCACGCCACTACACCCAGCTAATTTTGTATTTTTAGTAGAGACGGGGTTTCACCATGTTGGCCAGGCTGGTCTCAAACTCCTGACCTCAGATGATCCACCCGCCTCGGCCTCCCAAAGTGCTGGGATTACAGACATGAGCCACTGCCCCCAGCCTCAAATTTCATTTCCACAAGAATGCTAAATATTGCATTATTTGGTCAGACCTAGTAGCAACCTAAAAAACTTCATACGAGTCATTTTTATGATTTTTTTAAAAAGTTGAACGTTATTTGAATTATTGAAGTTTGTAGAATGGTCAGTTCCTCAGTAAACTGAGTAAAATATTTAAAACTCATCCCCAAAACGGTTGGCAGGCCAGTTTTAGTACTTAGCTTTCCAAAACATACCCTTCTTCAAAGGTCACTTTATAGTTAACCACTGTAAAGTAAATAAGCATTTAAATTGATGTTAATGATTGTTTTCAGCCTCTGCAAACGAAATCCATTGTCAAACAGGAAGAAGGGATTACCAATACCTTCTGTCTCTAACTTAATTCTTTTACAATTTTGCTGGTTGTAATTCATTTAGATAGGATCTTAAAAAGCAATATCGGGCAGATGAGATTACTTAATGACAGCTAAGGGATTTTTTTTTTTAATTATCTGGTGATAAAGATGAGGCTGTTGTTTTCACACTGAATGGCCAGTAACAATTTCTGTTTTCCTTTTTCAAATAAACAGACTGATAAAAGACAGCAACCTAACAAAAAGTGAGAAAAAGAAAGAAAATTGGGCTGAGAAAGAGATAGTGCAAAGAAATGATTAAAAGACCTGTAAGAGGCCAAGGCACTCATTCCTTTTGACTCAATTACAATTTAGGAACCAAAACTAACCCAGCAAGTCCCACCTAACTGATTGATCTATTAAGGAGTAGACTTGTAAATTTAGTGTGGTTTTCAGTGTTCCAAATCAAAACAAAAAGAAGTTCAAAACTCATTAGTAAAAAATAAAATGCACCAGGTAGCCCTGTCTGCTTCAATAATAGGAGTTGAAATGGAGCATCACAAATATCCCTGTTACATTTGCAGGCCACCATGACATTCTCAAAATGCCATGGATCGCAAATGCACATTGTCCATTCTCTGGGGCTGCCTCGCGGTGGGGACCGTGGACAGAGGAATGCTGTCTAAAGATCACTAGTTTAAATGCCGTGGCAGCAGGAAGCCAGGGATAATGAATGCGTATGTCATTTTAAAAAGAGACTGCTTCTCTCAAGCCGATGCAGAAACCCATCATCTTAATCAAACATTAGCTGTTTTCCCCCAATTCCTGTTTCACAGGTCGGCTAGTGGTATCGCTCTATAGGACACATATAGCATGTGTTTGCTGATATGCAGTACTGATCCTAAGTAAAGCAGGCAAATCTTGGCAACGCCTCCCCAAGGGGCACTCACCTCCGCCAGTGCGCCCATGTAGAAGTCTCCACCATCACGTCCCCATTGTCTCTCATGCTTTTGATGGTCTCCGGGAATTTGTATGAGGTCCTTTTGTCTTTCAGGCTGGTAATTAGCAAATCTAGTAAGCCGATCCTTTCTGTTGACTTAGGTGAGAAAGCTGAGAGGCTCCCAGGAATCTCCCATTTCCTTCCAAATAACAATTGTATTTTAACAGTGACTTCAAACTAGACTTTCTTACATTAGTCCGTTAGTGAGGTGAAGACTCCAGCAGTGGACGCAAAGAGGAAGAATAGTACTGTTTTCATTATAAAAGTAGTATGTAAATTTACTTGGAGGAAAACATATATTAACATATTAACAGTTTTTAACTCTGATGGCCTTTGGAGTAATTTTTTAAAAAACTATGTGTGGGCCGGACGTGGTGGCTCACCCTTGTAATCCCGGCACGTTGGGGGGCCTAGGCGGGTAGATCACCTGAAGTCAAGAGTTTGAGACCAGCCTGGCCAACATGGTGAAACCCTGTCTCTACTGAAAATGCAAAAATTAGCCAGGCGTGATGATACACACCTGTAATCCCAGCTGAGGGAGGCTGAGGCAGGAGAATTGCTTGAACTCGGGAGACGGAGGTTGCAGTGAGCCGAGATTATGCCATTGCACTCCATCCTGGACGACAGAGCGAGACTCTGTCTCAAACAAACAAAAAACAAAAAAACTATGTGTGTATGTATCGTCTTTTTACGTATTATCTACCTTTTCCACAGTAATTACATATTATTGAACAATCCATTTAATGATAAGAAAAACAAAGTAGTATTTACATTGTGAAAATGTATAAATTACAGAAATAAAACAAAGTCCTCCATAATCCTATCCATTAACCATGAGCAAATAAATGAGTATATTTTTACCCTCACTTTTCCCACGAATATTTAAAAAGTTGGTGAAATAATCCTATATATACAATCTTATAACATCTTTAAAATCAACAAACATTATTTTAAAAGTTTTCTTTTTACTATTGAAAATTCATAGCAAACACCTCTTTTAATGAATGCACAATACTCAAATTCATAGGTGAACCATAATTTCTGCCCCTTTCTCCTTCTGCCGGATTATCAACGTTACTTTTAGATGATTTCTGTTTAAAGATGGTGAAAACAAAGGATACACATGTATCTTCGAGGCCTTCTGAAACTAAATGACAATAAAAGGAATTTTTGTCTGTTTTGGCATGAACTCCCAAGGAGGAAGAGAACAAGAGAGAGAAAAACAACAGCAAAATTTAGCAAGCTAGAAAACAGATATGAAAGTGATAACCGATTCGGCAGACCAGAGGAAACTGAATCGAAAGCTGCTAGTGCAGGACTCCAAGATGTAATTCCATTTAAATTTAAGAACCTGCAAAATGCATGCGGATGGGTGGCATTGGGCGCCCTGAAAGTGGGGATAATGATGGAGCTAAAAAGGCCTTGAATCTGCAGAGCCAAGTGACAGTCCTTCGCTATCCTGACAGAGACTGAGGGTGTCTCTTCTTCAGAGGCTAAAACTAAAGGTCTCTGGCCTGGAGGATACCAGCATAGTTGAGAGCAGGGTGACTATACTGAAAATAGGAGGATTAAGTGAAGATATACAAACAGTGTTGAGGCACACTGCCCTGAGCCTTCCTAGGCTCGCTCAGCCCCCCAGGGTCCCGACAGCAAGGCACAGAACCCTCTACATGGGAGTATGGCAGAGTCCACTGTGGAGGGTTGACCCTTCTGAGCCCAAAGACCAAAAGATGCTGACATCAGGGATTTTGCAAGATGAAAGCCCAGCCAGATCATCCTATGTGAAGATTAGAGAGGATAAGCTCTTCCCAAAAGCATAGACTTG
Organism: Macaca fascicularis; assembly: GCF_037993035.2. Lineage (NCBI taxonomy): Eukaryota > Metazoa > Chordata > Mammalia > Primates > Cercopithecidae > Macaca > Macaca fascicularis. The sequence continues at coordinate 72,144,550 of NC_088392.1, read as the reverse complement.
TAAGGTGGGCTTAGTGTGCTTCTCAAGAATGAGAAGACAAGGATCAGCAAACTCAGGGAGATAAGACAATAGCCAGAAAACTAGAAACAAAAATTGTTCAGGAACATTCAGAAAATTAAAAAGTTCTTTTTGAGAGGAAAGGTGAGTAAAGAAGGATCCATGAGGGATGTGAAAGTTGTCAAGGTTTTCCTCAAAGAATCTTCTCATCCACCTGGGAGAGGAGAGAAGCGGCGGAAGTGAGAAGTGCTCCTGCTAGGAGTGGTAGCTCATGCCTAATCCCAGATCTTTAGGAGGCCAAGGCAGGAGGATTGCTTGGACCCAGGAGTTCAAGACCAGCCTGGGCAATATAGTGAGACCCTCTATCTACCAAAACAATGTAAAAAGAAATTAGCCAAGAGTGATGGTGAATGCCTGCAGTTCCAGCTACTTCGGAGGCTGAGGTGGGAGGATCGCTTGGGCCTGGGAGGCGGAGGTTGCAGTGAGCTGAGATTGTGCCACTGCACTCCAGCCTGGGTGTCATAGTGAGACCCTGTCTTAAAGGAAAGAACAAAAGGAAGGAAGGAAGGAAGGAAGGAAGGAAGGAAGGAAGGAAGGAAGGAAGGAAGGAAGGAAGGAAGGAAGGAAGGAAGGAAGGAAGGAAGGAAGGAAGGAAGGAAGGAAGGGAGGGAGGGAGGGAGGGAGGGAGGGAGGGAGGGAGGGAGGGAGGGAGGGGAGAGAAAAGAAAGAGAGAGAGAGGGAGAGAAAGAAAGAGAGAGAGGAAAGAAAGAAGAAAGAAAGAGACAGAGAAAGAAAGAAAGAAAAGGAAGGAAGGAAGGAAGGAAGGAAGGAAGGAAGGAAGGAAGGAAGGAAGGAAGGAAGGAAGGAAGGAAGGAAGGAAGGAAGGGAGGGAGGGAAGAAAAGGTGAAAAGTGCTCATAGAAATAATAGTGGAACTGTGGCTGGGCGTGGTGGCACACACCTGTAATCCCAGCACTTTGGGAAGCCTAGGAGGGCAGATCATCTGAGGTCAGAAGTTCAAGACCAGGCTGGCCAACATGGTGAAACCCTGTCTCTACTAAAAATACAAAAATTAGCTGGGCATGGTGGTGGGTACCTGTAATCCCAGCTACTCAGGAGGCTGAGGCAGGGGAATTGTTGGAACCTGGGAGGTGGAGGTTGCAGTGAGGCGAGATTGCCACTGCATTCCAGCCTGGGTGACAGAGCAAGACTTCATTTCCAAAAAAAAAAGAAAGAAAAAAGAAGGATAGTAGCAGAATTGAAAAACCCGAAAGGAGTTGGAAGATAAATTTCAGAAAAAAGCACCATATATATATATATATAGCGTCTTAGTTTGGGCTGCCATAACAAAATATCAACAAACTGATAGTGAGCTGAGATTGAGCCACTGCACTCCAGCCTGGGTGACAGAGTGAGACTCTGTCTTACAAAAAAAAAAAAAAAAAAAAAGGTCTGGTTCTGCATCCAGATGTCAGCAGTGTTGATTTCTCATGTGGTCTCTCTCCCTGGCTTACAAATGGCCATCTTCTCCCTCTGTCTTCGTATCGTCTTTCCTCTGTGTGTGTCTGTGTCCTAATCTCCTGTTTTTATAAGGACACCAGTCATACTGGATTCGAGCCCACCCTTGGGGCCTCAATCACCTGTTTAAAGGCCCTATGGCCAGAGCAGTGGTTCACACCTATAATCCCAACTCTTTAAGAGGCTGAGGCAGGAGGATTGCTTGAGCCCAGGAGTTAGAGACTAGCCTGAGCAAAATAGCCAGACCCTGTCTCTTGAAAAATAAAAAAAAATTAGCTGGGCATGATGGCATGTGCCTGTAGTCCCAGCTACTCGGGAGGCTGAGGCGGGAGGATGGCTTGAGCTCAGGAAGTTGAGGCTGCAGTGAGCCATGACTGTGCCACTGCACTGCAGCCTAGGTGACAGAGTGATACCCTGTCTCAAATAAAAATAAAAATTAAAAATAAAGGCCCTGGCCCAGCGCGGTGGCTCACACCTGTAACCCCAGCACTTTGGGAGACTGAGGCAGGCAGATCACGAGGTCAGGAGTTTGAGACCAGCCTGGCCTACATGGTGAAACCTCGTCTCTACTAAAAATACAAAAAATTAGCTGGGCACAGTGGCATGCGCCTGTAGTCTCAGCTACTTGGGAGGATGAGGCAGAAAAATCGCTCGAACCTGAAAGACGGAGGTTGGAGGTTGTGGTGAGCCGAGATTGCACCACTACACTCCAGCCTGGGCAACAGAGCGAGACTCCATCTCAAAAATAAATAAATAGATAGATAGATAAATAAATAAATAAAATAAAGGCCCTATCTCCAAATACAGTCACATGCTAAGGTACTAGGTGTTAGGACTTCAACATACGAATTTAGGGAAGAGGCCTATGATTCAGCCTGTAACACGTATTCAGCTGTGAATGACATTTCCTAGTCATAATAATATAGTTACAAAAAACAAGTTCTGAATATAGTTATCTGAATTGATAATACAACTATATCAGGGGAGTGGAAAAATACAGGGATAGACCAAGTGAGACTCCTTTTCAAAAAAAAAAGAAAGAGAGAGAGAGTGAGGAATAGGAGTGGTGGAAAGGAGAGAAATCTAAATCTTCAGCATTCCTAAGGACAAACACTAAAAAAAGTTCAAAGATTTATTTTTGTTTTTTAGAAATAGTGTTTAATAGTGGCTGCCTCTGAAGCAGAAAGTTGCTCTATAATTGGGCCAGGCATTTCTATTTTTCATAACCAACCTTTTAGAACAAGTTGATATTTTAAAACTGTGCATATATAACTGTGATAAAATTTCCTGAAATGAAATAATCCAGACATATAAAAAATATTCTTTTTTTCTTTTGAGATGGAGTCTCACGCTGTCGCCCAGGCTGGAGTATGTGCGATCTTGGCTCGCTGCAACTTCCGCCTCCCAGGTTCAAGTGATTCCCCCGCCTCAGCCTCCGGAGTAGCTGAGATTACAGGCATGCGCCAGCACGCCCAGCTAATTTTTGTATTTTTAGTAGAGATGGGGTTTCGCCATGTTTACCAGGCTGGTCTCAAACCCCTGGGCTCAAGCGATCCGGCCACCTCCACCTCCCAAAGTGCTGGGATTCAGGCCTGACCCACCGCACCTGGCCTAATGCAATGTTGAATAGAAATCATGAGTATGGACATCCTTGCCTTGTTAACTGATCTTAGGTGCAAAAACGCAGTTTTTCACCTTTAAGTATGGTGTGCAGTGGCGCGATCCGATGTGTACCACCACCATGCCAGGCTAATTTTTTTTTTTTTTTTTTTTTTTTTTTTGAGACTCATCGTTCTGTCACCCAGGCTGGAGTGCAGTGGCGCAATCTCGGCTCACAGCAAGCTCCGCCTCCCGAGTTCACGCCATTCTCCTGCCTCAGCCTCCCGAGTAGCTGGGACTCCAGGCGCCGCCACCACGCCCGGCTAATTTTTTGTATTTTTAGTAGAGACGGGATTTCACCGTGTTAGCCAGGATGGTCTCCATCTGACCTCGTGATCCGCCCATCTCGGCCTCCCAAAGTGCTGGGATTACAGGAGTGAGCCACCGCGCCCGGCCTAATTTTTGTATTTTTTGTAGAAACAAGTTTTCACCATATTGCCCAGGCTAAGCTTGAACTCCTGAGCTCAAAGCTATCTACCTGTCTCAGCCTTCCAAAGTGCTGGATTATAGGCATGAGCCACTGTGCCCAGCTAGCTTTAGGTTTTTTGTTTTTTGTTTTTTTTGTTTTTTTGTTTTTATAGATGCCTTTTTACCTACTTGAGGAATTTCCTTTCTTTTCCTAATTTGTTGAGAATTATGATCAGGAACAGATGTTGGATTTTGTCAAACGCTTTTTTGGCATCTATTGAGATGTTAAAAAGATTTTCATTTTTAGACTGTTACTATGATGAATTGCATTTTTTTTAGAAAAATTATAGTGAGATACATATAACACAAAACTTACCATTTAAACCATTTTAAGGTATACAATCCAGTAGCATTAACTACATTTACAACATTGTACAACCATCATCATGACTTAGTTCCAAAATATTTTGATCATCACCCACAGAAATCTCATACTCATTAGTAGTCACTGCATTCCTTTCTCCTCCCAGTCTGTGTAACTACTAATTGGCTTGCTGTCTCTATGGACTTGCCTATTCTAGATATTTCTTATAAACTGAATCATACAATATGTGGCCTTTTGTGTGTGGCCTCCTTCATTTAGTGTGATGTTGTTGAGGTTCATCCATGTTGTAGCGTGTATTAGTACTTAATTCCTTTTTATGAGTGAGTAATATCCAATTGCCTAGGTATACCACATTTTGTTTATGCATTCATCTGTTTATGGATATTTGGGTTTTTAAAAATCTTTCATCTATCTATTTATCCATCTTGAATAGAGCTGCTATGAACATTCATGTACAAGTCTTTGAACACCTGTTTTAAATTCTTTTTGGTATATACCTAACAATAGAATTGCTAGTTAATATAGGAATTATTTCCACAGTGGCTGCACCATTTTACCGTTCCTACCAACAATGTATGAGCATTCCAGTTTCTCCACAATCTGGTCAACACTTATTTTCCTCTTTAAATTTTTTTCCCTTGTGGCAATCCTAGTGGGTATGAAGTGGCGTGTCACTGTGGTGTGGATCTATATATCTGTAATGACTAATAATGCTGATTGCCTTTTCATGTGTCTATTGGCCGTTTTTTATCTCTTCGGAGACATGTCTCATCATGTCCTATGCCTATTTTTTAATTGGTTTATTTGTCTTTTTGTTGTTGAGTGTTTTAAGAGTTCCTTATATATTCTGGATACTAGATCCTTATCGATGTATGATTTGGAAATATTTTCTCCCATTCTATGCGTTGTTTTTCCACTCTCTTGATAGGGTCCTTGGATGCACTACAGTTTTTACATTTGATGAAGTTGGCCAGGCACGGTGGCTCATGCCTGTAATCCCAGCACTTTGGGAGACTGAGGCAGGTGTATCATCTGAGGTCAGGAGTTCGAGACCATCCTGGCCAACATGATGAAACCCCATCTCTATTAAAAATACAAAAATTTAGCCAGTTGTAGTGGCTGGCACCTGTAATCCCAGCTACTCGGGAGGCTGAGTGAAGAGAATTGCTTGAACCCGGGAGGCGGAGGTTGCAGTGAGCAAAGATAGTGCCACCGCACTCCAGCCTGGGTAACAAAAGTGAAACTCTGTCTCAAAAAATAAAAATAAAAATAAATAAATACACCTGATGAAGTTTAATTTATGTTACAGAGGCTGGCCTTGAACTCCTGGGCTCAAGCGATCCCATCTCCTCAGCCTCCCAAGTAGCTGGGACTGCAGTGTGCACCATCCCAGCCAGCTTATTTTTTGTTCGGTTGATTTTGCTTTTTGCTTTCATTGTCATATTTAAGAAGTTGTTTCCAAATCCAGGGTCCTCAAGATTTGCTCCTGTATTTTCTTCTAAGAATGTTACAGTTAGCTCTTAAATTTAGGCCTTTGATCCATTTTGAGGTAATTTTTATATATGCTAAGGATCCAACTTCACTATTTTGCATGTGGCTATGCAGTTATCTCACATTGGTTGATTTGGTTTTTTTTTTTTTTTAGTTTTGAGACGGAGTCTCGCTCTGTCACCCAGGTTGGAGTGCAGTGGCATGATCTCTACTCATTGAAACCTCTGCCTCCTGGGTTCAAGCGATTCTCCTGCCTCAGCCTCCCGAGTAGCTGGGATTATAGGCACCTGACACCATGCCCGGCTAATTTTTTTTTTTTTTTGTAGATATGAGGTTTCACCATGTTGGCCGGACTGGTCTCAAACTCCTGACCTTAGGTGATCTGCCCGCCTCGGCCTCCCAAAGTGCTGGGATTATAGGTGTGAGCCACCTCACCCAGCCACATTGATTGATTTTTGAATGATAATCTAACCTTGTATTTCTGGGATATACCCAATTTTGTCATCCTGTGCAATCCTGTTTATATATTATTGGATTTGATTGGTTAAAATTTAGCTAAGAACTTTTGTGTCTGTATTCATGAGGGCTCTCCTTCTGCAGTTTTCTTGTCTTTGGTCTCTGGTATCAGAATAAAGCTATCTTCATGAAGTAGGAACTATTTTCTTCTTTTCACTTTTCTGGATGATTTTGTGTGGAATTGGTATTTTTTTTTTTTTTTTTTTTTTTTTTTGAGACGGAGTCTCGCTCTGTCTCCCTGGCTGGAGTTGCAGTGGCCGGATCTCAGCTCACTGCAAGCTCCGCCTCCCGGGTTCACGCCATTCTCCTGCCTCAGCCTCCCGAGTAGCTGGGACTACAGGCGCTGCCACCTCGCCCGGCTAGTTTTTTGTATTTTTTAGTAGAGACGGGGTTTCACCATGTTCACCAGGATGGTCTCGATCTCCTGACCTCGTGATCCACCCGTCTCGGCCTCCCAAAGTGCTGGGATTACAGGCTTGAGCCACCGCGCCCGGCCGGTTTTTTTTTTTAATTAATGTTTCATTGAAGTCACCAGTGAAGCTACCTCGATCTGGAATTTACTTTCAGGGAAAGTTTTTAACTATAACTTCAATGTATTTAAAAGATTTAGGCTATTCAGGCCATTGATTCCTTCTTGTTTGAATTTGATTATTTGTACCTTTCAATGAACGTGTTTATTTTATCTAAGTTATCCAATGTATTGGTATAAAGCTGCTCCTCATATTCCCCTAATATTTTAATATTTATAGAATCTGTAGTGATGTCACTTCTCTCATTTCTGATATTGGTAATGTGTGTCTTCTTTTGTTTTTCCCATCAGTCTGCTAAAGGATTATGGATTTTATTAGCTTTTGAAAAGAACCAGCTTTTGATTTCATTGATTCTTCTGTATAGTTTTTCTGTTTACTCCTTCATTGATTTCTGCTTTTATCGTTTAATTTCCTTTATTCTGTTTACCATGAGCTGCATTTGCTCTTCTATTTTTAGTTTAAGATGGAATCTGAGCATTGATTTGAAACCTTAATTCTTTTTGACTAGTGGTGTCTAGTACTATATATTTCCCTCTAAGTACTGCTTTAACTACATCCTAAAAATTTTGATACATTGTTTTTTCTTTTTCATTCAGTTTAAAATACTTTCTATTTTCACTTGTGATTTTTTTTTCCTTTAACCTATGGACTACTTAGAAGTGTGTTACCTAGTCTCCAAATATTTGAGGATTTTCCAAATATTTTTTAGCTATTGATTTCTATTTAATTCTATTGTGGTCAGACAACGTACTTTTTCTTGAACCCTTGAAAATTTATTGAAACTTGTTTTTGGGGCCAAAATATAGTCTATCTTGTTAAATGCTCTGTGTGTACTCAGAAAAAAAGTGTGTACTTTGCTTTTTTTTTTTTTTTGAGACAAGGTCTGGCACTACCACCAGGCTGGAGTGCAGTGGCTCCATCTCAGCTCACTGTAACCTCTGCCTCCGTGGTCTCAAGGGATCCTCCTACCTTCTACCTACCTGGAAATCAACAGCTAAAAAATATTTGGAAAATCCCCAAATTTTTGGAGACTAGGTAAGTCACTTCCAAGTAGCCCATGGGTTAAAGAAAAAAAATCAAAAAGGAAAATAGAAAGTATTTTAAACCTTTCTTATAGGGCATGACTGCTGGCGATGAATACTTTCAGCTTCTTTTTTTTTAAATGGAGTCTCGCTCTTTCATCCAGGCTGGAGTGCATGGCACAATCTCGGCTCGCCACAACCTCACAACCTCCACCTCCCAGAGTCAAGCAATCCTTGTGCCTCAGCTTCCCAAGTAGCTGGGACTGCAGGCGTACGCTGCCACGCCTGGCTAAGTTTTGTATTTTTAGTAGAGATGGGTTTTGCCATGTTGGCCAGGCTGGTCTTGAACTCCTGACGTCAGGTGATCCACCCACCTCAGCCTCCCAAGGTGTTGGGATTACAGGCGTGAGCCACCGTGCCCAGCCTACTTTCAGCTCCTGTATATCTAAAAAAGTCCTTATTTTGTCTTCATTTTTAAAAGATATTTTTGCCACATACAGCACTCTAAATTAATGGCTAAGTTTTTGGGGTTATTTTGGTTTTTGTTTTCCAAAGAGGAATGAAGATATCCCAGTCTTGGATAGGTCATGCGTTGAACAGTACTTAGGTGAATATGCTGTTGGGACCCGTGCAGATCTTAGACCTTCGCTCTGTGCAGTTCTCACCTCTTCCATATGCTGCCATGCAAATTCCAGCTGCTTTGTCCTCCTCATACCCCTGGCAATGTCTCATGAGTCAGGGAGACCGCCTCCCCATGGGGACCACTCCCTGGAAACTTGCTCCAGCCAGTCAAAGGTCCCATTTGTTTCCCATATCTCAGAGATCACTGTTCTTCATTGTCTGATATCAAATGTCTTGAAAACAGTTGTTTCATATATTTTGCCAGCTTTTTAGTTCTTTCAGATAATATAGTAAGTTCAGTCATTCTTACTCCATCTGTGCCACGCACAGAAGTTGTCCGTATGTTTTATTTGGCGTATATGTAAGTAAGGCAAGCCCTGTTATTTAGCGCTACTCTCTGGCTTTGAAGGTCTTGGAATGTACTGGAAAAATGTTGGAGTCGTGGGGCAGGGCACGGTGGCTCACGCCTGTAATCCCAGCACTTTGGGAGGCCGAGGTGGGCGGATCACGAGGTCAGGAGATCAAGACCATCCTGGCCAACACAGTGAAACCCCATCTCTACTAAAAATACAAAAAATTAGCTGGGCGTGGTGGTGGGCGCCTGTAGTCTCAGCTACTCGGGAGGCTGAGGCAGGAAAATGGCGTGAACCCGGGAGGCGGAGCTTGCAGTTAGCCGAGATCACACCACTGCACTCCAGCCTGGGCAACAGTGCAAGACTCCATCTCAAAAAAAAAAAAAAAAATGGAGTCATGGGAACAAAAGAGTATTCTAGTTTAGAGATCCAGATTGAAAGTTGCTTTACCTCTCTGTTTCTAAAATTTGGGAGGTGACTACTATTAACATCAATAACCTTTTTTGGTGTAAGTTCTCTGATTCAACACCATCAATGTTTCCTCAACTTTAGGGTCGTGTTACATGTAGATAGAGATTCCTGGTTGAAGTGTAGAACCTATGTCCTGGATTTTGCCTTTCTGCTTATTACCATAGTTCCCAGGTAGCTATATTGCTGTCATAATCTCCACTTCAGAAACAAGAGATGAGTAAGTGTGTGGTACAGGTTCTGGCTTCCCGCCTCCGTTCTAAGTTGGCTACCTTTCCTAAAGTGAGATATTTCTGATGTATTTTGTAATAATTTATAAAGTAGTCATCTCCCAGCTTCACAACTGAAAGTGTTAAGGGGAGGCAGAAACTTTGCAACTGTATACTCCTTGGTTCCCTACTGACAATGTCCAACTGACCAGTGACAACTGTCATTCTTGGTTATATGGAAAGAAGCTACTGGTCTCATAACAACGTTCCGGAAAGCGAATTCCAGGAGGTTGTTTTTCTGGTGTATGTATACTTAATATTTTCATCCATGCCTTTACAAACGATTTCTCCACTGTCCGGGATCTTTAGAGATCACCCGAGTGGAATTGAGTGTTGCTGCAAGAACTCTTTTCCTTCAGCATCCAGAAAATCAGAAGAGAAAGTTTTTCCTAGAATACATGGATGGCAAACCACTCTGTGGCCTCTTTTTCTGCCGCATCAACTCTCCAGCCTTATCAATTTTTGTTAAACGGGTGAAATTGGCTCATAGTGAATGTCTAGAGCAAGCTTTGTGTGTTCAGAGGTGTGTGTATCTAAAGGGAAAGCCGGTGTCTTTTCATTGATGTCAGCGGAGTGGAAATGGGAGCAGATGGGTATTTTGATGATATGCATAAAAGCTTCTGCTCTTTCTGATCGTCTGTTGGTGAAGCAACCTCCTTCTCTCCTAGTATCCTTTTATACATCACACATAACATTTAGACCTCCAGGACATACTTAATGTGAAAGAGAAAAAATGCTGGCATTAAATATGCCTGCGAATGGCACCCACCATTCCAATAGATCTGTGAATGCACAGACTGAGTCAGAGGTGTTGAAGGAAAGCCCGGGTGACATATTATGAGAGCCACTCCTCGTCTCTAGAAACAAATGCCTCAGTGAATAGGACTGTTACCCTTTTTTTTTTCACCAGTGTTGCTCTGTTTCCATTTGCATTTCCAGAAGTGACCCAGTTCTGAGTTTTCTTGCTTCACACATCAAAGCTCACAGCCTTCGTAACTGGGTGGAACAAGCAAGTGGAAAGGTAGCATTGTTTTCTCTTATAGCACCATGTCAGCTACTATAAAAGATCTCTTTTGATCACAAGGGACTTAAATATGTGAACATTGGGGCTTGTAGTGATTTGTGCCTTTTCAACTAAGCAGGATATTAAAACATAAAGCCAAAATTGAGGTAACATCTGACAGCCAGTTCAGGGACCACAGACTTGGAAAGGCCTTTGGCAATCAACATTCCTTCTTTGTCAACCCAGAAGCTTTGGATCAATCCCCACTCCTCAAAGTTTCCTTGGAGTACCTCACAGCCTAGTACCCACCCTTGAAATTGCACTTGAAAAGTAATTTCTTTTCTTTGCCAAGTTAACAATACCATGACCTAGCCAAATAGTTCCTTACTGTACACCTGAGTTTTAAAGGCGTGGCATTCAGGTGTCTCAAATTTCAAAAGCCTGAAACTTGGCATAACTCCTGATAAGCCTCATAGCTTCCTTTTTTCTTTTCTTTCCCTTCTTCTTTCTTTCTGCCATCCCTCCCTCCTTCTCTTTCTCTCTCTCTTTCTTCCTTTTTACTTATTTTTCAAGATAACTTAGTTTGCAAAAAGAAAACCATCTGTCTCACAAGCCTATGGCCTCCATTTGACAAGACTCAATAAAACATAATTGTTAGTGAGACCGCTCATGCTTTGTTCGTTACCTCGGGTCAGTAGCCAAGGAGTGACCCAACCCTCCAGTTGCGGAGGTAAAGCAGTTCCTTCTGGGGCACATTCAATTCCAGGATGTTTTGTTGAGACTCCTAACCAGGGTTCCTATAGTGACAGCCCATTAAAGGTATTAGCACCTGCCCACCTGGTGCTAAAAAGGGGCTGGGAGCACGCTGGGCCCTCTCAGAAGTTACCAGATGACAACACATCCACTCTCATTATTTTCCATTTCCTCCCTTTGTATCATTTGAGAAAAACGTCACAATTATTTGGGGTAGAGAAAATTTTTTTATAGAAAGCCTATCCTATTTTCCTTTGCTTTAAAGACATCTTCAAGCATGATGTATGTAATCAGAGGAATGATGAACACAGAGAATTTGAAATAACTGACGGATGTTTGTCTTGAGATAGTTTTAAAATCTGGTGATAGGATGGTGTTAACCGTATATGAGTGGAGGGTAGGAGGGTTCCTCCCAGCTGAATTTTTTGAACATGGGATGCATTATGCCTGTGCTCTCCCATGCATGATTCTAATTTGGAAGCTGATCCAAATTAGTAAACCTAAGTAAACCTCTTTTTAGGGAGTTTGAATTTTTTTTTTTTTTTTTTTTTTTTTGACACAGGATCTCACTCTGTTGCCTAGGCTGGAGTGCAGTGGTGCAATCTCGGCTCACTGCAGCCTCTGCCTCCTGGGTTCTTCAAGCCATTCTTGTGCCTTAGCCTCCTGAGTAGCTGGGACGACAGGCACGCACCACTATGTCAGGCTAATTTTTGTATTTTTAGTAGAGACGGGATTCTGCCATGTTGCCCAGGCTGGTCTCGAACTCCTGGCCTCAAGTGATCTGCCCGCCTCGGCCTCCCGAGATGCTGGGACTACAGGTGTGAGCCACTGCACCCAGCCAAGCTTGAATTCTTGATCTCAGTCTCCTCACGCCCATGCCTTATTTTGATCTGTCTTTTATTTTACATAATGAGACATCTCGATTTTTACATCAGTGAAAGGGTGCCATTTCATAAAATACCAAGATGGTTGCACTTTCCAGGAGTAGCATTTCAGATCTCACATATATTCAGCCTTGACAGAAGGCTTAGTTTAAAATGTCTAAAGGCATGTACAAAGAAAGAAAGAATAGCAGAGTGCTAGCATTGCCCCCTTTGGAACTGGACTTAGCCTTGAAAAGCAGCCATTATGTGAATGAGAGGGATAAAGATGCTAAGAAGAGGCCAGGGGATTCTATGATGGAAAGACTAAGTCTCCTAAAACTAAGTTCATGACTTGAGTCTCATCAGTTGAGTGTCTTGTAGGTCCAAAGCACGGATGTCATAAAGATAATGACTGTGCTTAGTTTGCTTAGTTTTTGTGCACAATTTCTTTTGTTTAACTGCAACTCTATCAGACAGGGGGACAAGAATGGAACCTCTGCAGTTTACCCACGTATATTTTGATTTGTAACTTGCTGTACAGAAAAGTTGTAGGAAGTGGGGGAGGGTAAAACGCCCCTAGTTAGAAATATAAACTTGTTTCATAGAAGGAACATAAAGCAACAGCAGAAGTGAGTGCTCACAAGTGGCTTTCTTCGGGCTGTTCAGAACAGACAGAGTATTGTGTTCCGTACTGGCTGATCCAGTCTTTGCTTTCATGGTTTTCTGCTCCTTGAGCCAGAATATTGGCCGGCATTTTTCAGAAGTTGTAATTATTACACACTGTGCCTGCAGGGGCATGAAGAGCCAAAGAAGCTTCAAGATTGAAAACTGTGGGTTGGGAAACAGCAAGCCACTGGGTTCAGCTTTTGGGTTTATATCATCAACCAGCGACTGATCAATTCTTTCAAAAAATAAAGAAATTAATCTAGGGACCTCATTTTGCATTCCTACCAAAATTGCAGAGAAACAATAACAACTTGACTGCACCCTTCACCCAGAAGGAACTTTGCTCATGAAAGACATAAATCATTTTGTAGAGCAGAACGTTCTTTGAAAGCTCTGAGTAGAAGAAAGCACTTGCTTAAGGAACTTAATTGATAGAAACTAGCAGTTTGGACAGGGCTGCCTGAGTTCAAAGGCACCGCTTTTAATCCCAAACTATTTTAATTTTACTTAACTTTTATTTCTTTCTGAGTGACTACACTGCAAACTGCAAACTTCTATTAATCTACTGCCAAGTAATTTTTCTTAAGAAGGTGGATACTTTGCAAGATCCATCGCCAGGAGATGGCTGTCAGGAATGCGGGTAGTACGGTTTTGTGTAGATAAAAACTGAGGCACAGGAAAGTAGGTCATTCTGTTTTATATGTGGAACAGATTCTGGCTCTGGCAGTTTGCTCTGATGGAAAACAATAAGGGACTAGTACTTCTTTAAGTTTGGAAATGTAATGCCTCTGGCAATACAGGATCTTGGAGCGTGGAGGCTAATGTTTTCATAGTTGGGATTTCATGTTAGTAGAACAGCCAAAATGTCAACTGTTTGCAAGGAGAGTCATCCAATTCACACATATGCCGCTGGAGAGAAAGCCTAGCTTCAGGAGATGACAGTTAACATTTTGGGGATGAACGGGAAGAGTGCAGAAACAGCCCACTGCAGCCAAGAAATGAGTGGTTGTTGGAAGAACCGCTTTAGCAAAATTGTTCTTTCTTTCATTGCTAGCACACGAGACTTGTAACATTGCATTCAGACTTTCACACTATGTGTTTTTGTTTTTTTTTTTTTTCTTTTTCTTTTTTTTTTTTTTTTTGGCCCATTTGAGAGTTAAGAGCTTACAAAAGTGACTAGGTTGGATAACTTCAGCAGAATTGATTTCTTCGAAACAGCAAATGGGCCAACTTTGACTAGTTTATCTTCATAAAATGGATGGCCAGAATTACAACATATTTGGTCATTTTGGCCATCTTAATAACTGACACAGATCAATACCTCAGCCACTTTTTTTCTTTTTTTTTTTTTTTTTTTTTTGAGACGGAGTCTCGCTCTGCCGCCCAGGCTGGAGTGCAGTGGCCGGATCTCAGCTCACTGCAAGCTCCGCCTCCCGGGTTCACGCCATTCTCCTGCCTCAGCCTCCCGAGTAGCTGGGACTACAGGCGCCGCCACCTCGCCCGGCTATTTTTTTGTATTTTTTAGTAGAGACCGGGTTTCACTGTGTTAACCAGGATGGTCTCGATCTCCCGACCTCGTGATCCGCCCGTCTCGGCCTCCCAAAGTGCTGGGATTACAGGCTTGAGCCACCGCGCCCGGCCACTGTTTTTCTTGACACTTATTCTCTAGAGAAAAAAGTTGATTTATTGAGATGCCTCTTCCTTTTTGTGACTCTTAGTCTTTGTACTGTCTTGCGAATAACTGCTTGTCTGTATTACTGAGGTCATTCTTTAGTTTTGAAGGACGAGAATATTGGTTTTTATTGGCTTCAAGAGTGTGGTCCAGGATAGTTTTTTAAAAACCCACATAATCTGGTGTATTTAGTGTTGTATAGATATTGTTTAGTGCACTATCGTTTAAGGCTGGCACTACTGAATATGAAACAGTTGAAAATCAACTGACCAACAAACTATCTTAAAATGGCACAATCGTGAGCTACTCAAAGAAATGTACCACCTCACACATTCAAAACACAGAAATCACAGAACACACATTCTGTCCGAAAAGCAGAAAATAACACATGTTGATAAGAACATGGAGAAATAGGAATCCTGGTGCACTGTTGTGGGAATGCAAAATGGTGCAGCCACTAAGGAAAATATTAGGATTGTTCCTCCAAAAATTAAAAACAGAATTAGCATGTGATTCAGTAGTTCTACTTCTAGATATATATTCAAAATAATTGAAATCAGGGACTCAATAGATACCCGTGTATCCATGTTCATAGCAGCATTACTCACAATAGCCGAAAGGTGAAAGCAACTCAAGTGGCCACGAATGGGTAAGATAAATATGGGTAAATATATACAATGGGAATACTATTCAGCCTTAAAAAGGAAGGAAATTCTGACACATGTTACAACATGGATGAAACTTTGAAGATGTTATGTTAAATTTAAAAAGCCAGTCACAAAAACACAAATACTACATGATTCCACCCATAACAGGTACCTAGAGTAGTCACACTCATAGACACAGAAAGTGGAATGATGGTTGCCTAGGGCTGGGGGGAGGAGGAAATGGAGAGTTAGTGTTTCATGGGTACAGTTTCAGTTGGAAAAGATAAGAAAGTTGACATGGATGGTGGCGATGGTTGCACATACAATGTGAATATATTAAGTGTTAATGCCATTGAACTGTATGTTTAATAATGGTTCAGCTGGTACATTTTATGTTATATATATTTTATCATAATAAAAAATAAGTAAACTATTAGGCCTGGAAGTGACTTTAAAAAAAAAAAGAAATACAGGGCAGGGTAACAGACACATGGTGCTATCTTCAGTGGACTTATATTCTGTCATCGTTTCCTGCCTTCTCCAGAGGCCAGCAAAGCTCTTTTTGTATGTCTTCAATGACTTCAGGCCCACACATTCCTTGCCCGTTGTCTGAGAAAGAGTTCTTCATTACTCTCCTCTTCTCCCTCCCCTCCCACCTTCCACATGTTCTCCCCTTCATTGCAGGGTTCAGCCAGAGATATACAGGGCGCTTTGGTTGAGAAACACTGATCTCATGGACATCCATGTAAAATGCTCAGACTTAATCTGTGAACAAGGTGTCTTTCATCACCTTGCTAGAACTGTGAAAAGAAAATTAAAGGCGCAGGTGAGGGCAGAAATACAGAGCCCTAATAGAGAACTATAAGCTGATGTTTGCTCCCAAGGCTTTGTACCTGCATGACTAAGAGAAAGGTAAACCCTTACCAGGCAAACGAGTTTTAATTTTAAGAGGAAGCTATTGAAATCTCAGTTTGGGCTGAGTGTGGTGGCTCACACCTTGTAATCCCAGCACTTTGGGAGGCAGAGGCAGGCAGATCGCCTGAGGTCAGGAGGTCGAGACCAGTCTGGCCAACTTGGCAAAACCCCATCTCTACTAAAAATACAAAAATTAGGTGGGCATAGTGGTGCATGACTGTAATCCCAGCTATTTGGGAGACTGAGGCAGGAGAATCGCTTGAACCAGGGAGTCTGAGGTTGCAGTGAGCTGAGATTGTGCCACTGCACTCCAGCCTGGGCAGCAGAGCAAGACTCTGTCTCAAGAAAGAAAGAGAGAGAGAGAGAGAAAGAGAGAGAGAAGGAAGGAAAGAAGGAAGGAAGGAAGGAAGGAAGGAAGGAAGGAAGGAAGGAAGGAAGGAAGGAAGGAAGGAAGGAAAGAAGGAAGGAGGGAGAGGGAGGGAGGGAGGGAGGGAGGGAGGAAGGAAAGAAGGAAGGAAGGAAGAAAAGAAGGAAGACACTTACTTCAGTTAGCTTTCAGGAAGTCTTTGGTAAGAGTTGCCCCTGGAAAAATGTGGCTTCGCAGGATTCATGGTAGTTTTGGTCCAGGTTAGGTTATGTTTTTCCACATTTTTTTTTCTTTTCTTTCTTTTTTTTTTTTTTTTGAGATGGAGTTGCCCAGGCTGGAGTGCAATGGCGCGATCTCAGTTCACTACAACCTCCGTTTCCTGGGTTCAAGCTATTCTCCTGCCTCAGCCTCCCGAGTAGGTGGGATTACAGGCATGCATCACCATGCCCAGCTAATTTTTTTTGTATTTTTAGTAGAGACGGGATTTTTCCATGTTGATCAGGCTGGTCTCAAACTCCCGACCTCAGGTGATCTGCCCACCTCGGCCTCCCAAAGTGCTGGAATTACAGGCGTGAGCCACCACGCCTGGCCTTTCTTCCCATTTCTTTTTTTCTTTTCTTTTTCTTTTTCTTTTTTTTTTTTTTTTGAGACGGAATCTCGCTCTGTCACCCAGGCTAGAGTGCGGTGGCGCAATCTCAGGTCACTGCAACCTCCGCCTCCTGGGTTCATGCTATTCTCCTGCCTCAGCCTCCCCAGTAGCTGGGACTACAGGTGCTTGCCACCACACCCAGCTAATTTTTGGTATTTTTAAGTAGAGACGGGATTTCACCGTGTTAGCCAGGATGGTCTCGATCTCCTGACCTCGTGATCCGCCCGTCTTGGCCTCCCAAAGTGCTGGGATTACAGGCATGAGCCACCGCGCTGGGCCCTTTCTCCCTATTTCTAAGCAAATTACCCAGACTAAGATACCAGTGAATTGTTTCCTTACTCATCACCAACCTGAATTTCAGGACTTAAGTCACCCCATATTTGGGGAGGAAGTGGGACACTTCAGGTAAGGAATGATAGAGATGGACATTCTACTGGCTTTAATAGTTCAGCGCTTTGTCCCAATTTTGTTCAAGCGTAAAATTTCTCTTGATACGCTTTAATATTCCATATTGAGCAAACATGAGATTCGTGCTCTTCACATTGAAGCTATGACAATCAATGTGCTTGCCTCAAGGGTCTACCCCTGCCACCACCACCCCCAACACACACACACACACACACACACACACACACACACACACAGAAGATTGAGAAGATGAGACTTCTAATGGTCACACCCGGTGGGTAAAGTAGAAAGTAGTTTTGCTTCAAGAAATATCCTTGCCAGGTGCAGTGGCTGACACCTGTAATCTCAGCACTTTGGGAGGCCGAGGCAGGCAGATCACTTGAGGTCAGTAGTTTGAAACCAGCCTGGCCAACATGGTGAAACTTCTTCTCTACTAAAAATACAAAAATTAGCCGGATATGGTGGCATATACCTATAATCTCAGCTACTCGGGAGGCTGTGGTGGGAGAATCGCTTGAACCCGGGAGGTGGAGGTTGCTGTGAGCCAAGATCGCGCCGCTGCACTCCAGCCTGGCTCCAAAAAACAAGCAAACAAACAAACAAAAAAGAGAAAGGAAAAGATAAGAAAGAAAGAAATATCCTCTAACTAAATTTCTTTATTCTATTCTCCCAAGTTTCCGCAGGTTCACTCGATCCAACAGTGTGACGACAGCAGTACAGGCCGACCTGGACTTCCATGATAATCTGGAAAATTCTCTGGAATCTATAGAGGACAATTCGTGTCCTGGCCCAATGGCCAGACAGTTCTCCCGCGATGCCAGCACCTCCACAGTCAGCATTCAGGGCTCAGGAAACCATTACCACGCCTGTGCCGCCGATGATGACTTTGACACGGATTTTGACCCCTCTATTCTGCCTCCTCCGGACCCCTGGATTGACTCTATCACTGAAGACCCTCTGGAGGCCGTGCAAAGGTCAGTGTGCCACCGGGACGGCCACTGGTTCCTGAAGCTGCTCCAGGCAGAGCGAGACCGCATGGAGGGGTGGTGCCAACAGATGGAGCGGGAAGAACGGGAAAACAGCCTGCCCGAAGACAGTAAGTAATGCCACCCACCGCGCCACACCCGTCCCCTGGGGCTGGGGTTGCTTTGCGTGTGCAGACCTTGTTGTTTTCTTCTCTGCCAGCTTCACTTGTATAACCTTGACGTTCCACACCCCAAACCAGAACACGAAGGCGAGCTAGGCGATCCCAGCTGAGTCCAGAAGTGCCTGCGCAGCACAAAACCAAGAAAAGCCCTGGTAGACAGATGTAGCACTGTCCTTAGCTCTAGGCCCATGACGTTCTCTTTCTCTCTGAAAATACCAAGCTCTGCGTGGAGGTGCTTTCATGTCTCTAACTTGGTCCCTCTTCTCCAAGATGATCCTGGAATGTCGCTGATTCTCAGAGGATTGAAAATAGTTCTAAACAAAACGTCTCGTGTATCCCACGAATACAGACATCTACTATATACCCACAAAATTCTTTTTAAATAAAAAAAGAAAATAATTCTAACTAGCCCAGTGCAGTGGTGCCCACCTGTAGTCCCAGCTGATTCAAAAGACTGAGGTGGAAGGATCGCTCGAGTCCGGGGGTTAGAGGCTGCAGTGAGCTGTGATCACACCACTGCACTGCACTGGGTGCCTGGGTGACAGAGCAAGACCCCAGCTCTAAAAATAAATATATAAATAATGCTAACTTTTTCAAGGTCCATAGATACTGGTACATTGGGGATTCATATTCTTTATGATTTTGTTATTCTCATCAACATACAGCATTAAAACAAGGCTTATAATGTATAGGCCAGTAGAAACCTCCACCTATTTGCCTTCTTGTCTGTCTGACAGGTGCTTTCTCTTAGGATTTACAGAGGCAAACCCTTTAGCTGCTATAGTAATACATTTTATAATCTTATTACAATTGAATGGGCTAAAGTGAAATACATGATGCATACATAAAATAAATAATGGACACTATTTTTTGCCCACTATTCTTTTCTTTCTTTTTTCAGACAGGGCCTCACTCCTTACCCAAGTTGGAGTGCAGTGGCGCAATCATGGCTCACCCCAGCCTCGACCTCCCAAGTAGTTGGGACTGCAGGCATGCACCCCATGCTGATTTTTGTATTTTTGGTAGCGGCAGCGTTTTGCCATGTTGCCCAGGCTGGTCTTGAACTACTGAACTGAAGCAATCTGCCCACCTCGGCCGCCCAAAGTGCTGGGATTACAGTCGTGAGACACTGTGCCCAGCCTGCACACTATTATTTTCAAACTTGACCTTTTAACATTTGAAAAAGAAAAATTAACAATTGAAAAAGAAAAATTATCAAATTATATTAACAGTTGAAAAAGAAAAATTGTCAAATTATCTCAATTCTGAGGCATGTTTTACATATTTTCAACAATTCTGAAATTAGACTGTAGCTTATTTATAATCAGTATGTATTTTATTTTATTTTATTTTATTTTATTTTATTTATTTTTTTGAGACGGAGTCTCACTCTGTCGCCCAGGCTGGAGTCCAGTGGGGCGATCTCAGTTCACTGCAAGCTCTGCCTCCCGGGTTCAGGCCATTCTCCTGCCTCAGCGTCCCGAGTAGCTGGAACTACAGGCACCCGCCACCACGCCCGGCTACTTTTTTTGTATTTTTAGGAGAGACGGGGTTTCACCATGTTAGCCAGGATGGTCTCGATCTCCTGACCTCGTGATCTGCCTGTCTGGGCCTCCCAAAGTGCTGGGATTACAGGTGTGAGCCACCACGCCCAGCCATCAGTATGTATTTTAATGTTGTATGTTTATTTTCCTCTGAAACGTTATTATTAAATTAATGGTGGATCCTCCAACTGATGATATTTTTGAAACAAAGAAATTTGGTGGTAGGCATTAATGCCTACTTCATGTCTATGTGGGAAGGATCTAAAAGAGTATTGCTATGAAGTAACTTTTTAGACTTGTTTTTTAAATTACTTTTTCAATTTTTATTATGAACTTTTTCTTTTTTTTTATGAGACGGAGTTTCGCTTTTGTTGCCCAAGCTGGAGTGCGATGGTGCGATCTTGGCTCACCACAACGTCCGCCTCCTGGGTTCAAGCTATTCTCCTGCCTCAGCCTCCCAAGTAGCTGGGATTATAGGCATGTGCCACCACATGCAGCCACTTTTGTATTTTTAGTAGAGAAGGGGTTTGTTGGTCTAGCTGGTCTTGAACTCCTGACCTCAGGTGATCCACCAGCCTCGGCCTCCCAAAGTGCTGGGATTAAAGGCATAAACCACCATGCCCGGCCTATTATGAACATTTTTAAACATGCACAAAAGTAGAGAGTTTAACATGATGAGTACCCATGTATTCTCACCTGCTTCAACAACTGGTCAGTCTTATCTCCCCCATTAGTAGTTATTGTTGTCAGAGTATTTTTAAGAAAATCCAGGGCCAGGTGTGGTGGCTCATACCTGTAATCCCAGCACTTTGGGAGGCTAAGGCAGGAGGATTGCTTGAGATCAGGAGTTCAAGACCAGTATAGCCAACATGGTGAAATACCATTTCTTCTAAAAATACAAAAATTAGCCAGGTGCAATGGCACGCACCTGTAATCCCAGCAACTTGGGAGGCTGAGGCAGGAGAATTGCTTAAATTCAGAGGAAGAAGTTGTGGCAAACTGAGATTGTGCCACTGCACTCTAGCCTGGGCACCAGAGTGAGACTCTGTCTCAAAAAAAAACAAAAGAAATAAAGAAAATCCAAGGGCATCCGTCACTTCCCTATGTAGCTCACACTCATAGAAAACATTTTTGTAAATATAATCATAGGCCGTGTGTGGTGGCTCACGCCTACAATCCTAGCACTTTGGGAGGCTGAGGCAGGCAGATCACTTGAGGTCAGGAGTTCTAGACCAGCCTGGCCAACATGGTGAAACCCCATCTCTAGTAAAAATATACAAATTAGCCAGGTGTGGAGGCGGGCCCCTGTAATCCCAGCTACTCAGGAGGCTGAAGCAGAGAATCGCTTGAACCCGTGAGGTAGAGGTTGCAGTGAACTGACATCATAGCTACTACACTCCAGCCTGGGTGACAGAGCAAGACTCCGACTCAAAAAAGGTAAAATATTATCATGCATTATCATACCTAAAAAAACAACAATAATTTTTTTTTTTTTTTTAAACAGAGTCTTGCTCTTGTCACCCAGGCTGGAGTGCAATGGCACGATTTCAGCTCACTGCAACCTCTTCCTCCTGGGTTCAAGCAATTCTTCTGCCTCAGCCTCCTGAGTAGCTGGGATTACAGGCACCCGCCACCATGCCCAGCTAATTTTTGTGTTTTTAGTAGAGACAGGGTTTCACCATGTTGGCCAGTCTGGTCTTGAACTCCTGACCTCAGGTGATCCACCCGTCTCAGCCTCCCGAAGTGCTAGAATTACAGGGGTGAGCCACAGCGCCTGGTCAATAATTTCTTAATTAGATTTAACATCTACTGTAAATCATGTTAAGTAAATTTACTAAATGTTCCAAACTAGTGGTGTCAAAGAGTAGTGAGTTTTTCCCTAGGGGAATCATTTTTTTATGAAATGGAGTCTGGAAAATAACAGTTGTCATCAGATTGGGGATGTCCTCACTATGTCCACTCCCTCACTCACAGCTTCAGTCTGCGCCTCCTGCCTGACCGCTGTCAAATGAATGACTAGCTTATCGCTTGCCTTTATGAGCAAGTTAGGAAATTCATTAACAGGTTTTTGTAAAACCCATACATGGGTTTCCTTTGCTTTTTCATATTATGAGTGCAAACAACTTGGCAGTGGAAAAGTAAATCTTGACATTTGCCCCTGTTAGTGCCACTGCAGACTCACCTGAGTGTTGACCCCCAAGCACAATTAGGTCCTTGCCCTGGTGACAGGTAAACAAGGTACCTCTCAGCAGCGGAGGGAGCAGGAGTAGGTTTAAGTAAGAAAGTCTTAGTTGGATCATCTTATTTACTTTTCTCCTTGTGGACCTACTCACAATTTATCAGGTTTTCCTAGGAAAAATGCCAGCAACTGAGGAACAATGACATCCTGTGCCATTGCTCAGCAGCACAAGCTGTCTTTCAGATTTCAATTCCCAAACTTGGTTCTCCTTCTAGCTTCCTGATTGGTGTTCTCTCTCTCTTTTTCTTGCTTTTTCTTCCTTTCTTTCTTTTGTTTTCTTTTCTTTCTTTTGGCAGAGTCTTGCCCTGTGACCCAGGCTGGAGTGCAGTGATGGGCTCATAGCTCACTGTAGCCTGGACATCCTGGGCCCAAGTGATCCTCTCCCCTCAGCCTCCTGAGTAGCTGTGACTACAGGTGTACACTACCATGCCTGGCTAATTTTTAAAAATTTTGTAGAGACAGAGTCTTGCTGTGTTGCCCAGGCTGATCTCAAACTCCTGGCCTCAAGCAATCCCCCTACTTTCGCCTCCCAAAATGCCAAAATTACAGGCATGAGCCCCCCACCCAGCTCCTGGCTGGCTTTCAACAGGACTCTTGGAAACTACTTATCTGATGCTTTCTTTTAATTGGCCTTTCAATCTGAGACTTGATCTACCCCTCTCAACCCAATTCTATGATGATGTGTGAGGAGACTCATTGTGTAAAGATTTAGGAAAAACTAAAGGAGCTAGGAAAACAAGTCAATTGTATTCTAATACAATAACATATATTTGAAAGGTTGAAAATCTTGTCAGAAAACCAGCTTCTCAGCCTATGTTCAGGATGAAAGAGAAACGTATTTGTATTTTGAAATGTACACTGCTGGCAAAGTCCCAAGATAATGAACATGAGGGAACTGCCCAACCATCTGTTGTTCCTTCCTAATTTGTTGTTCAAGCTGAACTGGGTATCGCCCTGGTGTTCCTGTCATGCCCTGTTATTTGTCCTTCGGGTAATTCCCACATTATTTTATAGTAATCGATGTATCTTTCTCCTCTACTAAAAAGTAAGCTTTCTGAAAACAGAAATTATTCTTGTCTTACTCATCTTTATATCACCAGACCCTCTGACCCATAACAGGGGATCAGTAAATATGTATTTGAGTCCTTGAAATAGTCTGGAAATTCTGTTTTATAAAAGTATTTTACTTAGCAAAACCTTCCTTCCTAATTAGCTAAAAAAAATACTCAATAAGTAATATCTTAGTCATTTCAGGCTGCTATAACAAAATACCCCAGACTGGGTAATGTATAAACAGTAGAAATTTATTGCTTACAGTTCTGGAGGCTGGGAAGTCCAAGATCAAGACACTGGCAGGTGTGGTGTCTGGCGAGGGCTGCTCTCTGTTTTGAAGATGGCACCTTCTTGCTGCAGCCTCATGATGGAGGGAGCGGACAAGCTTCCTGGACCTCCTTGATAAGCGTAGTAACCCTATTCATGAGGACTGTGTCCCTGAGACCTACTCACCTCCTATAGGCCCCCTCTCTTACTATTATACATTGGCGATTAGGTTTCAACGTATGAATTTCAGATGAGCACAGACATTCAGACCATAGCAAGTAACTAACAGTTCTTGTTGCCAGAAACTGGAAAGGTGTTCCCATGACAGATGATGAGCTCTTCTGATCAGGACAAGGATATGGAAGAGAGATAGGCACCTGCCACAGAAGTGATGGAAAGCACTTCCGTGTGGGACAGGTGGCTAGTCCAGATGAACCTCATGTGTCCTGTCTCATTCTTAAGACACAATTCCATTCCACAAACACTTGAAGCCTTTCTCTATTTTTTCATACTTTAAGAAACATGAAATAGGAGCTTCAAACTACTAGGATTCCAAAATTCTAGTCAGTGCAGTGGCAAACCCTGCGCCCAGGACAGAGTCACCAGTTTCAAATGTGGCCAATACAGATCAGGGAGAATCGGACCGTAAGGCAGTAGCAACCCTCCCCAGGAAGAAGGGAGAATATCAGCGCATGAAAGAATATTCATCTTGTCCTCACAATACCCCTGACGATGGCCCAGAGACTTTGACAGGTGCTGTTTTATTTGCCCTCACAACAGCTCTCTGGCAGCATCTTGTCCAAGGTCACAGAAAACAGAAGTGTCTGATAGAACAGATACACATGAATAACATTTGACAAGATAATGATACTTTGTGTTGCCTGGCACTGTCCTCCTTAAAGCCCGCCATACGGATCTGTCCCTGACTCCTTGGCAACCACCACTCTGTTCTGATAACTGGGCCTAGAGTTGCAGAGGGCCTTTGTTTAACTAATTCTCTGACTTAACCTTTTCTTTTTTTATACGAGGGGCGGTAAGGAAGAGAGGCCAATCCCACTTGGCAGGCATAGCCAAATTCTAAGCAACCAGCTTTTGTTTGTTTTCATTCTGTGCACACCAGAAAAATAGCTTTGATAAATGGGTCCAGCACAGATACCTCTATCTGTGGGCCTGCAGAAGGAGGGCCTCTCTTCAGGGTGCCTGACAAATGTGGTCCCATAACAATATCCGCCCAGGAGATCTGGTCTTGAAGTCATCATGGAAAGATAAATAGGATAGAGGAAAAAAATGGAAGATTCTAATCACATGATTTATTTTGTGGGGTACCAGAATTATCCCAACTTTTAAATATTTTTAAATGTTTGGTGAATGTACATAATGCCTCTGAATAGTACACGTAAATATGGTTAAAATGGCAAATCTTATGTCTATTGTATCACAATTTTAAAATACCCCCACCGCACGTGGTGGCTCCTGCCTGTAATCCCAGAACTTTGGGAGGCCATGCCATGAGGATCGCTTGAGCCCAGGAGTTCAAGATTGGGCTGGGCAACAGAGACCCTATCTCTACAAAAATTCATATATTTTTAATTAGGCAGGCTTGGTGGCATGCACCTATGGTCCCAGCTACTCAGGAGGCTGAGGTGAGAGCATTGCTTGAGCCCAGGGGTCAAGGCTACAGTGAGCCGTGATTGTGCCACTGCACTCCAGCCTGGGAGACAGATGGAGACTCTGTCTCAAACAAATGAAAAACAACAAAAACAAAACAAAACAAAAAATAGAAAAACAAAAAAACAAAAACTCAGAAATATGCAGTAGCAGCTAAAGATAAGCAGAACAACCAAGTTCATGTTCATATTCATGTAAGAATGTGTTTTGTTAAATGACTCCCTGAATTCAAAATACAATGCATCCATGGCAAAAAAAAAAAAAAAAAAAAATTTGGAAAATAACCTATTTACTCACTGGAAATTTGAGGTTCAGATATTGCATGTGGGGTAGTTGTAATCATCTTTCTCTATTGGAGAGTTGAAGAAGAAAGAGTTCATCTAATTTTAAATAGTTATTTAGTTATTAATTATTTTGTGATGTCATTATGCTAATTGTGACAGCTGCTTTTGGTCTCACAGGGCTGGAAAACACTTTCCTAGTTCACCTGAAACTGATCAAATGTGGGTAACAAAAGGCAGACCGAAAACAAGCATTTAGAGTGGCCCAGGAGCCTCAAGCTATCTTTTGAACAGTGTCACTGTACATTCTTTGGTTGTGTGGAATTACTATTTTCCCTGATGAAAGCAAAGCAGAGCAAAGACTTTAGTTCTTGTTTTAAACCTTCAACCCCAACCGTCAATAGTACTTTTTTTTTTGGCTTGATCATAAAATAAAGAAACTGCAGTGAGTGAGGTTTCCTCCAAGCCAAGACAGCTGACAGAATGCTTGTTCCCGCAGCACTTGAAGTAAAATGATACGAGCTCTTCTCAGACAATAGAGCCCTTGTGTGAAACAGCTGTCTCAGGGAGATGGCTCAGTGCTATTTGACAGTGGCTTGTATGTTACATAGATACGTCTGGTATTATCTAACCAGGGATGAAACGACCAGATGGAGCTGAATGCCTCCAACTAGGAATGCAGTCTACCACTGTGGTGAAGGAACACAGGCTCAGGTTTCAATGGCCCCAAGATGAAATACTGGCGATTGTACTTTGAAATCTGTCTTTGCCTTCTGGATTGTAGAGAACGAATACGTGGAATTTTCAGTCTTTATCTGAAACAAACTGATAAACCTAGAGCATGTGCCGGAGGCAGATTAATTCTTCCACTTTAATTTTGCCTGGTAATCGCATCCAAGCTAGTGAAACTTGGCCTGCAGGCCCCCAGAAGGCTTGGGACCCTTGGCAGCGAATGCGGGGCTGGTAATGACACCTGAAATGGGGTTTGCCTGGTTTCAGGTTTGGTTACGGAAGCTGTGCACAGTCATTGTGACGGTCTATCGGTGCCATCACCAGGGTATATCTGCCTGGGATTGCCTCTGCTGTGTCTCTGCAGCCTGTGAAACAGTGGATGGCAGACAAAGCTGCATCTGTGAGTTCTGCAATTCATCTGCCTCCAGCCCGTGTGTGTTTCTAAGTGGGGAGCAGTGGCTGCATCCTAGCCTAGCTCCCTTCTCATCTTACTCTTGCAGTGAACCCTCAAAGGTCCCTCCCACTCCACCACACACGCACTTGCACGTCTCTTTTTGTAAGCTCCAGACAACCTGAAATTAGTGACCACAGAGGAAGTGGCAGTAATGAAAAGGAAATCGGCTATAATGTGCCATATGTTTAACCTCGAGAATGCTCCATTCATGCCGCTTTGCACAGAGCTGGTGCCAGAAGGCCATTAGACACCATCCTTTTGTGGATGTGCCTCTTGAGGGTGGTGTCTCCCAGCTCAGAAGGGCACGAAAGCATGAAGAGGTGAAGTGATGTGGTTAATTGGGGGCAGAACCAGGCCTGAAAGCAGATCTGTTCCTAGGCGAGTGGTGTTTCTGTCATTCCAGAGAAGGCAGAGAGAGGGACTGGTTCAGGGAGCAAGACCCCTATCATTTTCTCCAATAACTATTTCTGTGAAATGTAAATGCAACGGACTGGTGCGGTGCAGTGGCTCATGCCTATAATCCCAGCACTTTGGGAGGCCGAGGCAGTCAGATCATGAGGTCAGAGTTCGAGACCAGCCTGGCCAACATGGTTGAAACTCCATCTCTACTAAAAATACAAAAATTAGCCGGGCTTGGTGGCGCATGCATGTAATCCCAGCTACTCGGGAGGCTGAGGCAGGATAATTGCTTGAACCCAGAAGGCGGAGGTTGCAATGAGCTGAGATCACACCACTGCACTCCAGCCTGGGTGACAGAGCAAGACTCTGTGTCGAAAATAAATAAATAAATAAATAAATAAATGCAATGAACTTCAAATAAAATATTCAAGTTTTTTTCATTTAGATTACCTAGGGAAACATAAACTAATTCCATTTCATCCAACTTTCAAAGGCTCAAAACTGTCTTTATCTATATGATGTATATGATGTCACTGTTTTGTGGCTGATATAAGTCAAGATATGGATCCAAAGAGTGACCATCTTCTACGAATGGCCATCTTCCTGGAGGGGATGGGACTGGGAAAAAAAAAAATTAAAATCAGCTGATTTTTTTTAAAAACTTGCTCTTTCAAAACAAAATAATGCTTTTTTGTGTTTTTTTTCCCCGTAGAACACTATGGAAACTCTGGTGTTAGTCTATGGGAAAACTTCTACTAGAGAATCCATTCTTTATTCATTAGCCACCAAGTTTCAGCTAAAAACAAAACAAAACAAAACAAAAAAAGCACTGTTGTGCAATGCAGAACAGCAACGGCCAGTCAGGAATGAAACAGATCCACATTTTCTATGGAGACGTTTTGTTGACAGCAGCTCCAGATCACAAGTGTGTCTGAGAAGCAGCTGCTGGGCAGTAGGTTGGGGAAATGTTTGCCACAAGGACATACTCGTAAATGAGAATGTCTCCACATGGATAATCCCAATGCCATGAAATCACACAGACTCAGACTGACAAATCCACATGACTTTCATTTATTTATTTGTTGAGACAGGGTCTCACAATGTTACCCAGGCTGGTCTCGAACTCCTAGGTTCAAGTGATCTGCCTGCCTCAGCCTCTCAAGGTGCTGGGATTATAGGCAAGAGCCACTGTGCCTACCTGACTTAATTTTTTGGAAATAAATTTTGTGTATATTTGAGGTTTATATTGTATAGGATACAGATATATAGTAAGTTGGTGATTATGATGAAGCAAATTAACGTATCTGTCATCTCACATAGTTACGTTTTTTGTGAAAGAGCAGCTAAAGTCTACTTATTCCACAAGATGCCCTAAAACAAGATAATTTAATTAGCTGTCGTCCTCATGCTGGCGTTAGATCTCTAGACTCGTCCCTCCCATGCATCTCCTACTTTGTTTTTTTTTTTTTTGAGGCGGAATCTCGCTCTGTCGCCCAGGCTGGAGTGCAGTGGCGCGATCTCAGCTCACTGCAAGCTCAGCCTCCCGGGTTCCTGCCATTCTCCTGCCTCAGCCTCCCGAGTAGCTGGGACTACAGGCGCCGCCACCACGCCCAGCTAATTTTTTTGTATTTTTAGTGGAGACGGGGTTTCATTGTGTTAGCCAGGATGGTCTCGATCTCCTGACCTCGTGATCCGCCCGTCTTGGCCTCCCAAAGTGCTGGGATTACAGGCTTGAGCCACCGCGCCCGGCCGCATCTCCTACTTTGTAACCTTTGACCTACATCTCCCCGTTTCCTCCCCCTATAACCACTGTATCATTCTCTATCTCTGTATATTTGATCTTATTTTTTCAATTCCAATATAAATGATATAATGCAGTATTATTCTTTCTGTGTCTGGCTTATTTTACTTAGCATAATGTCTTCCAGTCCATCTATGTTGTGGCAAATGGCAGGAGCTCCGTCTTTTTTAGGGCTGAATAATATTCACTATATGTATGTGGTGTATATATACCACAGTTTCTTTTTTTTTTAGTTGAGACAAAGTCTCACTTTGTCACTGAGGCTGGAGTGCAGTGGTGTGATGACAGCTCACTGCAGCCTCAACTGCCCAGGCTCAATCAATTCTCCCACCTCAGTCTCCTCAGTAGCTGGGACCACAGATGTGTGCCATCAGACCCAACTAATTTTTTAAAAAATATTATTTGTGGATACAAGATCCCACGATGTTGCCTGGGCTGGTCTTGAACACCTGGACTCAAACATTCTTCCTGCCTTGGCCTCCCAAAATGCTGGGATTACAGAGAAGAGCAACTGCACCTGGCTTCTTGTTATGTCCCCTTTAGAGAAATGTCTGTTCAGATCTTTTGCCTATTTTTGTTTCTTCTGGTTTTGTCTGCTTTTCTTGTTTTGTCTTGTTCAAACCCTGTGTCAAGGACCTTTGCCCATTTGTTTTGGTTTGTTTGTTTATTTGTTTGTTTTTTGAGACAAAGTCTTGTTCTGTCACCCAGGCTGGAGTGCAGTGGTGCAATCTCAGCTCACTGCAGTCTCCACCTCCTGAGTTCACACCATTCTCCTCACTTAGCCTCCCAGTGTAGCTGGAACTACAGGCGCCCGCCACCACACCCTGCTAATTTTTTGTATATTTGATAGAGATGGGGTTTCACCGTGTTAGCCAGGATGGTCTTGATCTCTTGACCTCGTGATCCACCCACCTCGACCTCCCAAAGTGCTGCGATTACAGGCGTGAGCCACCACGCCAGGCCGGACCTTTGCCCATTTTTAAATTGAGGTTTTTGGGGTTATTTGCTTTCCTGCTAGGGAGTTGTAAGAGTTCTTCATTAATTTTGGATTTATAGTCTACAAACCTTATTGGTTATGTGGTTTGCAAATATTTTTTCCCTGGTTGTAGGATGCCTTTTTATTTTTATTTTTAAAATTTTATTTATTTATTTATTTATTTACTGAGGCAGAGTCTCATTCTGTTGCCCAGGTTGGAGTGCAGTGGCGCGATCTTGGCTCACTGCAAGCTCTATCTCCCAGGTTCAAGTGATTCTGCTGCCTCAGCCTCCTGAGTAGCTGGGATTACAGGCATGCACCACTATGCCCGGCTAATTTTTTTGTAATTTTTAGTAGAGATGGAGTTTCACCATGTTGGCCAGGCTGGTCTTGAACTGCTGGTGATTCACCTACCTCAGCCTCCCAAAGTGCTGGGATTACAGGCGTGAGTCACTGTGCCTGGCCTTTTTATTTTGTTGATTGTTTCCTCTGCTAACAGAAGCTTTTTCATTTTGTACAATCTCATTTATTTATTTTTGCTTTTGTAACCTGAACTTTTGTTGTGATATCCAAAACATTATTGCCAAGGCTAATGTTGAGGGCCCTTTCCCTTCTGTTTTCTTTTGGGAGTTGTGTGGTTTCTGGTCCTACACTTAGGCTACCCTTTTCCCATTGTATCCTCTTGGCGCCCTTGTCAAAAATTAGTTGACTGCGGCCAGGCTCAGTGGCTCACGCCTGAAATCCCAGCTCTTTGGAAGGCCGAGGTGGGCAGATCATCTGAGGTCAGGGGTTTGAGACCAACCTGGCCAACATGGTGAAACCCCATCTCTACTAAACATACAAAAAATAGCCAAGAGTGGTGGCAGGCCCCTGTAGTCCCAGCTACTTGGGAAGCTGAGGTGGGAGAATTGCTTGAACCCGGAAGGCGGAGGTTGCAGTGAGCCGAGATCGTGCCACTCCACTCCAGCCTGGGCAACAGAGTGAGGTCTTAAAAAAAAAAAAGGAAAAATTAGTTGACTGCACGTGTCTTTAAAGTAAGTGGATGGACCCACTTTTTAAATTTCCTTTCTCTGTCTTCACCCCTAAAGTCTATAACATTGGGGGAAAAAAGCCAGGTGGGAGGCCAAGTGCAGCGCTCACACCTGTAATCCCAGCACCTTGAGAGGCCAAGGTGGGTGGATCACTTGAGGTCAGGACTTTGAAACCATCCTGGCCAAGATGGTGAAACCCCGTCTCTACTAAAAATACAGAAATCAGCCGGGTGTGGTGGGCTGTAATCCCAGCTTCTCAGGAGGCTGAGGCAGGAGAATCACTTGAATCCGGGAGGCGGAGGTTGCAGTGAGCCGAGATCGCACCATTGCACTCCAGCCTGGCCAGCAAGAGTGAAACTCTGTTTTGAAAGAAAAGAAAAGAAAAGAAAAGAAAAGAAAAGAAAAGAAAAGAAAAGAAAAGAAAAAAGAAGGAAGGAAGGAAGGAAGGAAGGAAGGAAGGAAGGAAGGAAGGAAGGGGCAAGTGGGTAAAAAGAAGGCAAAATTTGAATATAAGGAAATATAATTCATCATCCACAAACACAACTCAACTTATCCTAGATGGTGTGACTTTTCCAGGCTAGTCACTACAAATAGCATGACAAACAGCAATGCAAGAGGAATAATACCCCAGCTAAGACTGTATCAGCTAATTAGTCAACACTATAATTTAAAAAGTGGTGCGAGACATGATAAAACCTTAAAGAATTAGAATGCTCAGGGATCAGAATATCACAGGTAGTTTTCTTTTCTGGTTGATATAGAATCTGTAAATAACTCAGTTAATTTCAAAACGTATTCCTTCAGTGGAGATAACAGGAGTTAGTTACATGGGCACAGTCTAAGCCATCAAAGAGCTCACATTCTGGTTGGAAATCAGACATATTAACAGAACATGTTGAAAAGAATGAGCAAAAGGCAGAGACAGCTATGCAGGAGAATTTTGGAAGCAGTGAGGAGGGAGAGGTGAAAGAGGTAAGGCTTTCTGGCAAGGTACACCCAAGCTGAATCCTAAGGATGAGGACTGCTAGATACAGGGAGAGGGGCTTGCCTAGGGCATCAAGGGGAGGAGACAGTCTCAGCTTAGTGCTTGGTGTGAAGAAGACACTTAGGAGAGAAAGACCTTGGGGATGTGGGAAGCCATGGGCGCTTGGAGCACGGAAGGAGTCAGCAGAGAGAAACTGGACAGCTTGGCCTGCACCTGCCCTGCTGAAGGGGGCTTCGGGGTTATCCTATGGAGCAGGGGAACCAAAGAAAAGTCAGCATGAGAGTTACACGAGATAAGAAAACCCTGTAGTTCCCTTAATGAAACCAAATCTCCAAGATTGTCAAGGGATGGAGAACATTTACGCTATGGATAGATTGATCAAGCCTTGTACCCCTAATGGTAATCAACAAGGGAATCCTGAGGGGAACACGGATTTGGGGAGACAGGAGGTGTTGAGCTGGTGGTTACACATGCTCCTTGAAAGCGTCTGGGGTCAGTACCCAGTGGAGTCACAAATTCGAGAAAGCAGAATGAGGGAAGTGAGTGGAGAAGTGAGCTGGGGATTACATTTTGTGTTCAACATTTACGAGGTGGAGTGACAGAAATTCTAGCAAGCACAGGGAAGGCAGCATCAGGGAAGGGCAGTGAGCCAGAGACCGTTGTTGGGAGACCCAAGGGATCTGAGTTCCTTTGTGCCAAAAGCAGAGTCCAGAAGGTGAAGAGGGTGGAGACAGCCGGGCTGCAGGGAATGGAGACAATGGAGAGCAGAAGAAATACGAGGGCAAAGGCATGCTAACCTTTGGAGAATGGGGGTTTGAAGGGAATGTGTTAATTTGCCAGGGTTGCCATAATAAAGTACCCATGAAGCAGGTCGCTTAAACAGGAGAAATTAATTTTCTCACAGTTTTGGAGGCTGGAAGTTTGACCTCAAGGGGCTGGTTCCCCCTCAGGTCGCTCTCTTTGGCTTGCAGACCGCTGCCCTTTCCCCGAGTTTCCCCTCCGTGTGTGTGTCTGTGTTCTCACTTCCAATTCTTATGAGGACATCAGTCATAGTGGATTGGGGCCCATGGGAATGACCTCTTTGTAAGTTAATCACCTCTGTAAGGACCTTATCTCCAGAATCACATTCCGAGGCACTGGAGGTTAGGAATTTTACATGTAAGTTTTAGGAAAAGTGCAATTCAGCCAATAACAGGGGAGAAGAGGAATTTTATATTAGCTGGAGGGGACCGTAGGGTTGGGAGGAGTTGCCCCACTTAGAATGGGAAAGACTTGAGGATGCTGCCAGACGTCTCAGGTAAGGCACTGGCAGAAGGAGTTCAGAGAGAGGGACTGGCTCACGCAGCAAGGCCTCAGGGTAGCAGGGACAGAATCAGACCGAGGACACACGTAGATGGGAAAAGTGGATGTAGAGAAGACACTAGGGCGGGGGCGGAAAGGTTTAGGAGATTGGTGGGGGAGGAGTATTAGGAGAGACAGAACATTGAGAGTGTTTGCCGTTGTTTGTTTGTGTTGCTCAACAAAGTACCAAAGACTGGGTAATTTTTTTAAATTGTACTCTAAGTTCTGGGATACATGTGCTGAACGTGCAGGTTTGTTATATAGTAGACATGTGCCAGGGCGGTTTGCCGCACCTATCAACCTGTCATCTAGGTTTTAAGCCCCGCATGCATTCAGTATTTGTCCTAATGCTCAAGACTGGGTAATTTTTAAACAATACACATTTACTTCTCATTGCTGTAGTTGCTGAGAAATCCAAGATCAAGGTGCCAGCAGGTTGTGAGTCTGGTGAGGGCTGCTCTCTGCTTCCAAGATGAGGCTGTTGCTGCATCCCTCAGAGGCAACAAACCCTGTGTCCTTTCGTGGCAGAAGGGTCAGAAGGGCAAGAGGCGGTCCCTTCAACCTTGAGTCCTTTAATAAAGGCACTAACCTCATTCATGACCACAGAGCTCTCATGATGTAATCACCTCCCAATGCCCCACCTCTTATTGTTACTGCATTGAGGATTCAGTTTCTTTTTTTTCTTTTTTTTTTTTTGAGACGAAGTCTTGCTCTGTAGCCCGGGCTGGAGTGCAGTGGCCGGATCTCAGCTCACTGCAAGCTCCGCCTCCCGGGTTTAGGCCATTCTCCTGCCTCAGCCTCCCGAGTAGCTGGGACTACAGGCGCCCGCCACCTCGCCCGGCTAGTTTTTTGTATTTTTAGTAGAGACGGGGTTTCACGGTGTTAGCCAGGATGGTCTAGATCTCCTGACCTCGTGATCCGCCCGTCTCGGCCTCCCAAAGTGCTGGGATTACAGGCTTGAGCCACTGCGCCCGGCCTAGAGGATTCAGTTTCAACATACATTTTGGAGGAGACACTATCATCCGGATCACAGCAGTGTTCATGCCTGATCCCTCCATTTTCATCTCATAGGAGGCAAGGTTGCTGAAGATGAGGAAATAGGGGTTGAGTTGAGAATGGATAAGATTCAGGAAATTAGGGTTAGAGAGGGAGGTAACCCAACACATCGCAAAGAACTGATGGGCAGCAGTGAAGGATCAGCCAAGTTTAGAGACCATTGGTTTATGGCGGCATCAAGTCACGTGGCTAAGCACTATCTGGAAAATAAAATGGAAATATAGCTGTAGAGGCTAGCAGGGTTTACCTGCCATCATCTCTGTACCCGAAGAAGCTGCCATTCTTAAGGAGGGCTTTGACCCTTCATTTTGCAGTGAGTCAGTTTTCCAAGTAAGGCTCTGATTGAATGTCCAGTGTGCTTTAAGGTCCTGTCTCCTCTGTGTGTCTGTGTCACCCAGCAGTCAGTTGGCCACTGTCCGAGCTCTGATGGCTGGGGGAAACAGTGCTAGATTATACAGAGAGGCACTACAATCTGAGCCCCTGAAAAATTGTTATGGATTTCTTGGTTTTTTTTTTTTTTTTTTTTTTTTGAGACGGAGTTTTGCTCTTGTTGCCCAGGCTAGAGTGCAGTGGCACGATCTCCAGTTCACCGCAACTTCCGCCTGCTGGGTTCAAGCAATTCTCCTGCCTCAGCCTCCCAAGCAGGTGGGATTACAGGCATGTGCCACCACACCCGGCTAATTGTGTACTTTTAGTAGAGATGGGGTTTCTCTATATTGGTCAGGCTGGTCTTGAATGGATTTCTTATACACATAAAAAAAGAAATTATTTACCAGTCAGTGACACTTGTGAGAATCTGCCTGAATAAAAGCCAGCAAAAAAGAAGGACATCAAATTATTTGACACTACTGGAGAGAGAAGTTGGAGTGTAAAGATTTGCAGGAGAAATCATGTCGTTTTTTGGATACTGCCACCTTTTAGGTAAATATCCAAGAACTAAAGAATGTAGATCAGTTATAGGAGTTATAATTCCTACTGCATTCTCACGTTTACCTGTATTATTCCATTAAGTAATCAGCAATGCTATGAAGATGATATTATGGCCATTAAAGGAAAAAGAGTCTGAGTCTGATCAACTTTCCCAAGATCAACAGCTGGTAATTGGTGAGCTGATTGTTCCTGGCCCCACACCTACACTTTTTCCCACACACAGGCATACCTCATTTTGTTGGCATTGCTTTATTGCACTTTGAAGATACTGCTTTTTTTTTTTTTTTTTTTTTAACAAATTGAAGGTTTGTGGCAAACTGAGTTGACCAAGTCTGTCAGCACCATCTTTTCAAAAGCATATGCTCATTTTCTGTTTTTGTGTCAGATTTTGGTAATTCTCACAATATTTCAAGTGTTTTCATTACTATTATATCTCCTATGGTGATTTGTGGTCAGTGATCCTTGATGTTACTGTTGTAATTGTTTTGGAGCTCCATGAACCATGCCCATATAAGACAGTGAACTTAATCAATAAATGGTGTTTATGTTCTGAGTGCTCCACTGACCCATCATTTCCCTGTCTCTCTCCCTCTCCTCAGGCCTTCCTGTGCCTTGAGTCACAATAATATTTAAATTAGGCCAATTAATAACCCAATAATGGCCTCTATGTGTTCAAATGAAGAGTTACAATCTGTCACTTTTTTTTTTTTTTTTTTTTTTTTTTTTTTTAGACGGAGTCTCGCTCTGTCGCCCAGGCTAGCATGCAGTGGCACGATCTCGGCTCACTGCAAGCTCCACTTCTCGGGTTCACGCCATTCTCCTGCCTCAGCCTCCTGAGTAGCTGGGACTACAGGCACCCGCCACCGTACCCAGCTAATTTTTTGTATTTTTTTTTTAATAGAGACGGGGTTTCACTGTGGTCTCGATCTCCTGACCTTGTGATCCGCCCGCCTCGGCCTCCCAAAGTGCTGTGATTACAGGCGTGAGCCACCGCGCCTGGCACAATCTGTCACTTTTAATCAAAAGCAATAAATGATTAAGCTTAGTGATTCCTCAATAAGTCATGTCACTAAGGCATGTCAAAAGTCAAAATAAGCCAGAAGCTAGGCTTCTTGTGCCAGATAGCCGTGTTGTGAATGCAAAGGAAAACTTCTTGAAGTTAAAAGTGCTACCCAAGTGAACATACAAATGATAAGGAAGCAAAACAGCCTTTTTGTTGATATGGATGAAGTCTGAGTGGTCTGGAGAGAAGAACAAACCAGGCACAACATTCCCTTAAGCCAAAGCTTAATCAGAGAGACCTTGTAAATCTCTCTTTTTTTTTTTGAGATGGAGTTTCTGTCTTGTCCAGGCTGGAGTGCAGTGGCGTGATCTCGGCTCACTGCAACCTCCGCCTCCCGGGTTCAAGTGATTCTCCTGCCTCAGCCTCCCAAGTAGCTGGGATTACAAGCATGCGCCACCATGCCTAATTGTGTATTTTTAGTAGAGACGGGGTTTCTCCATGTTGGTCAGGCTGGTCTTGACCTCTTGACCTCAGGTGATCCACCCGCATCAGCCTCCCAAAGTGCTGGGATTACAGTCATGAGCCACCGCGCCTGGCCAACTCTCTTCGATTCTATGAAAGCTGAGAGAAGTGAGGAAGCTGAAGAAGAAAAGTTTGAAGCTAGCAAATGTTGGTTCATGAAGTTTAAAGAGAAACTGTCCCTGTAATATAAACATGCAAGGTGAATTCCTAGTGCTGATGGAGAAACTGCAGTAAGTTATCCAGAAGATCTAGCTAAGATCATTGATGAAGATGATTACACTAAACAACAGATTTTCAATGTAGACCAAACAGCCTTCTATCGGAAGGAGATGCCATGTAGGCCTTTCATAGCTTCAAAGGACAGGCTCACTCTCCTGTTAGGGGCTCAGGCAGCTGGTGACTTGAAGTCGAAGTCAATGCTCATTTACCATTCTGAAAAACCTAGGGCCCTTAACAATTATGCTAAATTTGTGTGCTCTTATAAAGTGTGCTCTATAAGTAAAACAACAGAGCAGCCGGGCGCGGTGGCTCAAGCCTGTAATCCCAGCACTTTGGGAGGCCGAGACGGGCGGATCACGAGGTCAGGAGATCGAGACCATCCTGGCTAACACGGCGAAACCCCATCTCTACTAAAAAATACAAAAAAAACTAGCCGGGCGTGGTGGCGGGCGCCTGTAGTTCCAGCTACTCGGGAGGCTGAGGCAGGAGAATGGTGTAAACCCAGGAGGCAGAGCTTGCAGTGAGCTGAGATCGCGCCACTGCACCCCAGCC
This sequence comes from Macaca fascicularis, assembly GCF_037993035.2. NCBI lineage: Eukaryota > Metazoa > Chordata > Mammalia > Primates > Cercopithecidae > Macaca > Macaca fascicularis. The sequence goes on along the minus strand of NC_088392.1, from coordinate 72,107,171 downwards.
TGGGCGACAGAGCCAGACTCTGTCTTAAAAAAAAAAAAAAAAAAAAAAACAGAGCCTAGATGAGAGTATCTCTCTTCACAGCATGGTTTACTGAACACTTTTAAGCCCACTGTTGAGACCTGTGACTCAGAAAAAAAGATTTCTTCCACAATATTGCTGCTCATTGACAATGCACCTAGTCAGCCAAGAGCTCTGATGGAGATGTACATGGAGATGAATGTCGTTTTCCTGCCTGCAAACATGACATCTGATTTGGTTTGGTTGTGTCCCCACCCAAATCTCATCTTGAATTGTAGCTCCCATAATTTCCACATGCTGTGGGAAGGACCTGGTGGGAGATGATTAAATCATGGGGGTGGTTCCCCCATACTGTTCTCATGGTAGTGAATAAGTCTCATGAGATCTGGTGATTTTATAAGGAGTTTCCCCTTTTGCTTGTCTATCATCATTTTCTCTTATCTACCGCCATGTAAGACGTGCCTTTCGCCTTCCACGATGACTGAAGCCTCCCCAGCCATGTGGAACTGTGAGTCCATTAAGCGTCTCTCCTTTATAAATTACCTAGTCTCAGGTATGTCTTTATCAGTAGCATGAAAACACAGGAATACAACATCCATTCTGCAGCCTATGGATCAAAGAGTCATTTGGACTTGCAAGTCTTCTTAGTTAAAAATACATTCCATTAAGGCTATATCTGCCATAGATAGTGAGTCCTCTGATGGACCTGGGCAAAGTCCATTGAAAACCTTCTGGAGGATTATTTGTAATCCAAAGGATAAATGCTTGAGGGGATGGATACCCCATTCTCCATGATGTGCTTACGTCACACTGCATGCTTGTGTCAAAACATCTCATGTACCCCATAAATATATACACCATGCACCCACAAAAATTTGAAAAAATAATTTAAAAATTAAAAAAAAAAAAAGAAAACCTTCTGGAACGGAATCGTCATTCTAGATGCCATTAAGAACATTTATGATTCATGGGAAAAAGTCAAAATAACATTAACAGGAGTTTAGAGGTTGATTCCAACCTTCGCAGATGACTTCGAGGGGTTCAAGACTTCAGTGGAGGAAGAAACCACAGATGTGGTAAAAAGTGCAAGAGAACTAGAATGAGAAGTGAAGCCTGTAAATGTGACTGAATTGCTATAATTTCATGATCAAACTTGAACAGAGGAGGAGTTATTTCTTATGGATGAGCCAAGAAAATAGTTTCTTGAGATGGAATCTACTCTTGGTGAAGATGCTGTGAACACTGTTGAAATGACCACAAAAGGATTTAGAATATTACATCGACTTTGTTGATAAAACAGTGGCAAGTTTCAAGAGGATTTTCACTCCAATTTTTTTTTTTTTTTTTTTTTTTTTTGAGACAGGGTCTCCTCTGTTGTCTAGACTGGAGTGCGGTGGCACAATCACAGCTCACTGCAGCCTCTACTTCCCAGGCTCAGGTGATCCGCCCAACTCAGCCTCCTGAGCAACTGGGACTTCAGGAATATGCCACCATGCCTACTAATTTTTTATATTTTTAGTAGAGATGGAGTTTTGCCATGTTGCCTAGGCTGGTCTTGAACTCCTGGGCTCAAGTAATCCTCCTATCTTGGCCTCCCAAAATGCTGGGATTACAGGTCTGAGCCACCACTCCCAACCTTGACTCTAGTTGTTTTTTTGTTGTTTTTTTTTTTTTTTGAGACAGAGTCTCGCTCTGTTGCCCAGGCTGGAGGGCAGTGGCATGATCTTGGCTCACTGCAAGCTCCGCCTCCTGGGTTCACGCCATTCTCTTGCCTCAGCCTCCTGAGTCGCTGGGTCTACAGGCGCCCGCCACCACACCTGGCTAATTTTTTCTATTTTTTAGTAGGGACAGAGTTTCACCATGTTAGCCAGGATGGTAATCTGCCCGCCTCAGGCTCCCAAAGTGCTGGGATTACAGGTGTGAGCCACCACGCCCAGCCCCTTGACTCCCATTTTGAAAAAAGTTTTACTGTAGGTAAAATGCTGTCAAACAAATATTGTATGCAACAGAGAAATCTTTCACGAAAGGAAAAGTCAATTGATGCGGCAAACTTCATTGCTGTCTTATTTTTAAAATTGCCACAGCCGGCCAGGGCAATGACTCATACCTGTGATGCCAGCAGTTTAAGAGTCCAATATGAGAGGATCACTTGAGGCCAGAAGCTTGAGACCAGCCTGGGCAACATAGCGAGATCCCGTCTCTACAAAAAATAAAAAATGAAAAAAAATTTATTTTAAAAAGAGATATTGCCATAGCCACCCCTATCTTCAGCGACTTCCACCTTGATCACAGCAGCCATCCACATCGAGGCAAGGCCCTCCCTTAGCAAGAAGATTGTGACTTGCTGATGGTTCAGATGACCATTAGCATTTTTTAGCAATAAAGTATTAGGTACTTTTTTTTTGACATTATGCTATTGCACACTTAACAGACTACAGTATAGTGTAAACATAACTTTTATATGCACTGGGAAACAAAAAATTCCTGTGACTCACTTTATTATGATATTCATTTATTGTAGTGGTCTGGAACTAAACCCACAATATGTCTGAGGCATGCCTATATTGCCCAGAGAGAAAGTTAGACTAAAATGAAACATACTAGGTGAATTACAGTGTAGGTGGCAGAAAAATGTGACAAGTTCTATGTAGCATATGTACCGTCGTAACCTTCACCACGGGGAGCCTGTCAGATGTAATCCATTGCAGGGGTGTCTGTCGTATCTGGGCTTCGGGGAACATACTTTGAGGATATAAGAAATATGTCTATTCTTCTCTGTTTCTGAGGCCCTAAGGTAAGGTCTGATGATCGTGAAGTTAGGTGTAGTATCATGTAAGAATTAGAAGCAATCAGAGAGGCCAGGCGCAATGGTTCATGCCTGTAATCCCAGATACTTGGGAGGTTGAGGCAGGAGAATCACTTGAACCCAGGAGATGGAGGTTGCAGTGAGCCAAGGTCGTGCCACTGCACTCCAGCCTGGGTGACAGAGTGAGACTCTTGTCTCAAACAAACAAAAAAAAGAAGCAGTCAGAGAAATGAGCACGTCTGCCTTTTCAGTTCTAGAGACCTAACTTCTCTTGAAATAGGAAAGGATACATATGCTACTTATGCTTAAGGATTTGTAATCCTGATTTTAACCCAGCAAAAAGATCACCAGCGCACTGAAACTCCTTGCAGCTTTGTCATAGACCCACTGGGAGGGTTAAAAGAAAGTGTTTTTTCTCTTCATCCTTGTTTCTCTTATACTACCTCCTTTTCTCAAAATCACAACCTATCCCACAGAGGCCAGTGGGAAAGAGAAGGTGTCTCTCTTCTCAATGGCTGGGTCTTTGAATGTAGTCCGGAGATGTCAAATCATAGTTTGCGTAAAAGACTCCCCTTTCCCACAGCCAAAATGGTTGTTCTCTGCTTCTCATTATGATGCATAATCTTTAAAAGAAAAACAGAAATTGAAACTTACACCCACCATCTCTTTCAAGGTGTCCTTGGTTCCTCTCTTCTTTTCAGGATTGAAATTGCCTTGCCTGCCAGTCACTTCAGGTGGATGGATGTGGTTTGCTCTTGCTTCCTAATGTGGGACAGTGATCAGGTCTGGCTCTTGCTTCCTAATGTGGGACAGCGATCAGGTCTGGCTCTTGCTTCCTAATGTGGGACAGTGATCAGGCTTGGCGAATTCCTTCCAACTCTCCCACTGACTTATTACGCCACTCACCCCTAACCATTGGCACTGGCTGGGAAATGTTGATAAAGAAATTACATGCAACCTGGCATAGTGGTTCATGCCTGCAGTCCCAGCTGCTCAGAAGGCTATGGCAAGGAGTTCAGGGCTATAGTACCCCATGATCATGCCTATGAATAGCCACTGTCCTCCACCCTGGACAACATAGTGAGACCTCATTCATAAATAAATAAACAAATAAATAGAAATCACACTCAGTAGATAAATGGAGTGTGGTATATACATACAATGAAATATTATTCAGCTTTGAAAAATAAGGAAATTCTGCCATATGCAACAACATAGATGAACCTGGAGGACTATATGCTAAGTGGAATAAGCCAGTCACTGGAGAACAAATACTGCATGATTCTGCTTATATGAGGTATCTAAAATAGAGTCAAACTCAAGAAACAGAGAGTGGAATGGTGGGTGTCAGGGTCTAGGGGGAGGGGGAAATGGGAATTTCTGTTCAGTGGATCTAAAGTTATGCAAGGTGAATAAGTTCTCGAGATCTGCTGTACAACACTGCACCACCATTAACAAAACTGTATTGTGCACTTAAATATTTGTTAAGAGGGTAGATTTCATGTTAAGTGTTCTTACCACAGTAGAGAGAAAAAAAAAAAGAAGGAAATCACACTCAGATAGCTTCTACTTAAGTAGATTCAGACACAATTTTCAGTGAGTGTAGAGAGAAGAGAGCCCAACTAGACTGGGGTCAGAAGATAGGGACTGGCCACAGCAGGTGTCCCTGGGGGAGAGACTTTGTAGTTTGAGCACAGGTTTTCTCAAATGAAGTTATCTGCTCTGCCTCGCAGGGTCCTGTGAGGATCTAATTAGATGCCTGTTTGTGAGTTTTGAAATACCAAGTGATGATAATTTAAGTAAACACATATTCACATTTAAGTAAACACAAGGCCTCCCAAAAGTTCTTCCTGACTTTATGTGATTCACTAACCCAGGGCTGTCCTCTCTATTGTGGGTCTTTTTAAATATCTATTGTGGAGTAAGAGGTTTGAAGAATTGTAAGTGGGGGGTTTATAGAGAGTGCTTACTTCTTAAGTAGGAGGAATTCCATTCAACTCTGTCTTCTGTTTTGTTCTGTACTTCCACTGTGGGACAGACTCACAGAGTAGCTGGGGAAGGAAAGGAAAGGGAAGAGTCTATAAGCCTCACCATCAGGTGCCTATACGGTGTCTGCGGAGGCTGGATTTACTTAGATAAAAAGAACTGCCCAGCAATACAAGGCTTACTGTCTGATTAAGTATTACACAAATATATGGTATGAATCATGGTTACATGGCTTGCCTGGGTGACACAGCAGAGATAATTATTCTGTAAGATGCACTTGAATGTACCCTAAGGGAGATGGGTGGAAAAACTGTTAACCACATCTGGTTTGAACAATCTGTAAAAAAAAAAAAAAAAAAGCATGACCAGAATGTGAAAGAGATCAACTCAACACCCATAGAGCTTTAAAACCCCCATTCTAACTTTCAGAGAAAATCTGCTGCTGTTGGCTACAGGGTCTCAACTGTGCTAGTGACATTGCCCCAATCTAACACTCAAAAAGACCCTTAGCTATCACCTTTCCAGGACCAGAAAAGACACCTTATGAACTCAGTGATGGGACTGAAATAGTCATTCTCTACTGCAATGGTTTCCTCTGGGGATGAAAAGGAATGGGATAGGCCGGGCGCGGTGGCTCATGCCTGTAATCCCAGCACTTTGGGAGGCCGAGGTGGGCGGATCATGAGGTCAGGAGATCAAGACCATCCTGGCTAAAACTGTGAAACCCCCGTCTCTTCCAAAAAATACAAAAAAAATTAGGCTGGTGTGGTGGCGCCTGTAGTCCCAGCTACTTGGGAGGCTGAGCCAGGAGAATGGCATGAACCTGGGAGATGGAGCTTGCAGTGAGCCTAGGTCACACCACTGCACTCCAGCCTGGGCGACAGAGCGAGATTCCATCTCAAAAAAAAAAAAAAAAAGGAATGGGATAGGAGTGGAGAACATTTACTTTATCTGTAGGGCTTCATTTCTTTTTTTTTTTTTTTTTTTTTGAGACGGAGTCTCGCTCTGTCGCCCAGGCTGGAGTGCAGTGGCCAGATCTCAGCTCACTGCAAGCTCCGCCTCCCGGGTTCCACCATTCTCCTGCCTCAGCCTCCCGAGTAGCTGGGACCACAGGCGCCGCCACCTCGCCCGGCTAATTTTTTGTGTTTTTTTAAGTAGAGACGGGGTTTCGCCGTGTTAGCCAGGATGGTCTCGATCTCCTGACCTTGTGATCCGCCCGTCTCGGCCTCCCAAAGTGCTGGGATTACAGGCTTGAGCCACCGCGCCCGGCCTGTAGGGCTTCATTTCATAGGAGAGAGAGAAAAGGAAAAAAGAAAACAAACTCAGCAGGATGCGGTGGCTCATACCTGGAATCCCAGCACTCTGGGAGGCTGAGGTGAGAGGACTGCTTAAGCCCAGGAGTTCGAGACCAGCCTGGGCCACATGGTGAGACCCAAGGTTGGTTTAACCCACAGATGCAAAACCCATGGATACAGAGGGCCAACTGTATTTTTTTTTTTCTGCCCTGAAGGTTGGTATTGAACATTTTAGAGTAGTTTCAAAACAACATCGAGATGCTTCTTTCTTCTTCATTTCATTTCTTTACCAACTTTCAGCCTTTTTATTTCCACTTTTTACTTCTACTGGTGTTTACCATTTATTGTTTATTAATTTCAACTTCCTCAAGGCATGGGCAACAAATGTGAAATTTACTTTTGGAAGAAAGAACTTACCTCACACACACAGAGTGTCTAGTGGAAAAAAACCAAACCAAACAAAACAAAAAAACCTCCATTACAGCTTCTTTCTTAAAATTAAAGTGAGTTTTTAGTTCTCTGGAAAAGAAAGTGTGGAGGACGAGGAAATATGAGCCGTCATCTGCTTCTCCCAAGCCTCCCTGTTTCATGATCTCATTCTAGGCCCAAGCAGTCATCTCCCCACCCAGGACCTAGGAAAGGTCATCTTCTGGACACAGGAATTGCAAGTATCCCGGAGCCAGTAGGGAATTTCCATGCAAGGAACATGACAGCAAAAGCCCGGGAAACAGAAGGGCCAAGGGCCGCAACTCCACCCCAGATACTTTGCCAGGGCTCTTGCCAGGCCATGCTGAATGAAGAAAGATGTCCCTTGTTTCACTTTTGAGAAGACATCTGAGTTAGCCCTAACTTACGTGGTTGCATGTTGCCCGAATAATATAGAATAATAATAGAACAGTGCTGTCTCCTCTTTTGAGAATCACTGTCTTACTCAGTGACTTTTATTATGGGAGTCTATTATATAGCTCAAGCATCAGACGTAATTGAGAACCATCAGCTCAAAGTTCTTAGGTAAATCAGAATAGCTGGAGTTTCTGTGATAGCTCCCAGGAGCTGTGGAACCCAGCCATCAGAGTGGAGACCTAGGTACCCTGGTCATAACCTCCCAGGATTCATTCTGAGATTTGCCAGTCTCACAGTCCTACCCTTCAGCAAGATAATTCAGAGAGGTTTCCATAAACCTCAGAGCTTACCTATAGCCGCATGCTCACTTAGGAAGTGCCTGCTCCATATACCTTCTCAGAGCTGGAAGACGTCAACCAGAGAACATACCTGTCCCAGGAGACCAAGATATCCAGTCACCTAAGATAATCCAGACTTTGTTTTTCCTCTTCTCTCCTAGCCAGGGCAAGTGTGGCTCTCACAGTGGGCACACCCATAGAAGAGGTAGAGGTTTCCGATCCTAGATAATAACCAATAATTATTAAGTGCCTACTGTAAATCCAACACAGCCCTAAGCAATTCAAATACACTAATGCTTTTTAACCTTCCCAACAACCCTCCAAATAGGTACCATTAGCCCCATTTTACATATGGGAAAGTAGAGATGGTGACTTGTCCAGGCAGTAGATGGTGAGGACTCTGGCCCACTCAGGCCCTGTGTCTCCATAAGCTGTCCTTTCTGGGGATGTTAAGCAAAGGAGAGGAGGTCTTGCACAATTGATTTATTAGTTAAAGAGGAAAAGGATAACCACTCCAAGAGATTTTAAAAGCAGAGCAGAAAAATAGAACTTAGGCCTAAGAAATTGCTGCTAGACAGCTGTCAAGGGAGACCCCTCGAGATCACGGAGGGAGGGGACAGATATCTGCCTGTGAGCTGTTTGGTGTGGCTGGTGACATATTAGAGGAAATATAAATGCGCTGAGTGACTTGTGGGAATGCTGAAATAGTTGAGTAATGCCTACGTAGAATGTGCAGCAGAAACCATTATCTAGCCTAGCAGTTTAAAACAAATAAAGGAGCAAATTGCTAGAAAACCCTGGGCCAGAATGGAGTTTCTTATTCTTCGATTTCTGTCGCTCAGACTTTGTGGGGAATGAGGTTGAGAAAGGCTTCATTCCACTCGGGTGTCTGGCTCTGTATATTCACAACAACCGGACTGCTTAAATCCTGTAAAGATTTCCAGAGGGGCAAGTGCTCTTCTGAGACGTTCTCCTGCTTTAGTTTTTGATCCCTTCCTTCCCGACCATTACGGCGTGTTGAGAACACCCTGGTGGGTAGCGGGGCAGCTGCACCCAGTCCCAAAGTGTGCAGGCGAGCCCCAGGGACACTGCAGAGCTGGGCATTGCTCAGCAGAGAGCAGCTCCGCTCTGTCGGAGCACGCCTGCCGGCAGCTGAAAGGTGCCTTAGATTGCTGGGGAGACAAGAAGTAGCCTGTTGCAGAGATGATTTTCAGCACGGTGCCTAGGGAATTCGCCCTATGTTGTTAACAGGAAGATTGGGCTGTGGAGTGTAAAAGCTGGGACGGCCTTGGTGTTTTCTAGGCAACAGACTGAACATGTTCACTCCTTAGAAAATACTTCAGTCAGTCACAGCTCTTTCCTAACAGTACCAGTGGCTGAGCTCCGGAAAAATATGAAAGGATATGGATGGGATATGGTGAGTGCCAAGAGATTCCCCCTCCAGTTTAGTGTTGCTTTCCTTATGTTTGAGCTTGTATTAGAAAAACAAGCCAGCCAACCATGATGGCTGACTCCATCAATCCAAAACTATACTGGTAAACACTTGAAATTCATCCTTGCGGTAAAGGAAGTTAAAAAAAAAAAAGCAACAACTGTTTGCCTCTTCTCTTGGTAACATCCAGTTCTTGGTAACATCAGTGCTGGAAAACTCCATTGCTCCCAAGAAATATGCAGGAGGAGCATGTGTTTTTCCAAGTTGATTTTATTACTTTAACCCAGGAGCCTCTGTGACATAGACCAACAGGGTAACAACAGTGATTGGGCTGTCTGGGTGGGCATGAGTGTTCAGTGTGTGTGTGTGCCATTTTCCCTAATTATTACAGCATAACTTCCTCTTTGCTTTACCAGACTAAATCTCAACGATGAAGCAAGATGTGTAAATTTCTCGTATGTTTGCTCTTTTCAGTTCTAGGAAAAATCCGAACCGCAGTGGGCAGTGCTCAACTTCTCATGGCCCAGAAATTCTACCAGTTCAGAGAACTGTGTGAAGAAAACCTGGTAGGTAACACTCTCCTTCTATAATTTCCCTGCTAGTGCCATAAGAAGAACATCTTACCAAGACTGGCCCAACTCAAGTAAAACTGATTTTGAACCAAGTCAAGGTCCATTGGGGTCTCTCACTTGGAACAGAGAATTGTCTGATGAATCTTATTTCCTGATTGTCTTAAAATTAAAATGTTTATTTTTCACTTAAATAATCTTAGAAGAAAAAATTCAATCAAGTTAAAACTATTTCCTGCTTTTTTTGTAACTGAAAATTTTCCATTTTCCTGGCTTTCACATGGCATCTCTGATTTTATTGTTCTTATCAAAATATGAAGCAGCTTGATATTTCTAAAATAATATTGCCCAAAAAAATCATTTTGGATAGTGATTTTCTTTCTAAAATAGCAGTCAATGACTATTTCCTAATCTGAGTTCTCTGTTTTTTTTTTTGTTTGTTTGTTTTTGTTTTTTTTTTTTTTGAGACAGAGTCTCGCTCTGCCGCCCAGGCTGGAGTGCAGTGGCCGGATCTCAGCTCACTGCAAGCTCCGCCTCCCGGGTTCACGCCATTCTCCTGCCTCAGCCTCCCGAGTAGCTGGGATTACAGGAGCCCGCCACCTCGCCCGGCTAGTTTTTTTTTTTTTTGTATTTTTTAGTAGAGACGGGGTTTCACCGTGTCAGCCAGGATGGTCTCGATCTCCTGACCTCGTGATCCGCCCGTCTCGGCCTCCCAAAGTGCTGGGATTACAGGCTTGAGCCACCGCGCCCGGCCGAGTTCTCTGTTTTAATTCAAGAGCCAGAAGTCAAGGATGTTACAAAGTGTAGATTTGATCTCCTTGAGACAAATGAAGAATTCATCCTTCTTGGACATGCAAAAACAAAGCAAAACAGGCTGGGCGCAATGGCTCATGCCTGTAATCCCAAAACTTTGGGAGGCCAAGGCAGGCGGATCACCTGAGGTCAGGAGTTCGAGACCAGCCTGGCCAAGATGGTGAAACCCTGTCTCTACTAAAGATATAAAAATTAGCTGGGTGTGGCCGCGGGTGCCGGTAATCCCAGCTACTGGGGAGGCTGAGGGAAGAGAATCGCTTGAACATAGGAGGCAGAGGTTGCAGCGAGCTGAGATTGAGCCATTGCACTCTAGCTTGGGCAACAGAGTGAGACTTCGTCTAAAAAAATAAAATAAAATAAAATAAATCCCTGCAAGAATAGCTTTTATTGCTCAATTGTTGGTCAACCTGGGTCTAAAACAAAGAAAATGAAAAGCAACTTGTTTACACCTTGTGGCAAGTGAAAACAATTATTAGCAATCTAAATGACTTAAAATATGATCTTAGAGGTTTTTATTTTTCTTTTATCCCCAACAATTGACAGGCATGATTTTTGAGTTTTTGTTTTGTTTTGTTTTGTTTTGTGATGGAGTCTCGCTCTGTCGCCCAGGTTGGAGTGCAATGGCGTGATCTCAGCTTACTGCAACCTCTGCCTCCCAGGTTCAAGCGATTCTCCTGCCTCAGCCCCCCAAGTAGCTAGGACTACAGGCACATGCCACCATGTCCAGCTAATTTTTTGTATTATTATTATCATTTTAGTAGAGATGGGGTTTCACTGTGTTAGCCAGGATAGTCTCAAACTCTTGACCTTGTGATCCTCCCATCTCGGCCTCCCAAAGTGCTGGTATTTACAGGTGTGAGCCACGGCACCCGGCCAGTTTTGGAGTTTTAACCACTTCTTGTTAACAAGGAGAAATACAGACTGAAAGAAATTTATGTAGACAGGGATCAACCAAGAGAAAATATAAAGTATGGAAAAGTTGGTAGTCTCCATCCCTCTTTTCTTTTTGTAATCTCTCTTTAGGGCTCTTCCCACACTCTCCCACCCCCTGCCTAATACACACACATTTATAATTCATTTTCCCCTCTCTCAGAAAAAATAAACTCACCCTTCTTCCAATTTTTCAGAAATTTATTCTGGTTTATGAGATCATTATTATTAGTAAATGTATTAATAAGTGAATTCAGTCCAACAAATATTCTATCAAGCTTCAGCTATGGGCCAGGTACAGAACTCCTGCTAATTTGCAAACTTGCTAATATGTCACAGATCTCAATTAACATGATTCTCTGTGCTTTAAATATAAGAAAGCTTATATAAAGCCGTATTGCTCAAACATGTACATGAGGAATAGGTACATGAGGAAGTCAATGTGTACACGATACAGGGAAAACACAACACACCTTGTTAAAAGAAATATATGATGAGCAACTATATTATGAAGAAGAATGTAAACATTGTACAAATTTTAAAGATGAAATTGCAGACAAAAGTTTTGAAAAATTTGCAGATTTTTTTTTTTCACATGGAGTTTCACTTTTTTTTTTTTTTTTTCTTGAGACAGAGTGTCACTCTTGTTGCCCAGGCTGGAGTGGAATGGTGCGATCTCGGCTCACTGCAACCTCCGCCTCCCAGGTTCAAGAGATCCTTCTGCCTCACTCTCCCGAGTAGCTGGGATTACAGGCATGCGCAACCACTCCCAGTCAATTTTGTATTTTTAGTAGGCAGGGTTTCTCCATGTTGGTCAGGCCGGTCTCAGACTCCTGACCTCAGGTGATCCGCCTACCTGGGCCACCCAAAGTGTTGGGATTACAGGCGTGGGCCACCGTGCCCAGACGAGTTTCACTCTTGTTGCCCAGGCTGGAGTGCAATGGCGCGATCTCAGCTCACTGCAACCTCCACCTCCTGGTTCAAGCTATTCTTCTGTCTCAACCTCCCAAGTAGCTGGGTTTACAGGCGCCCACCACCACACCCAGCTAATTTTTTGTATTTTTAGTAGAGATAGGGTTTTACCATGTTGGCCAGGTTGGCTAGGCTGGTCTTGAACTCCTGACCTCAGGTGATGCACCCTCCTCGGCCTCCCAAAGCGTAGGGATTACAGGTGTGAGCCACTGCACCGGGTCCAAAAATGTGCAGATTGCTAGAAAATGTTAACCTCGTTAAAGCCAGCTTTTGACGTTTCCTAGTTCCTATGGGCTCACATTTCTTGGCCACTGGAAGCACATAGGTGGTAAAATATGCTTCTCGTATTTTAGGTAGACTGAGGCACACTGGGGGAAGAGAGTCACAATGCTGGTCAAACCAGGCCCCTCCAGAAACAAGTCAAGAGCCTCACATGTGCCTGACACCATGCTGAGAGCGTTTACATCCCGGGTCTGGTTACATGCTCAAAAAAAACACATGGAGTTGACAGTGACTTTTTTTTTTCCCCCCGGAGAAGGAGTCTCACTCTGTTGCTCAGGCTGGGAGTGCAGTGGTGCGATCTCAGCTCATTGCAACCTCTGCCTCCTGGGTTCAAGCGATTCTCCTGCCTCAGCCTCCTGAGTAGCTGGGACTATAGGCGCCCACCACCACACCCAGCTAATTTTTTATATTTTTAGTAGAGACGGGATTTCGCCATGTTAGCCAGGCTGGTCTCGAACTCCTGACCTCGTGATCCTCCCACCTCGGCCTCCCAAAGTGCTGGGATTACTGGCATGAGCCACCTCACCTGGCCTGATAGTGACATTTTAATGACAGTTTACAAATGAGGAAAATGGGCACAGAAAAACTAAGAAACTTGCCCACAGCCCCATGGTAAAAAGCAGAGCCAAGATTCAAATCCCAGTCTATTCGACCACAACCCCTATAAATCCCACCCAGGATGTGAGTTCACTTCTCCTGCTCGTGGAGTGGACTCAGCTCTATGCTCCTTTGCCCCAGGAGGCACTATGGCCTGGTGGCAGCACTGCTTAGGTCCACAGCTGCATGAAAGTGGCACCATAATTTGTCAGAACCAGACCCAGCCTCCTTTGATGAGTTCCTGTTCTGAGGAGAAAAATCATAGCTCTATTTTGAAAACACTTACTCATTATCACAAACTAGACTCTCAGGCTTAGAATGAATAGACAAAAGTTGGCCTCTTCCAACATAACTAAACCAAGGACTCCAGCCTCCCTTGACCCTCCCCACTCTCCCCTCCAGCCCCCACCTCTGGTCTCCAAGGCTTAGATTAAGGAGTGAGCTGCCGCTGCACACGACTCACTGATTTGGAGAATGGCTGAGCCTAAACGCTTTCTCTCTGTATCTCTGTCTATCTTCTTAATGATGTGGGAGCAAAGAGATTCTTTATGAGAAAGGAACAAGTTGCCCATTATACAGAGTTAAATACATTTAAGAAAACACCGGCAGGGCAGAGTGGCTTGTACCTGTAATGGGAGGTGGAGGCAGGAGGATCTTGTGGCCAGGAGGTCAAGACCCGCCTGAGCAACAATGTGAGACCCCCATCTCTACAAAAAACACAAAAATTAGCTAGGCATGGTGGTGCATGCCTGTAATCCCAGCTGCTCAGGAGGCTGAGGCAGGAGAGTCACTTGAGCCTGGGAGGCAGAGGTTGCAGTGAGCTGAGATTGTGCCATTGCACTCCAGCCTGGGCAACAAGAGTGATGCTCTGTCTCAAAAATAAATAAATAGATATATTTATAAATTTATAGTTCCCAAAGTGCCCAATAGTTGTAAAGTTCATTAAAAAATAAATTTTAAAGTTTGTGTTTGATTCAGTATTAAAATCTATTCTAATGACATCTGAATTAATGAAAGGGTTTCTCTGTAGTATTCTGATTTAGTAAACTAAAAAAAAAAAAAGGGGGGGTTTTCAATATTTAGGTTTTCAGAAGAGACAGATACAAGCTTTGACAAAGGACCTCTTAAATATAGTTTGATGCTCCTACAATCTATTTGGCCTCATTGGTAACTAAGACTAAACTATTCATATTTTGAAAATCAATGAAGTCTTGAGGTCACCAGGCCTATTGGCTACATTGTTTCAGTACATCAATGTACGAAATGATAGTTCAGTGGAATCAGAGAGTGTAGGTACACTGCAGTGTTTTCTTTTCTCTTTTCCTTTCTTTTTTTGAGACAGCCTCACTCTGTGGCCCAGGCAGGTGTGCAGTGGTACGATCGCGGCTCGTTGTAGCCTCCCACCTCCCAGGCTCAAGTGATCCTCCCACTTCCGCCTCCTGGGTAGCTGACACTACAGACACATGGTCAAAGCTTGTACCTGTCTATTCTAGAAATCTAAATATTGAGAAATCCTTTTTTTTTTGTTTTAGTTTACTAAATCAGAATACTACAGAGAAACCCTTTCATTAATTCAGACATTGGAATAGATTTTAATAATGAATCAAACACTTACAAACTTTAAAATTTATTTCTTCTAATGAACTTTAGAACTTTTGGGCACTTTGGGAACTATACATTTATAAACAGAGCTATCTATCTATCTATCTATTTATTTATTTTTGAGACAGAGTGTCACTCTTGTCACCCAGGCTGGAGTGCAATGGCACAACCTTGGCTCACTACAACCTCTGCCTCCCAGGTTCAAGAGATTCTCTTGCCTCAGCCTCCTGAGCAGCTGGGATTACAGGCATATGCCATCGTGCCTGGCCTATTTTTATATTTTTAGTAGAGGTGGGGTTTTGTCATGTTGGCCAGGCTAGTCTCGAACTCCTGACCTCAGGTGTTCCACCCACTTCGGCCTCCCGAAGTGCTGGGATTACAGGCGTGAGCCACCACAACCAGCCTTCATTTATTTTTATTTTGAGGTAGGCCAATAATACTGGTGCACCCAAGAACTTAAAACATCTTTACAATCCATTATTTTGATGGTCATCAACCGTGTACTTTCCAAAATTCTGATAGCAGTTTTATTAGGGGTTAGTTTTAAAAGCATACACTGGCCTCATTCATGTTATTATAGGACGTGTAGTTTCACAGTCTATCCAGTTGCCTGAAATACCAAGAGGTCACCAAAACAGATACCAGTTAGGATCTCTTTTTTTTTTTTTTTTTTTTGAGACAGAATTCTCGCCCTGTCACCCAGGCTGGAGTGCAGTGGTGCGATCTCGGCTCACTGCAAGCTCCGCCTCCCGGGTTCACACCATTCTCCTGCCTCAGCCTCCCGAGTGGCTGGGACTACAGGTGCCTGCCACCACGCCTAGTTAATTTTTTGTATTTTTAGTAGAGACAAGGTTTCACCGTGTTAGCCGGGATGGTCTTGATCTCCTGACCTTGTGATCTGCCCACCTGGGCCTCCCAAAGTGCTGGGATTACAGGCGTGAACCACTGCGCCTGGCCCTAAGATCTCTTGACCTATGGAGGCTGCTACCCATCTAACCATGAATGCCTTTAGCTACTGCTGCAGGTAGTGATTAACAAAGAGTATGACATTTTCAGTCTCCTAGCTGTGTTTTTTCTGTCTTAGGTCATATAAATTCAGGTTTATACATTCTGTTATCAGGGATATGTAGATGGGGCAAAGAAAGTCAATCCTGAAACACTGAAGAATGTTCACTATTACTTAGCAAATGGGTCGTTACAGACATGTAGATATATGTATGTAGAGATAATGTGTTCTCACATTTGCTATATGATTTTATGGTCAATTTAAAATGAATGGCTTTCCAAATGATTTTGTCAAAGCAGTCATATGATAACATTACTTCCTATGATAAAATTACTTCCTATATTATTAAACATCTTAATTATTAAACACATAGTGCTTTGAAAATCCAATATTTTATTACTAATCATTTGTTTACCCTAGTGTTTTACTTGACATGAATATTTAAACTAATCTTATTTTAGAGTCCTTATCTGTTCTCTGGATAAATTGTATGGCATGTAGTCGAATACAAACTCTAATAATAATATACTGTATTTTTTTTCAAAAATGGCATTTTCATTTAAATATGGTGTTTTAAAATGCATCCTGTAGTAGATCACACGTTCTGGGATTTTTCATATGTTTAGACCCTTCCCCCATACCATATTGAATTGATAGATGTGGTATCACAACAGAAGAGTTTTACAACCTTGACATTTGAGAATCACTGACTCAAATGGATGAGTGTATAAAATTACCATTTGTAACCTCACTTTTACCTCATGTCTGAAAACAAAAAGAAACTCATCCTCCTTATGTTGTTTGAAATATTTGAAAATGCCTCTTTGGGCCCGTGCTTGTCGAGAATTGCCTCTAAAGCATGAATGTTTTTCTTTCTCTTGTGCAGAATCCTAATGCTCATCCAAGACCCACCTCCCAGGATTTGGCGGGGTTTTGGGACATGCTGCAGTTGTCCATAGAAAATATTAGTATGAAATTTGATGAACTTCATCAGTTAAAGGCCAATAATTGGAAACAGATGGATCCTCTTGACAAGAAGGTAGAACAATGTAGATTTTGTATGGTTCATTTAAAAACCTGCACAAACACTGGACAGTCTAAATAGGCTTCTGCATTCAGTCCTGCTGTTTACAATGTGAAATGGAGCTGATATCATATTCATTTCATTGTAATGACAATGTTTACATAGTAATCATTTGGGATATTATCTGTAATATGTTTCAGGCATACTTTTAAAGAAAAACCTGTCTCTGTGAATTGGAAAATGGGAATGTGGCTTTTTTGTTAATTAAACTTTAAGTTAAACCATTTTAGTTACTGGAAGGAACTGCCTCCATTTTGCTTTTTAAACTAAAATAAATGACATCTTCAGTGCATGAATCCATAGAACAAGAATTCAAGTTCCTTACACCCCTAGGATGTGTTTTCAAGAAAAATAGGATGCCCTGAAAAATAACTGACTTTGATAATCATTTCATAAATATAGTAATAAAGAAATTACTGTTGTTCAAGTCTAAAAATATATATACCATAAAGTTTCACAGTAATTATATAAATGTTGGGATTTTTTTTTTTTTTTCAAAAGAGTTTTGCTTTTGGTTGATATGCCTTGGGGAATATTGCTCACCGGGGTCCTCATGCAACAGTTTAGAAATAAAGACTTAAATTCTTTTACTTTAATTAATCAACTGTAATTTTCACGTTTGATTATGGTGTTCCACGAGGCTCACACAGGTATCCAACGTCCAGCTCCCCAGGCTGGCGTGTCGAACGTGACTTTTTTAACCCTTTGCTTTCCTATGGCCTCAGGTCAAATAATTCCAAGAGAATCAACCTCTGAAAATTGAATGGCTGTTCCCTTGAAATGCTGGTGGCCTTGTTCTTTTCAGGTCCCCCCACCCGTCAGAGAGCTAACAGCAATCTAATCCATTCTGCTGCCGCATATCATGTTTTCAGGGTTCTTGGGGTCAGTGGGCTCCCAGGAAAAATCCAGTCCCAAGGGACCATCTGTAAGTGACAAGAGGGTGATGCTCTCATCACTGTCCCCCATTTCCAATTCTGTCACCATCAAAATGGGGGTTGTAGTGTTAAATTGGAAAGTCCTGTTGATGTATATGTGGCCTCTCACTTGGGAAGCCAAACATTTGCACCCAATCTAGTTTTCTTTAATCTGTGTTTAAAACTATCTGCTAGATAAGCTATAAATCAGTCTTATTTTAAGAAAACACTACACATGCACACACACTGGTAATTTAGTTTCCAGAGCTGATCAATCTAATTTCTTATTCATTTATTATTTTTTATTATATATCTTTTTAATAATTATTGTTGGCCGGGCGTGGTGGCTCATGTCTGTAATCCCAGCACTTTGGGAGGCCAAGGCGGGTGGATCACTTGAGTCCAGGAGTTCAAGACCAGCCTGGGCAACATGGTGAAACGCCGTCTCTACAAAAAATACAAAAATTAGCTGGGTGTGGCGGTGCACACTTATAGTGCCAGCTATTGGGAGTCTGAGGTGGGAGGATTGCTTGAAATCGGAGAGTTTGAGTCTGCAGTGAGCCATGATTGCGCCACTGCACTCCAGCCTGGGTGACAGAGCAAGACCTTCTCTCAAAAATTAAAATAATAATAATTGTTTAAAAAATCAAAATGTATAAGGAAAATGACTAAAAAAATCCAGTATTCATATTTCTAAAAATATCCACTGAGTTATTCCACAATGAAGATTTAAAATGTCTAAAAGAAATGATGCTAAGAATTGATATATGTAACCTACTGATATTTACATAGTAAATCATTAGTTAGCTTGATTTTTAAGTTTTTTAATGGACTTTGCCTATGATCAGAGCTTTTCATCACCCCATGAACCTGAGGAGAAAAATGAACAAGCATAGTCAGACTTGGTAGAATATAGTTTGCACTCCAGGCTCTCCTTTTTTCTCTTTTAAGCCACGCAGACTCCACCTTAGACAGCCGGTGGGGCAGCTCCAGGGTGAGAAGTTGAACTAGGCACTTGCCCTGGCAAGCAGGGAGGAATTGCTGTGTTGAGCATCGGTGTTAAGACACAAAGAGTGCCTTTGGAGAATCACCGAATCTGTATTTTAAGATAATGTTCACGCTTCGTTTTATGAGAATGGAGGGTATTTTATTCAAAATGAAAACATCAGCTTTATGTGCACCCTTTCACAGTCTACAACTTCAACCTTCTTTCCCTAAAAGTCCTTTGTGGTCTAGATGCCATTCTTTCCTGCTGCATTTTTTTTTTAATGCCAAAGAGCTGACTGTCTTTTGTTTTTGCAGTAGCATTGAAAATATCCGCCCTTTCCATAGTTTGCTGCTGCTAAGAGGAATGACCTCTTTCATCCTGTGTCAACTTTTCATGGCACAGTTTCTGCCCCTGTGATTGGAATTGCCTCCTGGGCCACCACAGTTATCCCGAGGTCCCTAGTCTGAGTCACCTTGGAACTGACTGAACTCTCGAGTGTAGGAAATATCAATGGCCTCCCGCTCCCGTGACCCTGTATATTGTATATTGCTTGTGTGTTCGTGTGTGGTGGGCAAAAGGGTCTAACCTGGTGTAGCACCAACAAAGCTAAAGAATACATTCTAATATTTCTTCTTCCTCCTTTGGTTATTTAGCTTTGGGGGGAAGGGGAGGGTGGGCGGGCCGGGGACAGGGCGGACATGTTTTTAAGCTCTGAACCAAGCTTGCACCCGGTGACTTGCGTCCTTAGAGGGGATGCAGGGGTGCTAAGATGCTGCTGCAGCCGCTGCTTCCTGGCCCATCTCTGGCACCAGGAGGAGTTTGGAGTCTCCAGAGAGAACCACACTCAATGTGCTGGGAGCCGCAGGCTTTCCGCAGGGGGCCTTTACAATACCCACTTCCTTCCCTTGGAGAGACCTAGTTCTGCAACCCAGCCTTACCCCGGGCCTTAAGCTTACCGGGAATTTTTTTTTTTTTTTTTTTTTTTTTTCCTGCATCTTTTGAATACCCAAGCCAGAATAAGGAAGAAAAAAGTAGATATGCAGTATGCAGATCAGAACTAACCACCCCTAGGTAAAAAATGTGTGTTCTAACTACTGACCTATCCCAGTTTTTCCCAAGCTTGTCCTGAGAAGCTGTGTAATGTCCTGAACCTTCTGCTTTGATCAGGAGAGAAGGGCCCCTCCTCCAGTGCCAAAGAAGCCGGCGAAGGGCCCCGCGCCGCTGATCCGGGAGCGCTCGCTGGAGAGCTCGCAGCGCCAGGAGGCCCGCAAGCGCCTGATGGCCGCCAAGCGCGCCGCGTCCGTCCGCCAGAACTCGGCCACCGAGAGCGCCGAGAGCATCGAGATCTACATCCCCGAGGCGCAGACCCGGCTCTGAGCGCCCTGCAGCCCGGCCGCCGCCGCCAAGTATCTGTCCCCCTCCCCCTGCCACCCCTCTGCCGGCTCCCTCTTCCCCTCCGAGCCCGTCTGTTTCCGAGCTCAGTGACTTCCACTGTCGTGGTGTAGTTGTCCATCTCGCAGGAGCCGCCCCCCAGTCCCCGCGAAGCCCCCCACTTCCCGAACCCGTTTGCCCATCTTCTTCTTCACCGAGCTTCGCCCCGTCCTGATGCCGTCACCCTGCCTCGTACTGAGATCCAACCCTTTATTTTCTGGGCAAAGCCAAACCCACCTGTGTAAAAGTGACGCCTTTAGGTCACCCGCCATCCTCAGTTCTCTCGAGCTAGTCTGTTCAGCAATATAAAACCATAGGGTATTTCAGAAATCCAGTATCACAGGGTGATCCCTTGGGACTTACCGTCTTCCACATGAAAGAAACTAGGCCTCCGATTCCCTTTACTTCCCCTAAATGGTTATTCTTTTTAAAAGGCAGATGGAGCACTTTATTCACAACCTCAGAAATCACACCATCTCACTGGAATCCGTGAGGGACAGAGAGAGAGGGGACCAAGCCTGGCCTGGGGGTGGGGGACCTGGATGTGTAGCAAGGATGGGAGAAGCGAAATCTGCAGGTGCTGGGGGCACCTGCACACTCACAGCTGCACAAACTGCCTCACTGTTACTTCATCAATCACAGCTTCAAATGTTTCAATCAGCAGAAGATTGTAAATTCGATCTTTCAGGGAAATTAATCTATTCTGAAAGGCAATAACATGAAGCAAGGCAAAGGAGGCACTGATGGTTTAGGATACTACTTAAGGGATTTTTTTTTGTCCTATTATTAAGAAAATCTAGACCTGAAATGTTTTCTCAACTCTTATTGTACTGTGTATATTTCTACTGTTGTCGTGGCGGCTGTTTTTAAAGGGAAAGTGTCGGTTCTATTAATTTGTTAGTGTCCATCCAGGTGGGCCTACCTGATTCCACATATATAAGTACATATCTGCTTGTAAAGCACTGTAAATGGCAGCAAGGCTGTTTTCAGAGAAGAGTTTGGGTTTTCCTACCATCCCTTTGAATGCTACACATCCGTCTATTTTAACCCAAGTAGTTCATATTTCAGATATATTTTCTCCTTTCGTCTCCTCTCACTACTAGAGTCCAGTAGGACCTAGCATAGGATTCTGTCCTATGTCAGATGGCTAAATTTTGACCCCAATAGACATACTGCCTCATTCGAAAGAGCCAGCGCTGTCATCCTGAGGTCCCAGGTAGTGAGAGAAGAAATTCGACCTGCCAGGGTCAACAGCCATGAAGAGGTGGGGGAGTCATGATTCATAAACACTGAAAGAAATCAAGGCTTTTGGCAGAGAGTGTTGATTTAGAATTGTCGTCATGATTGATGGGCAGTATGCATCGGTGTCTAGCTAAAGTTGTCTTTAAATGCCCTTACTCGTCACAGTTTAAACACTTAGGATGTGGCAATCTTAAGTATCACTGGCATTTTATGTCCAGCTCACACCCTAAAGCATTAGAAATTAAAAACAAAAGACTTTTAAAAACATACATCAAATATGCTTGCACCAGAGAAGCTTTTTAAAATACACTCTCATAGCCAGGTGCTAATTTAATTTTACTTATGAAATTAAGAGAGGTGATGGGTTCTAGCAACAAATATTTTCACGGACATATTCTAAAACCACTAGAGAATTCGCTACCTCTCAGAGCCATCGATGCTTTGAGCTACCTTTATAAACAGGGCACAAATGTTTACTGCTGTGGTTTACAAGAAAAGGGCTACTCACTTATTTTGAAACCAACCAACCAACTTTTAACTAGGGTGAACAAAGCACTTTGAGTGCTTTGTGAAATTGGAGCATACAGAGATTTTGAGCTTCAAGTATTTGCTAGTTTTAAAAAGAATACACCTTTTCTTTACCTTGTAGCAGCAATTAAAAGTCACACAAAGCTTGCATCGAGTAGGGCCAACTGCCACTTGGGTAGCCTATGGTCACATTCAATACTGAGAATGACTTGGAACTCACAGATTAATATGAAAGAAGCAGCGTTCATCCCAAGACCCATGCTCACAATTACAGCTCCGTGCCCTGAGGTAGAGTTAAGATTTGGATTAAGAAATAGATTTCCAATACGATTCAAGATCATCCTACAATATTTTCTTTGGAAACTAATTTAGCCCATGATATTTTAAAGAGAGACAAGAGAAGGCCTATTTATCCTGTCTAAGTGAACGGTATTTGTATATTCATAAGCTATTTTTGGTAAGAATTTTAAATCTTTTAGCTCAAGGCCTACAGGGCATCATGACCTTTGCCTTCCTTGAAAATACAATTTAAATTGTACAAACACTTTATAAAAAACTAATGATTGATGTTAGAACATGACCCCACACAATGCTGCTTGACCCCTGAAACTGACATTCATGAGCATAACCTTTGTTACATCGTTCTTTTTGATGTAATTTGTAGAAATGTTTTTTAGTTCATAATGGAAAATGTATGTACCCTGAAAAATTACTTATTTTGTTTAACTTTGGTATAAAGGTGTTGGGCATTTTCTTGGGGAGGGGGGGATTACAAAAGAAGTTTGTCTCCCACATCAAAAAACGTTCAAAGAAATTAAGTATTTATTATATTTTTTGCAGATGTTTCCATACAATTCACATAACCTTTTTGTAAAGAGAGATGAAGAAATGGATTAAAGATTTTTAATATTTGAAATGGTAAATAGAACTAATTTATTTGTAATATATTTCTGTTATTTATAGATGTTTCCTTAATGTTTTACTGTGCATTACCACTTTCATTTAAGCCTTATCCTTGTGAATTTACCATTTCTTTTTTAAAACATGTCTAGATGCATATTTTAAATAACTGGAATGTAAATCACTAGCATATCTGAATTCCCAAATGTAATTTTTAAAAATTATTTTGGTTTGGAAAAAAAAGATTCATTTGAAAGCCTTCAGATGGAGGGGTGGGGAACATTTTTATGGCTTTATGAATTGGAATTTCATAGGCTTATTTACCTAGATTGTGTGTGAACAAAAAAAATTGTAAATAGATGAATGTTTCCCATAATGTAAAAAGAAGAAATTAATAAAATAATTAATGCACTGCTTTCAGGTTGGTGTGTTTTTTCTAGAGTCCCACTTCTTCCAAAATATAACTCATTGTCTTTTGAGGGGAATACTTCTGCAGTTAAGAAGCGTATCATTCTAACTTACACTGTACAGCACATGTGCTATTCATTGTTGATGAGGCAGGGAGAACTTACATCCTGTTTAAAGGGGTTTCAATACTGAAGAACTAAAAAGTCCTTTTACTCTGATAATCACACTTGTGAACTTTCAGTTCAGCAGCTGAGACTAACTTTCTATTTTATGAAGGAGTGATGAACCTTTCAAATGTGCAAATTCATGTCAGTTTTACCTACTTTGTTTTTTTTTTTTTTTTTTTTGAGACGGAGTCTCGCTCTGTCACCCAGGCTGGAGTGCAGTGGCCGGATCTCAGCTCACTGCAAGCTCCGCCTCCCGGGTTCACGCCATTCTCCTGCCTCAGCCTCCCGAGTAGCTGGGACTACAGGCGCCCGCCACCTCGCCCGGCTAGTTTTTTTTGTATTTCTTAATAGAGACGGGGTTTCACCATGTTAGCCAGGATGGTCTCGATCTCCTGACCTCGTGATCCGCCCGTCTCGGCCTCCCAAAGTGCTGGGATTACAGGCTTCAGCCACCGCGCCCGGCCAGTTTTACCTACTTTGATTTCTTTGCATACATTTCATCCACTTTGTTTCCTATACAACTCTCAAGCGTAGGGAGAATCAGAAAAATGCTTTGTAGCTTTCATTCCATCCTTGCAATAATGAAAAACTGTGCCTCACTGAGGTTTAGTGACTTGCCCAATGTGCCACAATTATTAAAAGACAGATTCGAGTCCAGAACCCAAGGCTTTATTGAGCTCCCTAGTGCCGTCGCTGTTATTCTTGCCACATTTAAAATTGGTAACTATTTGCCATTGTCAGTTTTATCTGGTTTTCATTTAGGTCGTATTTGTAAACCTTACTTTATATATATATATATATATATAAATACAAATTTGGCCAGGTGCACTGGCTCACACCTGTAATCCCAATACTTTGGGAGGCCGAGGCGGGTGAATCACCTGAGGTCAAAAATTTGAGACCAGCCTGGCCAACATGGTGAAACCCTGTCTCTACTAAAAATACAAAAATTAGCCAGACGTGGTGGCGCATGTCTGTAATCCCAGCTACTCGGGAGGCTGAGTGAGGCAGGAGAAATGCTTGAACCCAAGAGGTGGAGGCTGCAGTGAGCAGAGATCGCACCACTATACTCTAGCCTGGGCAACAGAACAAGACTCTGTCTCAAAAAAAAAAAAAAAAAGAAAAAAATACAAATTGACCCCAAAAAAGGATAAATTAGAATTTTTTTATGATGTGGACTTGCACTTATTTGTTACCGGAAAATGCCACAACTCTAAAACTTGTTTCCACAGTGCTTCCTCCTAATCACCACCAACTTTTCACCTACATGCAACAACCTTGGAAATTAGTAAGCACATGAGCCACTTTTTCTAATTTTTGTACATAAGCAAGACCTATGCCAGTCACCGGAATAACACACTGTACTTTAGAAACTGCTTTGAAAGAGGAATGATCAAGTGACTAAATCTCTGTGAGGTTACAAAGGCCTCATTACTTTGGTTCATGCACTGACTATTCATGTAGTCTGAACCGTGATGATACTTTTTGCCTTTTCACAAATTAATTCATCTGTTTCATCGGGGCTCTTTAAACATTTTAGCTAATCCCAAAACAAAATGAGTTAGCTTTTGCATGTAGAAATCTGAATTTCAGTGAAGCCATTTCCCTTATTACAGAGTTCACCCTCCAAAAAAAAAATGTAATTTAGGTTTTATATACAAATTGAACAAAATTGTTTGTTCTCAACATGACTTTTCTTTTTATATCTTTGAAATCCACCCCTTGAAAATATAAACTGATTTTACTTTAAATAAATGACATCTTAAAAATCATAGCGTCTGAACGTGTTCATTCTTGAATGCCATTGATACTAAAGGGTGCTGAAATTTACCTTGGGTTTGCTCAATAGGCTGTTTGACTTGCAGCTGCTTAGCCAAGATCGAATCAACTCATTTTGCAAACAAAGTAGTGGCCCTGTCTGAAAACCCTCTCAGCTCTAATTCAATTACCAGCACAAGTTTACTTACAGTGACTGTGAGTCACTCATCCTCTCCCATGAAGCATAGAGAAGAGAACTAGCGTGCTCCCCGCTGGTCCTGTGCTCTCCTCTGGGTTTACTGCTGGTCCAGGAAGGCGTCATCAGAAAATCGCAGGAATGTGAGGCCCCAGTGTGATTCCTGATTCCTATGTCTTGGCTTAGACAGCCAAGGGATTATTCCTGTAGGTCTTCTTTGTAACTGAGCACAGGCCTCGACTTAGAGAAGGTGGCTGAGAGCAAGCAAACGTTTTCATAAATGCCAGTCAAGCTCTGCCATGCAGTTGATGGAGCTGTTGCTATTCATGGGGCAAAATATTGTCGCTAGTGCTGATTACGCTTGCCACGTTCCCTCTTCACACTTCTTGTCTGTCTGCTTGAAGAAGTAGGTGCTAATTTCATCTGGAAACTTGATAGGTAAATTAGTGTTATTAGCAAGCTTCTTTTGAGATCTCAATGAAGAGGTTCTTCAATTGAAAAACTCTTCCTTTCACTTTGGAAAAGGGGAAGTTGGAGCAAATAGAGCCTGTGTTCGTTCTTCTGTCACAGTGGGGGAAAACGCATTCTTCCTGTTGACTCTACAAGGAGATTATAAGCAACAATTTCAGATTTCTGCAGTCTTAAATCCAGATGCTTTTACTGTTTCTGAGGACCAATGCGCTACAAATAAAAACCATTCCAACAGAGCTACCCTTCAGAGATTTGCAAATATAGTTTTCAGTTGATGAACACTTCCTTCTTTCTCTGAGCAGTTTCAATTATGAAAAGTAAGCAGAAACATCTAAGGAGCTGGAAGATACAATAGATGTCCCCATATGGTATTGTCGAAGAAACATCTCCCCAGGTTTCAATAAAAATATTCTACTCACTGAAACAAGGAGGGTTCATTTTAGAGGATTTGTGTGTATGTGTGTGTGTGTGCCTTAGGGAGTAAACACTTGCTATATGAAAATGTGTACTGCTGTATGTGACTTTTTAAAAAATACCAGATTTGTCACACCATTTCCTTTCTAGAATAAAATCTAATGTGCTTTATAACCTCAGCCGGTATGATGTGTGTCTGTAATTCCCAAGTGGGAGAAGCAGCATATTTCAAAGACAGAACTTGAGCAAAAGTGAAAAGGGGATAGTTTAAATAATTTACCCTTAGATTCCTTTCCTGTTTGGTTTAATTTAACATGTTTCGTGAGAAGCCCCTCCTCCTCAACACGCTCCGGGAAGAAAGTCCTGCTTCCTTTACTGAGGAGGGGTTGACCTTTGCTCTTCTCTGCAGCCTGGCCGCTGGCCGGAGCAATGCCTGGGAGGTCGTGGTGAGCCTGGCACTTCCAACACTGAGTTTGGCAAACATGAAAGCAACTCAAGGGCTCCTGAACTTTTCCTTAACATTAGTCAAGCAAGGAAATAAGTCTGGAATGACTGACGAGGGATACCGTCCAAGGAGCTGGTGCCTGTGTGTCTAGTTTTGAGTTAATGCACCAGGGATACCTTGACCAGCAGGTTGTTCAACACGAAATCCAGGGAATCTTGCAGAGAGAGTGAAAATTGATCAATAGTTTGAAACACTGGAACAGTGGAGAGGGGTTGGCACAGGAAAATGGGGATTTCCAAACTGAATTCAAGTGAGGGTTAAGCACGTCATCAATAATGGTGACGTGGGGAATGATTATTTAGATAATTCTGGGTAATTCTGCAGAAAAAGAAAGAAAGGAAAACTCTCTACCAAGGAGGACCTAAGATGTTTTGGCATCAACCTGTTCAAGGATCCGCCAGTGGCTAAACTCATCGTGTTCTTAAGGGCACTTTATTTGAAGATAGGATGAGCCAATGACCAACTATTCTTCCAGCAAAGACAACACATTAGAATTGAGTTAAATATTCAACTGAGAGAATTTGGGTTAAATATTAAAGAAATGCTTATGTAAAAGAAAATACCAGCTCTCAACAGCCATGAGAAACTCAATACATCTCCCAAGATAAATCCTTCTGACAGAACCATGTCACTGGGACGAGCCTCCTTAAGAGGGCAGGTCTTCCATGCCTGTTAGTATTTGTCTGTTGGATGGTAGATGCATAAAAGACAGGGCTCCCTACTCCATGATGCCTGTTGGCTTCAGCCCAAAGTAGTGATTCCCCAGTAACTCCAGAGTCACAAAGACAGTGGGGGAAGTCCTCACATATGCCACCAGACACACCCAGGTGTCATTTTGATTATCACATTCTGGCTTGGGGTCAGATAAGAAAGCATTTCCCTGGGCTTATAAGATGGTTACAAATATTTCCAGTGTTTCTCTTGAAAGCTTGACTCACTCTCTCACCAGCCTCAAAATTTTGCCCAGCAGGTTCAGGGCCAAATGTAACTGGGTAAGAGCCTAGATTTGAAGCCAGATTACCTGGTTTGATCCCAGCTCTACCCTTTACTAGCTGTGTATTTTTGGCAAGTTAGTTCATCTCTCTGTCCCTCATTTTTCCCATTTGTACAATTAGGATAAAAATAGTACCCATTTCCGGCCGGGCGCAGCGGCTCACACCTGTAATCCCAGCACTTTGGGAGGCCAAGGTGGGTGGATCACCTGAGGTCAGGAGTTCGAGGCCAGCTTGACCAACATGGAGAAACCCCATCTCTACTAAAAATACAAAATTAGCTGGGCATGGTGGTGCATGCCTGTAATCCTAGCTACTCAGGAGGCTGAGGCAGGAGAATCGCTTGAACCTGGGAGGCGTGGAGGTTGCAGTGAGCTGAGATCGCGCCACTGAACTCCAGCCTGGGCAACAAGAGTGAAACTCCCATCTTCAAAAAAAAAAAAAAAGAAAAGAAAATAGTACCCATTTCATAGGGTTTTTATAAGAATTAAATGAATTAACCTATGTAAAACTGTTAAACCAATCCCAGGTACATGGTCAGCACGAAATAAATGTTAAGTGCCATTATTATTATTATTATTATTACTATTAATTTGTGCCCTGGCTGGACTGGTTCATGTGTATTCTGTAGCTCAATCCTTATGACAACCCTGTGCTATGAGGTGGTCACTACAGATGAGTTACAGAACTCCGAGAGAGGCTCCCAAGGTTCCTGGCAAGTGACAGAGCGAGTATTTGAATTCAGTCTGACACGAGATCTTTTGTTCACACGTGTGATACGTGCAAGACAGAGCAATTTGTTGCATTCTTTTTGCTGACAAAAAGTACACAAGAAAATTTTAAAGACAACAAAAGGGTAGATAATGACAGGAGAGCCACTTTACACTCTAGTTGTTTGCTGTGATACTGAATATCTTTGAACAGCTTATTGTATGTACATCCTGTATATTTATTGTATGTATATCCTTCCACATTTATCTATGAATATACAAATGTGTATATAATTTTTTCCCACAAAACGGTAGCATGCTATACACATTCCCTTTACTGTTTGCCTTTTTTATGTTATAATGTATTCTTCCATTGCAGAAAACTGTGATCTGCCTTTTCTCTTTGATGGCTTCATACGTTTCCATGTTATGAATGAGCCATAATACATTATGTAGTCCACCTATTCATAGACATTTAGGCTGTTTCTGTTGCTTGCTATGATAAAAAAAAAAAAATCTGGCCGGGCGCGGTGGCTCAAGCCTGTAATCCCAGCACTTTGGGAGGCTGAGGCGGGTGGATCACGAGGTCAGGAAATCGAGACCATCCTGGCTAACGTGGTGAAACCCCGTCTACACTAAAAATACAAAAACTAGCCGGGCGTGGTGGTGGGCGCCTGTAGTCTCAGCTACTCGGGAGGCTGAGGCAGGAGAATGGCGTAAACCCGGGAGGCGGAGCTTGCAGTGAGCCGAGATCGCGCCACTGCACTCCAGCCTGGGCGACAGAGCGAGACTCTGTCTCAAAAAAAAAAAAAAAAATCTGCAGTGAAAATCGTTTTATAATATATCTTCAGTACATGTGGAAGTGCATCTATAGGTTCTTTTCATAGACAAATAGACATTTTTGTTTTTAAATAATATCAAATGGCTTTCCAAAAAGGCCGCATTGATTTCCGCTTCACCAAACATGGATAAGTTTTAGCACCTACCGTGGGAAACAATGAAACAAAGCATTCAGAAAGCAAATTGGAAGAGATGCTAAAAAGAAAAGAAAAGAAAAAAAAAGGCCGGGCGCAGTGGCTCGCACCTGTAATCCCAGCACTTTGGAAGGCCGAGGCGGGAGGATCACGAGGTCAGGAGATCAAGACCATCCTAGGTAACATGGTGAAACCCCATCTCTACTAAAAATACAATAAGAAAAAAATAAAAAATAGCTGGGCGCGGTGGTGGGCGCCTGTAGTCCCAGCTACTTGGGAGGCTGAGGCAGGATAATGGCGTGAACCCGGGATGTGGAGCTTGCAGTGAGCCGAGATCACACCACTGCACTCCAGCCTGGGTGACAGAGCGAGACTCTGTCTCAAAAAAGAAAAAAGATAAAATGAAGGAAGGGAGGAAGGGAGGAAGGGAAGGGAGGAAGGGAAGGGAAGGGAGGGAGGGAGGGAGGGAGGGAAGAAGGAAAGATCTTTCAATCTTCCAGTTGGCTTTCAATGAGGCTTGGGGAGGGTATCTCTAGAAACGTGTAGGGGAGGTGGTTTTAGTGCAATATTTTCTTTTTCTTTTTCTTTCTTTCTTTTTTTTTTTTTTTGAGACGGAGTCTCGCTCTGTCACCCAGGCTGGAGTGCAGTGGTGTGATCTTGGCTCACTGCAAGCTCCACATCCCGGGTTCACGCCATTCTCCTGCCTCAGCCTCCCGAGTAGCTGGGACTACAGGCGCCCGCCACCACATCCGGCTAATTTTTTGTGTGTATTTTTAGTAGAGACGGGGTTTCACCGTGTTAGCCAGGATAGTCTCAATCTCCTGACGTCGTGATCCGCCTGACCTCGTGATCCACCCACCTCGGCCTCCCAAAGTGCTGGGATTACAGGTATGAGCCACCATGCTCGGCTAGTGCAATCTTTTCTATAATTCCCAGAATAAAGCCACTAGAACTGAAGGAAGAAGTAAGCACAGTCCTCGCCCTATGTGAACGCATCTGGGAATTGGGTCTATTTGCGCACACCTCAGATGCTGGCATAAGAACCCTCTACTGAACCGGGCAGGTGCTCAACATGCAGGACCGGTCAGGAAGAGAACAGAGCAGGAGCACTCGGGAGGTGAGGTTTATGCCACAGGACACCAACTCTTAGGGTTGGCAGTTGTTTTTTTCTTCCTCATCTTCTTATTTTTTAAATGAAATTCCATTTCTAGAAAGACTTTGAAATGCTTTACAGAATTAAAGCATAAAACACACAGCCACAAAACAGAACAAAACATGTTCTTTGCAGCAACATGGATGCAGCTGGAGGTCATTATCCTAAGAGAATAAACACAGAAATAGAAAACCAAATGCCGCATGTTTTCGCTTATAAGTGGGAGCTAAATGTTGGGTACATACGAACACAAAGATGGTGACAATAGAAACTGGGATTTTGAAAGGAGGACGTGGGGAATGGGGCAAGGGTTGAAAAACTGTCAGTTACTGTGTTCACTACTTGAGTGATGGCATCATTAGAAACCCAAACCTCAGCACCATGCACTTTAGCCACGTAACAAATCTGCCCATGTACCCCTAGAATCTAAAATTTAAAAATAATAATAAGAGGCCGGGCGCGGTGGCTCAAGCCTGTAATCCCAGCACTTTGGGAGGCCGAGACGGGCGGATCACTAGGTCAGGAGATCGAGACCATCCTGGCTAACACGGTGAAACCCCGTCTCTACTAAAAAATACAAAAAACTAGCCGGGCGAGGTGGCGGGCGCCTGTAGTCCCAGCTACTCAGGAGGCTGAGACAGGAGAATGGCCCGAACCCGGGAGGCGGAGCTTGCAGTGAGCTGAGATCCGGCCACTGCACTCCAGCCTGGGCGACAGAGCGAGACTCCGTCTCAAAAAAAAAAAATAATAATAATAATAATAATAAGAAGAAATAAGAAATAGGGCTGGGCGCGGTGGCTCACACCTGTAATCCCAGCACTTTGGGAGGCCGAGGTAGGCAGATCAAGAGTTCAAGACCAGCCTGGCCAATATAGTGAAACCCTGTCTCTACTAAAAATACAAAAAATTAGCCGGGCATGGTGGCGAGTGCCTGTAATCCCAGCTACTCAGGAGGCTGAGGCAGGAGAATCGCTTGAACCTGGGAGACGGAGGTTGCAGTGAGAGGAGATTATGCCACTGCACTCAAGCCTGGGCGACAGTGCAAGACTCCATCTCAAAAAAAAAAAAAAAGAAAAGAAAAGAAAGAAAGAAAGAAAGAAGAAATAGGCCGGGCGTGGTGACTCATGCCTATAATCTCAGCACCTTGGGAAGCCAAGGCGGGCGGATCACCTGAGGTCAGGAGTTTGAGACCAGCCTGGCCAAAATGATGAAGCCCTGTCTCTACTAAAAATATAAAAAAATTGGCCGGGCATGGTGGTGGACGTCTGTAATCCCAGTTACTCGGGAGCCTGAGGCAGAATTGGTTGAACCCAGGAGGCAGAGGTTGCAGTGAGTTGAGATTGAGCCACTGCACTCCAGCCTGGGCAACAAGAGTGAAAGTCTATCTCAAAAAAAAAAAAAAAAAAGAAATAAGAAATAAATAAAGCATATGGCCAGGTGTGGTGGCTCACACCTGTAATCTCAGCACCTTGGGAGGCCAAGGTGGGCGGATTACCTGAGGTCAGGAGTTCGAGACCAGCCTGGCCAACATGGTAAAACTTCGTCTCCACTAAAAATACAAAAATTAGCCGGGCGTGGTGGCGGGTGCCTGTAATCCCAGCTACTTGGGAGGCTGAGGCAGAAGAATAGTTTGAACTTGGGAGGCAGAGGTTGCAGTGAGCTGAGATTGTGCCATTGCACTCCAGCCTGGGTGACAGAGCGAGACTCCGAATCAAAAAAAAAAAAAAAAAGCATTAAAAAAACCAAACAACTTTTTAAATGAAAACAAACAAAAAAACACTGAAAGACAGTACAAGAAAACTGGTAAATAACATCTTTAAACTCCCAGGTCCCCAGGGTCCAATGAATAAAAAATGTCTCTCTAGGCTTCCTGGTAGCCAGGGCAAAGTGGACAGCATTTTAAAAAGTGAGTCTCTAGAGTAGAGGCCATTCATTATTCTAAGTAAAGTAACTCAGGAATGGAAACCCATATACCGTATGTTCTCACTTAAATTGGGAGCTAAGCTGTGGGTACATAAAGGCATCCAGCTTGGTATAACAGACAAAGGAGACACAGAGGGGGAGAAATAAAAACTATATATCAGGTACAGCGTACCTATTTGAGTGGCTGGTGCACTAAAATCTCAGACTTCACCACTATATAATTCATCCATGTAGCCAAAAACAACCTGTACCCCTAAAGCTATTGAAATAAATAGAAAGAAAAAAAAGGTGCTTGGAGTGCATTTAGCCACCAAAATATTAACTTGATAGAAATGAAACAAGCAAAGAAAGTGACCATGCAAAGTCCTCTTCTTTCAACTCTAGAATAAAAACCGAGCAGAAAAACAGATTGTGGCAACTCCTGCCACCTAAATTTTCTGAGCATAGAATCAGTTTCATAGTTAATTAACATTCTACAATAATATTATAGTTAATGGCTATCAATTTATTAACATATTATAATTATATTAATTATGGGATAGAATTATAAATAATTATATAATTTTCTGTAACTAGTTAATATTCAAACCGGAAACAAGAAAATATTTCCAAAGGCCTATTATGAATACTTAGAATATCTCATAGCAGGCAGTTGGAAGTGCTGTATTTTTTTTTATCTTTATAAGAAGACAAAGGTATGTTGACAACTTCTCAGATTTCATTCTATAATTCCTAGCTACACTAGAAAACAAAGATGATTGACTGATTTTCCTAAAAGCCTTGTATTAGGTAGGGGGCATTATGCATACATTATTACCTTATTTAATAAAATGTCTGTTGTTCTGTTAGAAATTTTCTACTTATTATGATGTTATGATGGTGATACACACCATTTGGAAATGTGAATTTATTTTTATCCAAGAAATAAGAAGACATTTTCATGTTTGGAAATTTTTAAGAAAAGAGTCTAATTCACTTTGCAGACACCAAAACTTTTAAAACCTCTTCTCTTTCAGAAAGCTACCAAATGATTTTGCGTACATTGCAAACCTAATGTGTGAGCTCACGGGAGCACAACTTGCTAACCACAACATTGACAAATGACCACATAGAATGAAGTACAGTGATTGCATCTTTAAAATCAACTCTCTTGGCCGGGCGCGGTGGCTCAAGCCTGTAATCCCAGCACTTTGAGAGGCCGAGACGGGCGGATCACGAGGTCAGGAGATCGAGACCATCCTGGCTGACACGGTGAAACCCCGTCTCTACTTTAAAAATACAAAAAAAAAAAACTAGCCGGGCGAGGTGGCGGGCGCCTGTAGTCCCAGCTACTCGGGAGGCTGAGGCAGGAGAATGGCGTGAACCCGGGAGGCGGAGCTTGCAGTGAGCTGAGATCTGGCCACTGCACTCCAGCCTGGGCGGCAGAGTGAGACTCCGTCTCAAAATAAATAAATAAATAAATAAAATAAAATCAACTCTCTTGTATTTAACTGGTTTAAGTGACTTTTAGTTCTTGGCAAGCAAGTGGTCCCAGAATAAGGTGGGGTTAGTTCTAACATCCTTGTTAAGTTCAACATCCTTTGGGGTTCAATCCAAGAATGTGTCCTTCTCTCTAGGAAGTAAGCAATATTTCAGTCAGTATTTTATTTTTTCTTTTCTTTTCTTCTAAAGCAGACCTGACAGATGAGACATCCTGGTTTTCCTGTTCAGACAGGGCCTGTATCAGAGCCCATGACTTTAGAGACCTGCTCGTCTGTGGGCAGGAACTCTTCAGTTCCCAGATGCATCCCTTTGTCACGCTCGAGGGTGCCACCCTTTCCGCCCTGCAGCCTCAGCCACTCCTCACTGGGCAAAAGACTTACCACCGGTGTCCGTGCTGTGACCCTGGACTGTAGTTTCAGCTGCGTTTAAGCCAACTGCTCTGTGCCTTTTAACACCATTATGAAAACTCTTCCTCAGTGTGGGAGAACACACAGAGGACTTCACACTGCGGCTGCCATTTTCTAAGGTCTGGTTAATATCTCTGGCCCAGACCTGGGAAGAGTATGCTTTGGCACTGAATTTAAATGACAGTTTCTTTTCTTTCTTTTCTTTTTTGAGATGGATTTTTTGCTCTTGTCGCCCAGGCCGGAGTACAATGGTGTGATCTCGGCTCACTGCAACCTCTGACTCCCGGGTTCAAGCAATTCTCCTGACTCAGCCTCCCAAGTAGCTGGGATTACAGGTGCCCGCCACTACGCCCAGCTAATTTTTGTGTTTTTAGTAGACAGGGGGTTTCACCATGTCAGTCAGGCTGGTCTCAAACTCCTGACCGCAGGTGATCCACCCACCTTGGCCTCCCAAAGTGCTGGGATAACACGCGTGAGCCATTGCACCCAGCAGACGATTTCTTTATTAAATATAAAACACTGGACTAAGCCATCCCTACCAAGTAGGCTTGTAGCCACAGTCTACTGCTTGAAAGGTGAGAAAGAGGAAAAGGGATGCACACCGCAAATGCAATAGAAGCAAACCCAACAAAAACTGGAAAACGGCCACAGCATTCTACCTTTTACAAAATATGCTCATAGACACACAAAGTGATGAATTGGAGTGGAGATAGGCAAAGATTTATGGAAGAGGCGGGGTTTGACTTACAGGCTTTTGACAGCCTTCACAGCAATGATTCTCAAACATCTGCGTTCCTAAGAATCGCTTGGGGCCCCCAAGAAGATCCTAACTTTGTAAGTCTATTCTGACAATCCGCCTGGATTTCTCACCAGTTCACCCAGTTGAGGCTAATGCCAGAGTTCATGGGCCAGCCTCCAAGACTCTGCTGCCCAGCAGTGCTTTTCAACCTGGGAAGCTTTGAGAAACCTGCACAGCAAACCAATTATATTAGACAAATGTACCTATGTTTTGCATGTTCTTGTGCAGCTGAGGTTGAGACTCCCTACTGCAGAGGCATTTGAAGCAAAGGGAGTAGGCTGAGCCAAGGCCAGGAGGAGGGTGGGAGCAGTGAGTGTTTGCGAACTCAGTCACAGGGAAGTAGCATGGCTACAATGACCCACTCACCGTGGGAGTTGTATTTTAACTCATATTATGGGGCAAAGACAAGTAAGAACTCGTGGACTGTGTACCAGAAAAAAAAAAAAAAAAAAAAAACTATCCTCACCTAAAGCATTACTAGGAAATGTATGACCCACTTACTAGTGGGACACAAACAATTTCTCGATTTGTATGTAAGGGGCATTTGTCTGGGGCACAAATGAGTGTATCAGTTCGGTGTGAGGTTTCCCGTTGAGGTTAAACTTCTTGGTCAGCCTGGATCTTTGGCAGTCATTCTGAGAATGAGAACGCAGCAGGCAGAAAGCTCAGCATTGTACAGCACATTCCGATATAGTGACTAGCTTATATCGGTTTATTTTCCAAAATAGACTTTGCAATAATATGTGAATCAATTACTATGAAATGAGACTTTTCTGCATAGATACCTAGCACAGAGAATCAATATCTTAAAAGGAATGACCTAAAATGACAGTTTTCTTTTTTTAGAGACAAGTTCTTACTATGTTGCCCAGGCTGGTTTCAAAGTCCTGGCCTCAAGTGATCCTCCTGCTTCAGCCTCCCGAGTGGCTAGGATTACAGGAACAGCCACTGCACCCCATGGCAATTTACTTATCTACCACTTTCCTGCTTTTATATAACCCCAGAATGGAGACTAATTGGTCACGTGAAGTCCATTTTTAACATAGTTACTAGTACTATTAATTCTCAGTTAGGAGCCCAGCACAGTGGCTCACACCTGTAATCCCAGCACTTTGGGAGGCCAAGGTGGTCAGATCACTTGAGGTCAGGAGTTCAAGACCAGCCTGATCAACATGGTGAAACATTGTCTCTACTAAAAATACAGAAAATTAGCCAGGCGTGGTGGCGCCTGCCTGTAATCCCAGCTATTCGGGAGGCTGAGGCAGGAGAATCACTTGAACCCAGGAGGAAGAGGCAGAGGTTGTGGTGAGTCGAGATCGTGCCATGGCACTCTAGCCTGGGCAACAGAGTAAGACTGCATCTCAAAAAAAAAAAAAAAAAAAGGCCGGGTGCAGTGGTTCCTGCCTGTAATCCTAGCACTTTGGGAGGCCGAGGCAGGTGTTGAGGTCAGAAGTTTAAGACCAGCCTGGCCAACATGGCGAAACTCCATCTCTACTAAAAATACAAAAATTAGCCAGGTGTGGTGGCATGGACCTGTAATTCCAGCTGCTTGGGAGGCTGAGGCAGGAAAATCTCTCGAACCCAAGAGGTGGAGGTTGCAGTGAGCCGAGATTGCGCCACTGCACTCCAGCCTGGGAGACAGAATGAGATTCTGTCTTCAAGGAAAAAGAAAAATCTCAGTTATGGTCTTAAAGTCTGAGAGGCCAGTTCCTATACAAGAAAAAGATGGTGATCATCTGTGTCATGAAAAGATCCTCAGACGCACTAGCCTGTGGACAGACACCTTGCTGCAATCAACCTTTACAGCAATGAGTTTCCTCTACAACCAACCTCAAGATTTCTCTCTAGATACTTTATACAAGAATGAGATTTGAACAATAAGGAAGGAGAGTGCAGATCCTGAATTTTCCAGGACAATTTAGATGTTAATCGATTTTGTCTATAGGTATCGATATTGGTACACATGCAACCCAGCAAAAAAAGTCCCTTGTCAGACCAAGTGTCCTGGTTTTTAGTTCAGAAGCATCGTGTTCTTCCTCTCCTCAAATCACTGCTGCTTCCTCCGCTCTCACCTGGAAATCTATGTCGATTTTCCTACAGATTATAATGTGCTCATCTAACTAGTCTCCAGATTCATCTGCCCTGCTCCTCCCTGCTTTAAAACAGCTCACGGGACGGCTGATCGTATTTATATATGTACGTGTAGACTTAGGTGTGCATACATATCAGAAATTACATGAGCTTTCTGTGGCCCAAGAGGTGAAATTATTTTGAGCTAACCACTCCATTTTCCCTCCTCTCCTCACACCATTTCTCTATCTGTGGAAGCCCAGAGTGATTGCGTAGGATTTCTATTAATTCTCCAGCGGAGACTTTAAGCCTGGGGTCTTGTTAGCCTTTGGGTTCCTGCTTCTAGATATGATGCTTCTATTCTGTATCATGTTGATTTGGACCTAAACCCAGTCCCTTCTTCCATGTACACCCACACATACACACTCACACTCACACATGCATGCAGGCCAAATGACTCCATACATTCAGGATGTGGGGTACAAGGAGAAAAGTAGATGTCAAAAGCACCCAAAAGCAGTCTGCATAAAATGGTTCTTAAACCGGCCGGCAGGGTGGCTCACACCTTTAATCCTAGCACTTTGGGACACCAAGGCAGGTGGATCACCTGAGGTCAGGAGTTCGAGACCAACCTGGCCGACATGGCGAAACCGCATCTCTGCTAAAAATACAAAAATTAGCCAGGCATGGTGGTGAGCTACTCGGGAGGCTGAGGAAAGGAGAATTGCTTGAACCCGGGAGGCGGAGCTTGCAGTGAGCAGAGATTGCACTACTGCACTCCAGCCTGGGCGACAGAGCAAGACTCCATCTCAAAAAAAAAAAAAAAAAAAGAATAAATAAATAATAAGAAAGAAATTAACTTTACACATTGCAGTTCTCTCTCTCTCTCTCTCTCTCTCTCTCTCTATATATATATATATATATATATATATATATATATATATATATATGGGGGTGGAAGGAAAGGAGACTTTATTTACATGTAGAAGATGAGGTGACACTTGGCCAAACTGAACATTTGGAATAGAAGATGTCAATAAGAAAGTAAGCTCCTGGATCCCTCCCCTACAATTCTCAGCAATATTGGTGCTTGTAGGGAAGTACTAAATTCTCTGCATCTGGTAAGATGAGGGCTACGGTACATTTAGACAATTTTGAAAAGAAAGGGTGGTTGAACTGGAGGCAGAAACACTTGAAATTTGAAACCTCAAATTCCAAAACTACAACAAAAGAAGACACAACCACAGCGACCCAGAGCTGATGCAATGAGAATTCACAGGATAATAGAAATATCCCAAGCCAGAAAGCCAACTTTTCTGTATCTGAAATGTTACTACATGCTCTCTGCAGCAATTTTCCTCAAGTTGAATTTGGGTGAAAGGTTTATAATCCAGGAAAATCCTATATGCAGTTATATTGCCAATAGTTTAGAAATTTTAAAGCACATCCCTACATGTTTATCTTACTTGATTCTCCCAACATCTTCCTAAGTATCTCTCGGGCGTTGGTTACCACTAAACCATGCCGCCTATTTCAGGAGCTGGGGCTTTGCTTCCTCCACCATGGAGCCTCTGGTGTCAGTTATCCTGCCCTGTTTGGGGTGCCCCTGTGGGAAAAGTTTGGGGCCTTTATCTATAGGATGAACCATGGGCAGTAGGCAGGCAGCTGGAGGAATAGCTGCCTTGACTCGAATAGCACAGAAGGGCGATACTCTCTAACGCAGAGCCTGCCACCAGGGGTGCTGTAGGGGAGAAAATACTCTTTTCCTTACCCATTGCTAGGTCCATGGCTGAGGCACCTATAGCAAAAGACAGATTATCAAGAGAAAAGCTTACCAATTTATTTACATTTCATGTAACACAAGAGCCTTTGGAAACCAAGGCTCAAAGAAACAGGGAAATGTGTTTTTATGTTAAGCTTGATGAAGAGTGGAGAGTGGAGGAGAGGTGTGATGGGACAAAGGGAGTGTGATGTAATAGTAATAAACTAGAGGGAACTTAGCAAGGCCAGTTTACTCAGATTCTTCTCTGTGTCCCTGCCTGTTCATTGATAAGGATTCTTTGGCCTATAATTCCAAAGAATTCCAGTGTGGTGGTGACTCACGCCTATAATTCCGGCGATTTGGGAGGCCCAAGTGAGCAGATCACTTGGGCCCAGGAGTTCGAGATCAACCTGGGCAACATAGGGAGACCACTGTCTCTACAAAAAAATATAAAAATTGGCCTGGCATGCTGGCATCTGCCTGTCGTCTCAGCTACCTGGGAGACTGAGAGGTGGGAGGATCACTTGAGCCCAGCACGTCAAGGCTGCAGTGATTGTGCCACTGCACTCCAGCCTGGGCGACAGAGCAAGACAGCAAGGACTTATCTCAAAAGAAAAAAAGAATGCTGCTTTTCTCTGGGTGTAGAAAGGCCACCTCTCACACGAGGATCTTGTGACCCACTCCAGAGGAAGGTCAGAGAATTCTTTTATGGCCTTCTTCAGGGGACAATGGCAGAGAAGACCGGAGAGTGAACTTCCTTCTTCAGTTCTCTCAAACATCAAGGTGCCATATTTTGGGGTAGTCTGTCCCAAGCCCCCAAACTGCACACAGCGCCTAGCATGGGCCTCGCGTGGAAGACTTCCATCTGCTTGACTCTTTCGCTGTCTCTATTTGTATCAGCATCTCTCATCACCAGCCCCGACTGTCTCCAAAGCCAGGACACCCCATCTTTCTCTTCCTCACCCTTGCAGCACTGGTGACCTTTCTGGTGACCTTGGCCTCATCACCCTCATCCCCTCACCTCACTTCCCTGCTGGGCTGAGTCTGCCAACTCCTCACTTCTCTCGTCATCGTATTTTTAAGGCATAAACCCTATGACTTGCTGCTCCATTCCCTCTTTTGATTTCAAAAGTATACTTTGAGGCCAGGTGCAATGGCTCACGCCTGTAATCCAGACACTTTGGGAGGCTGAGGCAGGAGATTCACTTGAGGTCAGGAGTTTGAGATCTGCCTGGGCAACATGGTGAGACCTCATCTCTATAAAAAACAAAACAAAACAAAAAAATCGCCAAACATGGTGGTACGCACCTGTAGTCCCAGCTACTTAGGAGGCTGGGGCAGGAGGATCCCTTGAGCCAAAGAGTTTGAGGCTGCAGGGAACTATGACCTTCCCATTGTGCTCAGCCTGTGCAAGAGCAAGACCTTGTCTCTCAAAAGAAAAAAAAATGTACTTTGAAAGCAAAACCAATGAGCAAGACAAATGTCTCTTTCCCTGCCCTTTTGCCATCACACTCCTTGTGGTTCTCAAGGTCTATGGGCATCTCTGACTGAACCCGGAAGAGGATGCACAAAGAAGCGAGGAGGAGGAAAGCACACAACATCATGGTCTGGCTCCATACAGGTGAGATTTATTACCTGCATTTGCATATGA
Source organism: Macaca fascicularis (assembly GCF_037993035.2). Taxonomy (NCBI): domain Eukaryota; kingdom Metazoa; phylum Chordata; class Mammalia; order Primates; family Cercopithecidae; genus Macaca; species Macaca fascicularis. The sequence continues at coordinate 72,066,753 of NC_088392.1, read as the reverse complement.
GGACACTGGGATGGAGATTTGCAAGTGACTTGTGCAAGTACAGTCAGGCCATCAGCGGCAGCACCGCTGGAAATGGACCTTCCAACCCATGCAGGGAGGCAGGGAGGGAGCTTTTACTGTATCGGGTGGCTGCTCAGAAGCCCACAGGATTGGCTAACATATTCTGGATGTATAACCCTAACTCCATCATCGACTTTATGACATGTCAATAAGATCAAAGCAGCAGGCAGGCCGAGTGCAGTGGCTCATGCCTGTAATCCCAGTACTTCGGAAGGCCAAGGCCGGAGGGTTACTTGAGCTCAGGAGTTTGAGACCGAGCATGGTGGTACACACCTGTAGTCCCAGCTACTTGTGGCTGAGGTGGGAGGATCACTTAAGCCCAGCAGATCAGGGCTGCAGTGAGCTGTGATCATGCCATGGCACTCCAACCTGGATGACAGAGCGAGACCCTGTCTCAAAAACAAAAAGCAAAAAAAAAAAAAGCTCTACAAATAATTCACCATGTTAGTATAATATTTATGCTTTACCAAGCACATCACCATCCATCACCTCATTTATCCTTATGAAATCTCCATGACACAGATGTTATTCCCATTTTATAGGTGAAGAAATTGAGGCTCAGACAAGGTCATGAAACTGGGAATTTGCATAATCGAGAATTAAAGACTGTTCTTGTCTTTGAAAGTGGAGGTCATTCTCCTGCATTTGGCTGCTCTGAAATCCTTTTTTGTTGTTGTTGTGGACAGAGAGTCTCACTCTGTCACCCAGGCTGGAGTGCAGTGGGGCGATCTCAGCTCACTGCAGCCTCAACCTCTCAGGCTCAAGTGATCCTTCCACCTCAGCCTCTCAATTAGATAGAACTACAGGTGCACCCCACCAAGCCTGGCTAATTTTTGTATTTTTTTGTAGCGACAGGTTTTTGTCATGTTGCCCAGGCTGGTCTTGAACTCCTGGGCTCAAGTGATCCTTCCACCTTGGATTCCGAAAGTGCTAGGATTACAGGCCTGAGCCACTGTGCCTGGCCTGCTCTGAAATCCTTCATGATTGACCATCCCTACATCTCTTGGGGTTGTGGGTCATTGTGGCACAAGTAGCTTTAACTCAATTGCTCCATGACTCTCAACAACTAAACAGTGTTGTAGGTTTGCTTTCTATATGCCCCAGTTCACTTTATCGCACCTCGCAGTCAGAGACCATTTGTCTAACCCAGGCCAAACATCTTTCAAATGGGTGTTTGTTCTTAATGGCAATTCTATATGAAGGAAAAATTTGGATAGATTGTTCCCTGCTGCTACTGGAAAAGTGCTTGCCATAGATGCCTTAGTATTAGACGTGGCATGAGAGCCTGTGTCAGTTAGGATATAGAGAGTCACAATTAAGAGGAAAGGTAACTAGACCCGGTTGAAACTATAACACAATTTTATTGGTTCTTCTAAGTGCCAAGTTTACAAACCACGTAACCCTCATGTATGGAATTATCTGGACATTTATGACACAATCAGGGCTTGTGGACTCCATTCATTATTTCTACCCTCTTCCAAGTATTTGGTTTCTCCATTGTTCTGGCCTCTGTCCTAGTGGTGCAATGGACACATAAGTTCCTGTTTCCACATCTGTGCATACCTTGTCTGAAGGAAATGAGATCAGTTTTGTCCCAGAGGTCTAGGCTAAGCCATGACTTTTATTCTTAATGGATTCGTGGAGTGCCATGCTGGAACCAGTCATCAAGGCCAAGGCCATGGATGCACCAATTGACTTAGCCCAGGTCTGCATTCACCCTTCGAAGCCAGGGTGAGTATCACCTTTTCCTGAACCATATGGTCCCCCAAATGGAAAAAATACACTGTTGGAAAGGAGAAAGGAGGAATGGCTATTGGGGAGGGAACACCAAGTGTCTACCACTGCAGAGCTTCCCACCCCACATGCCCAGGCATGTGGAGTGACTGGGTTAAGATATGCTGAGATCACAGCAGGCCTTGGAGCTCACACAAGGCTGGAACAGCCAGAGTACCCAGTGAGATGTCCATCCTTGAGCCATTGTATAGGCTGTACAAACATGTCTACTTTCTAAGCCTGCCATGATAAGAAAGAATTGCCAAGTACTATGCTACTGAGCCATTTTGATGGTTCTTATGCCATGAAAATAGTTTCACAGTAATAGCCTCAGGCAATCTTCTCCTGACAGTAGTACTTTTATAAACTATCTTCAATTTCCATTTCTAGAAAAGGTTGTGGAAAAACTAGTTTGGATAGCACCTAATCTCTGAGTCTCAACATAGGGTAAAGTACAGCTTTGACATCAAGAATCGATTGAGTGCGCTTCACCAACCTTCCCCGTAAGCAGGTTTGGGAATTATCCAGCTAGGTTTAATTGGAGATGATACTGGAATCTAGCCCTCTAGCTCCCCTAGACCAGGGTTTCTTATTTGGAGGTCTCAGAGATAAGCACTCAGCCCTCAACCTGGCTTCCCTCGTAGAGCTTTGGTTCCCAAGGTCTGAAAACAAAATGTAGGATGAGGAGAAAGGATATATCCCTCCCCAATATCTCAAGCTGGTCCAACTCTTAAAGTTACAAAAATGATCTATCCAGAGTTTTTCCAGGGCTGACCTGAAGCTTGGTTGTAGGGAACTCTTGAACTTACATTGAAAATGAGGGCGGGGCATGGTGGCTGGCCGGGCGCGGTGGCTCAAGCCTGTAATCCCAGCACTTTGGGAGGCCGAGACGGACGGATCACGAGGTCAGGAGGTCGAGACCATCCTGGCTAACACAGTGAAACCTCGTCTCTACTAAAAAATACAAAAAAAAAAAAAAAAAAAACCTAGCCGGGCGCGGTGGCGGGCGCCTGTAGTCCTAGCTACTCAGGAGGCTGAGGCAGGAGAATGGCGTGAACCCAGGAGGCGGAGCTTGCAGTGAGCCGAGATCGCGCCACTGCACTCCAGCCTGGGCGACAGAGCAAGACTCTGTCTCAAAAAAAAAAAAAAAAAAAAAAAACCTAGCCGGGCGAGGTGGTGGGTGCCTGTAGTCCCAGCTACTCTGGAGGCTGAGGAAGGAGAATGGCGTAAATCCAGGAGACGGAGCTTTCAGTGAGCTGAGATCCGGCCACTGCACTCCAGCCTGGGCAACAGAGTGAGACTCCATTTCAAAAAAAAAAAAGAAAAGAAAATGAGGACATAGGAGGAAAGGGAAAGAAGGGGCTAGCCAAAGTCCTTTCCTTTCCATCTTTTCACCCAGGCCTTTAGCAGGTGATTGGGGCCTGGCTCTTTCTTTTACTTTCCCCTTCACCCTGCCTTCATTTTAGAGATCCTCAGTGTAAAACCTAGAGAACGTAGCAGTCTGAAGTAAGATGTGTGTTGAGAAATGCTAGGTGGCTCATACCTGTAATCCCAGCACACTGGGAACCGAGGTGGGAGGATCACCTGAGCCCAGGAGTTCAAGACCAGCCTGGGCAACATAGCAAGACCCCATCTCTGCAAAAATTACAAAAAATTAGTGGGGCTTGATGGAGCATGCATATGGTCCTAGCTACTCAAGAGGCTGAGGCAGGAGGATCACTTGAGTCCAAGAGTTCAAGGCTGCAGTGAGATATGGTGGCACCACTGCACTAGGCAACAGAGCAAGACCCCATCTCATAAGAAAAGAAGTGAAGAGGCTCTGCACAATTGCTCACACCAGTAATCCTAGCACTTTGGGAGGCCGAGGTGGGCAGATACATTGAAGTCAGGAGTTCAAGACCAGCCTGGCCAGATGGCAAAACTCCATCTGTACTAAAAGTACAAAATTAGCCAGGCTTGGTGGCACACATCTGTAATCCCAGCTACTCAGGAGGTTGAGGCAGGAGAATCACTTGAACCCAGGAGACAGAGGTTGCAGTGAGCCCACATTGCACCACTGCACTCCAGCTTGGATGACAGAGCAAGACTCCATCTCAAAAAAAAAAAAAGTAAAGAAAAAAAATCTTAGTTACTTCTATGTAGTGTTTCCCCTGTTCTAGGAAAAATAAAACATGTATCTATGCATAAGCAATGAAACAGAAAGTGTGTAATTTAGGTGATTCCACATCTAAGTTAAATGTGCCTATCTTTCCACTGAAAACTGCTATTGCACAATGTAAAGCCAAGTGGTAAAAATTCATGTGAATAATCTTAAATTGTAGTTTTTCTCTAGTTAAAACAATTTTAAACACCAAACAGAAAACACCAAGACAAATTGGCAGAGAGGAAAAAGACATTTGAGTACCTTTAATGCTACTGTTTTTTGTGTTGTTGGAAGGGGCTATATATGTGTACTTTGCCCTGGGCCCTGCGAATTCCAGAGCTGGCCCAGGGCTGAGCTTAGACACTTGCATTGGAAAACCACTGCCAGAAGATTCAGGTGCACAACCAGAGCTGGGGATCTTGGGTCTATTTCAAAGGCTTCAGAGTCCTCTACTCCTACCTGCCCGCTTCACTGCACACCTGGCCCCTCTCCAACTTTGCCTAAGGCAGTCCTGAACTCAAAGTATTCTGCCTTGCATAGCTGTAGCTCTCTCTCAAATAAGACTTACCCTATGTGTTTAATTTTTATTTTTTTATTTTTATTTTTTTGAGACAGAATCGCTCTGTTGCCCAGGCTGGAATGCAGTGGCACAATCTCAGCTCATTGCAACCTCCACCTCCCAGGTTCAAGCAATTCTCCTGCCTCAGCCTCCCAAGTAGCTGGGATTACAGGCACGCATCACCACACACAGCTAATTTTTGTATTTTTAGTAGAGACGGGCTTTCACCATGTTGGCCAGCCTGGTCTCGAACTCCTAGCCTCAAGTGATCTGCCCACCTCAGCTTCCCAAAGTGCTGGGATTACAGATGTGAACCACCACGCCTGGACAAATGTACTTAATATTAAAGCCTACACTTGCCCAGCTGCTCTGAAACGACAGCTCAGTTTTAAAAGCACTACGTCCTGACGGCAGGTGTTACACGTTTTTATTCCTTGAAGTAACAGGCTCTTTTCTCTCGGTTTCCAAATGCTCCTTGACTTCTCAACTAAGTGTACATTGACACAATCACAGTCACTTTCCTAATCAACTCCTAATCACAGTGGTGCGATCTCAGCTTACTGTAACCTCCACCTCCCAAGTTCAAGCGATTCTTCTGCCTCAGCCTCCCGAGTAGCTGGGATTACAGGCATAGGCCACCAGGCATAGGCCACCATGCTCGGCTCATTTTTGTATGTTTAGTAGAGATGGGGTTTCACCATGTTGGCAAGGCTGGTCTCAAACTCCTGGCATCAAGTAATCCATCCGTCTTGGCCTCCCAAAGTGCTGGGATGGCAGGCATGAGCCAAGCCACCGTGCCTGGCTGACTGTCCTTTTCTCTGGACAGAAATGTCATCCCAAAAGTTTCAAATCACCCTATTGATGGTTTCGCCCAAAGAAACCAATCATTTCATCATTCTGAGATCCCCTCTACTGAACCTTTTTATTTGCATTTTCTTCTATGGCAAACCTTTCACCTAGGCTTAGGATGAGAGGTATCTTACAGAACTTTCACTGATTTCAAATAGCCTACACTGTTACTAGATCTGTATGTATTATTTATGTCCTTAGAAAGTTAGAGCTTTCAGAGGGCTAAGATATCATCTAATCCAACTCTATGCTTTACTGGTAAGAAAACTAGCTCAAAGAAGTTAGTTTGCTCCTAGCCACCCAGCTAGTATTATGCTGGCCTAGTGCTATACTTAGGTCTTCCGGAGCTAAGTTCAGTTCTCTTCCTTCTGTATCAGGGGGCAGCTTCGTTTACTGCATATCAAAATCACAAAAAGCTGATTGAGACTTCTTCAGAGTGTTCTACTTGCGTGAGCCCAGAGGGAGAAGGAGAAAGCAAATTGGAGGCTCTGGGTGGTCAGCCCTTTAGTAATTAAGAACTGGTGTTGGGCTGGGCATGGTGGCTCATGTCTGTAATCCCAGCACTTTGGAAGGCTGAGGCGGGCGGATCACAAGGTCAGGGGTTTGAGACCAGCCTGGCCAACATGGTGAAACCCTGTCTCTACTAAAGATACAAAAAATTAGCCAGGCGTGGTGGCACATGCCTGTAATCCCAGCTACTCGGGAGGCTGAGGCAGGAGAATCACTTGAACCCGGGAGGCGGAAGTTGCAGTGAGCTGAGATTGCGCCATTGCATTCCAGCCTGGGTGACAGGGCAAGACTCCATCTCAAAAAAAAAAAAAAAAAAAAAAAAAAAAAAAAAAGGCCTGGTGTTATTTTTAGTGTTGTAGGAATGATGCCAGTGGTGAAAAAAAAAAAGCACACTGCTTAGTTTCAGGGATGATGATGACCTCATCATCTCTATAACAGCCACCACCATCCCCAGCCTACAGCCCTCGCCTGAAGCCCTCACACTACTTCCTTGTATAACATCATAGGAGAGAAGTAAAGACAGGATTTGCTGCTGCTGTTTTAAGAAACTGGACAAATGCAGACTAGAGGTGCTGGAAATAGGCAAGGCCAGGACCCAGCAGGACCAGCTCAGAGGCGGACTTGGGGACAGTCATCTCCCAGGCAGCAGGTGGAAACCAGAGTCAGAACCTGAGCCAGGTAGATTTGCTCATCTAAGAGCCAACAATAACATGCATTTGTAGATCAATCAGCTTTGCTCTAAAACTCTAAAGTTTCTACATTGTTACTTCATTTAATCCTCAACAACCTTGAAATTTAGGTATTTGTTTTTTATACAATGAGAGATGAAGAAACCCAGGTTTAGAGATGTCGAATGACTTGAGCAGCTACAGAGGTTCAGTTCTCTTTCCCCTGTTTCCCTAGTGATGTTTTTGTTTGTTTTTTTCTTGAGACGAAGTCTCACTGTTGTGCAGGCTGGAGTGCCGTGGCACAATCTCAGCTCACTGCAACCTCCGCCTCCCAGCTACAAGTGATTCTCGTGCCTCAGCCTCCTACTCATGCGTAGCTGGGACTACAGGCATGTGCTACCATACCTGGCTAATTTTTGTATTTTTAGTAGAGACAGGGTTTCGCTATGTTGGCCAGGCTGGTCTTCAGCTCCTGACCTCAAGTAATCCACCGGCATCAACCTCCCAAAGTGCTGGGATTACAGGTGTCAGTCACCGCACCTGGCTACCCAGTGGTTCTAAAATATCTCCCAATGCAATGTAAAAAATACATCAATTTTTAAAAATTCCAAATGTGGGAGTGTGACTCTGGAGGAGAGTTAAGGGAAATGTGCCTGGAAAGGGAAATAAAGCCCAAGGGCAAATATGAACCTGTTATTGAGAGTAAAAAGGATGAGAGGCCAAGGGCAGTGGCTCATGCCTATAATCCCAGCACTTTGGGAGGCTGAGGCGGGAGGATTGATTGAGCCCAGGAGTCTGAGACTAGCCTTGGCAATATAGAGAGACCCTGTCTGTACAACATTTTTTTTTTTTGAGATGGAGTTTTGTTTTTGTCACCCAGGCTAGAGTGCCATGGTGCAATCTTGATTCACTGCAACCTCTGCCTCCCAAGTTCAAGCGATTCTCCTGCCTCAGCCTCCCGAGTAGCTGAGATTACAGGTACGCACCACCACGCCTGGCTGATTTCGTATTTTTAGTAGAGATGGGGTTTCTCCATGTTGGTCAGACTGGTCTTGAACTCCCGACCTCAGGTGATCCCCACGCCTCAGCCTCCCAAAGTGCTGAGATTACAAGGGTGAGCCATTGCACCCAGCCTGTACAATTTTATTTACTTATTTATTTATTTATTTGCCAAGCGTGGTGGTGTGCACCTGTAGTCCCAGCTACTCAGGAGGATGAGGTGGGAGGATCACTTGAACCTGGGATGGTGAGGCTGCTGTGAACTATGATTGTTCAACTTGGACAACAAGTGAAACCTTGTCTTAAAAAAAAAAAAAAAAAAAAGGATAAGAGCTCAATTTTCCAAAAAAATATCCATGCTATCTGACCTACCACCCTGGCTTAGTAAAGGGTATTGCCATTATGTTTCTAGCTCAGAGTTCGCAATCCACTGCCACAGCCCCAGTTACTATCACCCAAACCTGTCATCCAAGTGTCGTCTTCATGGACAGAATATGTTGCATTTAGCAGCCGCATTATGATAATAGAGTTCCCCGCAACGGAACTATTGTTACTTCCAGCATTAGACGCATACACATCACTGGAAACGATGTTACATATACCTGCATACACATCACTGGAAACGAGCCTGAGTCCAGATTCTCCTTTTGCAGAGAGATTTGATAGGCCCTGGATGTGGATGCGGGGCTTCACATCCTGATACCCGGCATGATCATCCATAATGCACAATGTGGAAAATGCCCTTCAAGGAAACCGGGCTGTTGTGTGTGAACCTAGTGAGCAGGCATAGAAACAGGAAGGCTGAGATTAGAGCCTGCTCTATAGCGTTTTGATGTTTCCCCAGGCGCTGCTGAGGCTCTGAGAGCTGATCAAAGGTACCTCTGCAGGCTCAAATTAACACAGAGTTGGTGAATCAGGCCAGCACCTGCCTGCAAATGGCAGCATATTTCACCAAATCAAGTTAATCTTTTCATCAAGGCAGGAGGTAGCAATCCTTTCATAAAACTTTCACAAGTTAGGTTTATTCCTGTTATACCTTAACTTTCTGAAGGAAAAGCAATGAAAGGCCTGTTGAATTTTCCTCCCTTGGAGGTACGTATTTGTTTTAAAGCTGATCTTTACCTCATGGTGTATACCATTGAAGACCTCCAGCCCTAAAGAACTTGCCTTGTTTCGAAAATGGTGGAGGTTTTGGGGTTGAAAGAGAAGAACGGGAAGGCATTGTCATAAATCTTCACTTTCCTTTTAATGCAGGTGGGATTTATAACTTCAAGTATTTGTATAAGAGCAGTGCCTCACCTCTATTTGGGGAAATATAGCTAAAAAGCCACAATTTTTGCAGAGAGAAAACAGAAAGGCACAGCACAGAGTAAACTATAGCCACTAGGATAGATCGAAAGATTCTAACGGAGTTCAAATAAAAAACAGAAACTTACTTTAAAAAAAAAAAAAAAAAAGATACTAGCCTAAGGCTGCAGGCTCAGAAAACTGATACCTACAAAGGGAAATGAAATGCATTGAATAATAGATTAAGTGTTAAGTTAATACTTACGCAGAGACGCTTCAAAACAGATTTCTTGCCTTGGAGGAGTTCATTATTTCAGGCATTGGCTAGTCATAAGACTTAGGAAACCAAGAGGATGTGTCAGATCCTGCAAGTCTCTCCAAGAAGCAGATGTGGTCACAAGGAAATGGAATGGGGGAGGGGAGGGAGGAATTTGAGAGAGCAGAAAAATAAGTTGAGATATTTGGAAAATAGAGCTTGCATATGATCATCTGACAAAAAAACCCCCAAATTTTTATTGAACAATATAATAAAAATGGAGACAGTTCCAAGTTGTTTCATTTCGGGGATAGGGTGTGGAAAGAGTGTGAGCTCACAGAATCACCCCATGAGTGTGGGCCCCATTACAGCTGGTAACCACAGACAAGCTGAACTTTGTAGAGTCTCAGTTTTCTCAGCTACACAATGGGAATAACACATCCCATTAGGGTTGTGAGGACTAAATATGTATATATGGTATTCAATAAATACAATAATAATAAATAATAATTTAATATAAGGTGTTTGATAAATATATCTTTTCCTTCTCAAATTATCCAACACTTTCTTTTTTATTATTATTATTATTATACTTTAAGTTCTAGGGTACATGTGCATAGCATGCAGGTTTGTTACATATGTATACTTGTGCCATGTTGGTGTGCTGATCTAACACTTTCTTTCACTCAATACTGGGTTTACAGATGATACTGGAAAATAACACTATAATGGAAAGGGCTATTTTTATTTATCTATTTGTTTTTGAGATGGAGTCTCATTCTTGCCCAGGCCGGAGTGCAGTGGCATGATCTCCTCTCACTGCAACCTCCACCTCCCAAGTCCAGGCGATCCTCCTGCTTCAGCCTCCCAAGTAACTGGGATTACAGGCATGCACCACCGTGCCCTGCTAATTTTTGTATTTTTAGTAGAGACGAGGTTTCACCATGTTGGCCAGGCTGGTCTCGAACTCCTGGCCTCAAGTGATCTGCCCACCTTGGCCTCTCAAAGCACTGCATGAGCCATCATGCCTGGCTGGGATATTTTTTTGTTTGAAGTTCTTTTTTTTTATTTTATTTATTTATTTATTTATTTTTTTTTGAGACGGAGTCTCGCTCTGTAGCCCGGGCTGGAGTGCAGTGGCCGGATCTCAGCTCACTGCAAGCTCCGCCTCCCAGGTTTACGCCATTCTCCTGCCTCAGCCTCCCGAGTAGCTGGGACTACAGGCGCCCACCACCTCGCCCGGCTAGTTTTTTGTATTTTTTAGTAGAGACGGGGTTTCATGGTGTTCGCCAGGATGGTCTCGATCTCCTGACCTCGTGATCCACCCGTCTCGGCCTCCCAAAGTGCTGGGATTACAGGCTTGAGCCACCGCGCCCGGCCTGAAGTTTCTTATTTTTAGTTTTTCAATTAACAAAAGTATATATTTATGGTATACAACATGATGTTTTGATATATGTATACATTGTGAAATGACTGAATCAAGCTGTCAGAGAATTTAAAATAAATGATGTTCTAGATTGTATAGATTTTTTGTACAAGCAGGCTAGGGGAAAAAATGTTTTTTGTTTTCTTTCGAGACAGGGCCTTGCTCTGTTGCCCAGGTTGGAGTGCAGTGGTGCAACCATGGCTCACTGCAGCCTCAAACTCCTGGGCTCAAGCAATGCTCCTGCCTCAGCCTCCCAAGTAGTTGGGACTAAAGGTGCACGCCACCATGCCTGGCTAACTTTTTATTTTTTTGTAGACAAGATCTTGCTATGCTGCCCAGACCAGGAAGCCCCCATGCTTAGCTGGGAAAAGATGTTGACTAATGTCATACACGTTGGCTTTTCACAGAATCATTCAAGTAAATCAAATTTCAAAATGAAAATCAGGCTAGGCACAGTGGCTCACACTTGTAATCCCAGAACTTTGGGAAGCCGAGGCAGAAGGATTGCTTGAGCTCAGGAGTTTGGGACCAGCCTGAGCAACACAGCAAGACGTCATCTCTATAAAATTTTAAAAGCTAGGCCTGGTGGAGCTCACCTGTAGTCCTAGGTACTCAGGAGGCTGAGGCAGGAGGATCATTTGAGCCCAGGAGCTCAAGATTGCAATGAGCTATGACCATGTCACTGCATTAAAGCCTGGGTGACACAGCAAGATCCTGTCTCAAAACAATAACCACCACCACCAAAAAATCCCTGAAAATCACTGGGAAGAAATTAAAAGCAACAAAACATTAATAATCAGACTTGGTAACAAGTCAACAAGTTGTTTTGACTTGTTAAACAGGATAATTTTTTAAAAGAGGCATATGTAAAAATTTAATGTGTACCTTTTGTTGTGTTTCAACCTATTTACAGTCTCTGAAAGCCCTATCCTCATATTACAATTTATATGGAGAGAACTTATGCCTTTAGAGTATTAAAATATGTTAGCAAAAATTTGAGACAAGATAGGACAATTGAATTTGTCCTAAGATCATAAGTTAAAATGATCTGATCAAATAAGAATATGTTCAAGTTTCAGTAATTTTCTTTATAAAGAAAATAGTTTGGAGGCTGGGCACAGTGGTTCACTCCTATAATCCAACACTTTGGGAAGCCAAGGTGGGTGGATCATTTGAGATCAGGAGTTCAAGACCCGCCTAGCCAACATGGTGAAACCCTGTGTCTACTAAAAATACAAAAAAACAGCAGGGCATGGTGGCACATGCCTGTAATTTCAGCTACTTGGGAGGCTGACAGAGGAGAATCGCTTGAACCTGGAAGGCAGAGGTTGCAGTGAGCCGAGATCAAGCTACTGTACTCCAGCTTGGGTGACAGAATGAGACCCTGTCTCAAGAAGAAAAAAAAAAATAGTTTGGAATATTTTTTAAAAACAAAACAAGCTGACACTTCCTAGAGTAACAGTTTATCTTCTGAAATCCCTCCATGGTATTTTCCTTACCTGTATGTTAAATGTTTGTCTATAAACATGTCCCTTCTAAACCTGAGTAAATTTCCATCATTGGATTTGGTTTCCTTTGTAAGTCACCCACAGTGTGCTTCAAAGGTTGCACATTCTATTGATGTCTATAACACATTTCATTCAAAAACCCCGTTTCCTTGATATTTAGTTAAATCCCTGTACTACTTATTATTTTTATTCATTGATTTCTCATGCTTCCCTTCTTTGCCAGCTGTGCTATTGTAACCATTAACCCTAAGTTACTGCTCTTCTTTCAGCCACAAAGCGTTTATTGAACGTCTCTCTTTTCAGCCTCTGAATCATAAAACTCAGCCCAGAACATAGCCGTTTTTAATTAGAGGTCACGATTTTTGGAGGTTAAGACTTGACACATTCTCCTGTTAATGAGCTTAATGAGACCTAAAACTGATCTCTAAACATTGGTTTTTGCTCTCTGGCCAGTTTCCAGAGATAAATTTTACTTTTTGATTTAGTACAAATGAATATTTTGTATTCCCTGCAGTGTTTTGGGGTCTATCACTCAGAGGCTTAGCTTTACATATAGTATGAGTTATGTGTATATAGTCCCAAATATCAAATTTATGCTAAACTCTAATTGAACAAGCTGACCTGGGTGACAAAATAATTCTACAGCAAATTACATTTCTGTAAGACAAATTACATTTCTGTAAGACTCTAATTTTCAGTCCTTCTGGCCAAACAAAAAGACTACAAAAACAATTTTGTTTTGTTTTTAGGTCTGGAAAAAGAATGGTCAACTCCCTTCTGGATAAGGAGAGAAACAATGGCTGATTTAAAGAATTATTTAAGGCAATGGTTCTCAATCTTGTCTATGCTTTGGAATGACTAAGAGATCTAAAAATTCCCAACTCGAGGCCACAGTATTTTTATTTTATTTTATTTTATTTTATTTTATTTTATTTTATTTTATTTTATTTTTTAGCTTTCTAGGTGATTCCATTGGTGTCCAGTTAAGTTTGAGAACCACTGATTTGGAGTTTCAAAGTAACTATAGTAAAATTCTAGTTTCTAGTAATAGTGGATTTTTTTTTTTCCTTTTTCAGACTAATTCCCTCCGGGTAACAATCATAAAGTGTGAATGAACAAAAAGTTAAACAAACAAAAAGCTAGTTGAAGGCTTGAAGAGTAACCAAAAGCAAAAACTGGAGGGTCATCTCCCCCTAAAAGAGAACTTCAAGACGTACAAGTTTGTACCTTTATGGCTGAAGGCAGTTCTCATTCTTCAGAAGGTTACGGGTGGCAGAAAGCTGCAACTTCAGTGGCTTGAGATGTCAAGGACAGAAATGGGGTGGGTAGAGCAGAGCAAAAGTTAAGAAAGTTAGGAGAATAATTCCGGAAAGAGGGGAACTGAAGAAGGAGCAAATCTCAACCTCTGAATAGAAATTTTGTTCAAATCCCTAGTTGGTTTGTGCAGCACGGGAGACGCCAGTGGCCCAACTTAAAGGCAGCAGCCGGAAGCTGAAAACTAATCAGAGACTTCAGCTGTGATTCATTACACGATAGTTTGAAGTTTCAGTTCAGGTGAACGAGCTGCTTGAGGACAAAAGTTAACGGTTCAGAGGAATGTAGCTGAATCCATAGTCTTTATTGCTGTACCATCCATATTGTCCAGCATATAATAAAAAATCACTGGACGAGTGAAAAAGAAAAAAGTGACCCCCATACAGAAGTGAAATACAGTCAATGGAAACTGATTCTGATTGGGACATGTTACAATTAGCAAACAAGTATTTAAGGCAGCTATTATAAATGCTTATAAGGATATATATTCATAATTAGTAATGAGCAATCTCAGAAGAGAATTAGGAATGCTAAAGAACCAAATGGAAATTTTTTCCATGTGGAAAAATAATAATGAAAGTCCACTGGATGAGTTCATCAGCAGACTGAAGACAGAAGAGTTAGTGAATTGCAAATAAATTATACAAATTATTCAATCTAAAACAGAAACAAGACTAAAGGAAAAAAAAAGCTTCAGAGACATGTAGGACAACCTCAAGTGATCTAATGTAAATTTGATCTAGGAGACAGGAAAGCAAGAAATAAATTGAAAAAATGGCCAAAATTTCCCCAAGTTTGATTTTAAAATAAATAAAAATAAAAACATAGATTTACAGATCCAAAAGCTCAATGAACCCCCAGCTAAATAAGTACAAACAAACTATATGTAGGCACATTTTAGTGAAACTGCTAAAATTCAAAAATAAGACAGCCAGAGAAAGACATTATACATATGAGACTAATGATACAAAACAAATGACAGCTGATGTCTCATCAGAAACAATGGAGGTCAAAAGACAATAAATGCCTTTACGTGCTGTAAGAAACAAAGGTATCAACCCAGAATTCCCCATCAGTGAAATGATCCTTCCAAAATTAAAGTGAAATAAAGCCATTTTCCATGAGCTCATTTTCAAAGCGTTTCAATGAGCCTAAATTTGTCACAAGCAGTCCTGGACTACAACTCTCAAAGAAATCATTCAAGCTAAAAAGGAAAGACCTTAGATGTCACTCAAATCTATAGGAGACAATGAAGAACATCAGAAATGGTCAATGTTTGGCAAATATAAAAGATACATACATTCTTTTTTCTCTTAATCATTTGAATGATGCTCGTTTTAAGTGAAAATGATAGCATCGTACTGTTGTGTTTATCATGTATGTAGCTGTAAATGTATGTGAAAAACGAAGGAAGAGAGGAGAGGGAGGGTGAATGGAACTATACTGTTGCAAGGTTCTGTATTTTATATGAAGCTGTATCATATTAACCCTAAGTGGATTGCAGTAGGTTAAACATGTATGTTGTAATACCCTAGAAGAACCATTTTAAAAATATGGTGTATAGTTTATAAACCAATAGAAAAAACAGAAAACTCTACTTGTACCCCCTAAATCTATAAAAATAGACCGGGCTTGGTGGCTCATGCCTGTAATCCCAGCACTTTGAGAGTCTGAGGAGGGCAATTCACTTGAGGTCAGGAGTTCAAGACCAACCTGGGCAACATGGTGAAATCCCATCTCTACTAAAAATACAAAAAAAGTAGCCGGGCATGGTGGTGCACGCCTGTAATCTCAGCTACTTGGGAGGCTGGGTCACAAGAATCCCTTGAACTCAGGAGGCGGAGGTTGCAGTGAGCGAAGATCACGCCACTGCACTCCAGCCTGGGTGATAGAGCAAGATCCTGTCTCAAAAAAAAAAAAAAAAAAAAAAAAAGAACACTTTTTTAAAAAGAAAAATTGAAACAAAATCAGAGAAAAAGACATTATATATATGAGAATTATAGATATCTTAATATGATATATAATATACAACAATAAATGATATATAATATGTGATATGATATATATGAGAATAAAAACATTCAACCTGAAAGAAGGCAGGAAAAGAGGAGCAAAGAAAAAAGCCAAATGGTAAACTCAGTCTAAACATATCAATAATTACAGTAAATGTAAATTGACAAATGTTAAGTAAAAGGCAGAGATCACTAGACTAAATAAAAAAGCCAGACCCAAACTACACGCGATGGGATGAACTTCAAAAACACAAATAGGTGAAAAGTAAACAAATTAAAAAGATATATTGCACCATGGAAATTATAAGCATAAAAATCATTCCTATTTGGCTTTGATATGAACAGCTTTTTACATGTATCTTTTCAATTAAATGTACCTGTTTTTAGATAATGGATTACATTCATTCAACATCAGCTATTATCAACCATGATCTGTAACAACCTTAATAGGGGAAAAATGAAGTAAAACATAGGGAATTTAAGGTGACTTCGTTTTTCTTTTAAATGAGTCATATGGCTCCTTTCCTTCCCCTTCCAGTATGAGTGATGAAACACCGTTTAACAGGGCAAGCCTTTTAGGACTTGCTCATTTCCCTCACCTATGCTAAAGCAAAATGTTCAGCCTTTGATCTAGCTGTTGGAGCAAGTAATGATTCTTGATCACCTTTGCGTCATTCATTTTTATTAATGTTTATTTTGTTCCTTGTATTTACTTTACTAGTACTTTTTGGGTTTTTTCTATTTCTGTGACTCTCTGAGGTGGGGCCAGACCACTCTAAGCTGATGTGCCCCACCAAAGCTGCACCCCACAGGCTAGAGCACATTCCCTCACTTCATTTTCTTATACCTCTCAGTAGTCATCAGCAGTTTTCTTCTTTCACTTACAAGAAAAGTCTTTTGAGTTTAGCTCTTTCTACAGTAGGGACTTTCTAAAATAGTTTCAAAATTAGACAAATTTGTGAGTAGGATTTTTCTACATTCTTTAAACAATACTGAAGCTCCGATGCTCCCTCACACTTAGACAATTCATAGCTGGGGCAGGGCTGGAAAGAACATGACTGTAACAACAAAGAAAGCTCGTACTAAGCATGACTACAAAGAATGGTTTTGTGGCATGTGACAAATCTGCTCAACCATACAAGTGACAGGAGCAACACCAATTCCCTTCTGGCCATCTGGGCTTTATAAGTGATTGTCTATCCCAACCAACTCCACTTGTACATAGCACCATTTTTCCACAAACTGTGACCTTGGAAAATACTCACCTAATAAACTAACAATCCCACCATAGACAGAACCCCACTGTCTATTTCATCATTTTAGACAACATTTTAAGATGTTTTAAAAGGTAGTTTCTCTGCAAATACTATGCTATATTTGAATACAAATGTCTTAACTAAATGTACCACTGAACAAAGGTTAAAGGGTAACATGGAAAAAGGGCAAGAGATTGCTTGGGTTGTTTTCTTCTGTAAGCTTAGCAATAACCGGATGCTTCAAGACTTTTCTTTACAACACGGCCATGTTTTAAACTATGCAGGACAGATCAGTAAGGGATTTAGTGGCTAAACACTGAAATGATTCATTTCAATTTGCCATGCAGTTTAAGTAAAGCTCTAAGGGCCTGCTATGCCTCCTATCAAGAGTAAATATCACACATCCTGTTTATGCAAACTGGCTTGTTGTCCACAGGTTTTCAAAGAGCTGTTGACACCCCCTAACACTGCACCCTACCCCCTCAGCTTCCTGCTCACTGGAGTGCTATATTCCTCCTCATTTTTAAGAAGCGCCTCCCTCAACAGAAATACTCTGAATTACAACAATTTTTAAAGAAAATACTTTATTGTCATGAAAAAAAGGCATCAATCAACTAGATTCATACTTGTTTGAAAAAAAATTGAAAATTTATTAATTAGACAGTATGTGGGCATCCTGTTCCACATGGGAATGAGAAGATGCTATAGGTTCTCTAAGTATTGCACAGTCTGAAAAAATAACAAAAAAGGGTAAGGGGAGGAAAAAAAAATCACATGATATTGGGAACCATCTCACATTATGAATAATCTACCAAGAAACATTTAAAAAAGAAAACCCTTTGTTTCTACAGTAGCTTTGAGTTTCTAGTTCTTGGAATGACTGCATTCCATTGAAGACATCTCAGTAACAGGAAGCTGTTTGAGCAATCCCATGTGCAAATATTAATAAAAAATATAGAAAATAATGCAATTCATCTCTTGCCTTCACCCCGGCAATCATGACATTTCTGAGAACTGTTTTGCTTGAAAATGGGTTAAGCTGTAAGTTTTGCCTGAAGCTCCATCTCTGCAGCCCGTTTGAGTGCAACATCCACTAGAAGCTGAAATCCACTAAAGTCCTGGTTGAGGTCCGGTGGAGTAGGGGGAGGAGTGTTGAAAAGGCCACTCTGTGTATTTGTACTTGGTCCAGATTTACACGTGTCCTCTGGGTACATGAGAGAGGTGTCTGTAAAGCTGTTGGCCGCTATCTGCTGTATATCTGTGTTGTGTCCCACACCAACTGGCTGGCAGAGGGAGAAAGGGCCATCTTTCAATGCAGTCACAGTGGTATGGCAGATCACCGATGGACGAGCCAAACCTGATCCCGGGGATGACGGCTTAGGAGACAGTGGCCTCCCGAGGGTTGGGTTTGGCCCAGCTGTACAGGAATGAAAAGGGGTCTCCTCTAGAGCTGGCATGAAGTTTTTGATGCCCATCACGGACTCCACAGAGCTCGTGTCAGAAATCTTGGCCCCACGGCGGGAAATTGTGAACTGATTTGGATCTTTGCCATCCTTTCTCAGCATGTCAGGGAGGAGCCTGCGGCGGGCGTTGATGAACCAGTTACAGACCTGAAATCATATCGGTACGCTTTAACACTTTACTCATTCACTCAGCCAGCGGGTTCTGAGAACGTTCTATGGGGTACCTAATTGATCTTGCTCTCTGTATTAAAGAAAGCATGAAAAGGCTTACCTGAACTTACAATGCTATTTCAAGGTATTTGAGCTCCGCCAAGAAAGCAAGCTATCTCCTGTCATAAACCTTCTAGTTTCTAATACAAATTTCCTTCTTTGTCTCTTCATACTTAAACCTTTTCAGGATGAAGAAAAAGATATAAAATCTCAAATGCTTAAAAATGATTTGAGAGAGAGGTTTACCTTTTATCTCTCCCATTTTAACCTATCACCTACTGCCCCAACATTTAAGTTAATCAACTACAGGAACACCTCTCCTTATGAAAAGGACCACTCCTCCCAGTAACTGATTTTTCCCAGTTCAAATGACTATGTCAACAGACAGAACATGAATAACCTCACTGAAGTCGTCCTTGTTTAAATATCAAACCAGTTTCCTGGGCAATAGAGTAAGGTTTAACCTCCTTTTAATGTCTGTTGCATAAAGGAAGGTTCTTTTAGGCATTAAAGGAAATGTTATCTGACAGATGACTGTCAAGTGTTTCTGTGTTCTCTAAATAGCTAGTTATTAGCTTTTAACACTATCAAGTTTACAATAAAAAGATATTCCTTCTGTCTTTGAGTGGAAAGGAGCTTAATGACTTGACACACAGGAATGCCATAAAATGACTTTGAAAATAAAAATGCATCTGTAAACCTCATGCTCTCTTTCTTTACCTGTAGTGTAGACAGGTGTGTTTGCTGGGACAGCAATGCTTTCTCTTGCTCGGAAGGATAGGCATTGTAACGATGCTCATACAGCCAATCCCGAAGAATCTGCACAGACTCCTTGGGTAGGTTGCCCCTTCTCCTTCTCTTGCCTGAGCCAGCGGATGAAGAAAGGTCCAAGGGAATGTCCATGCTGTCCTCATCCTCAGTCTCACTGCCAGATGCTGCAACAATACCTAGGAAAGGACAAAGACCAGTTGTCAATTGCTCTATAAGCACAGCAACTACTGCAAAGCTCACTTTGGCTGAGCATTCAGTGTAACCATGCTTTCCCAACAACTGAGAGCGAGGGGAAGGAGCAGTGTTTTCTGTCCTGAATTCAGGGTACAAGTAAAAGTAATTTGACTAGCACCACATGGGAGGTTCTCAACCAAACGCGAGACGCGTTTTCTCAGCCGCTTTCCTCTAGGATTCATTAACTTCTCACATTCCTTTTGAATGATGCTCAGAAAACTCTTTTGTCTAATCATTGGAGGAGACAAACTGCACCCAAATGAATAACCTGCCACATTGAAAACAGGAAGGGTGCTGTGGCAGTTGGAATGTGCCTACCAACCTTCCTTCTAAGATCAGTGCTAGCTAGGAGAAGCAACCTAACCAGTATCCTAATGTATATTTAAAATGTTACTCTTCCTCCTTTCTCTACTGAAGGTTTGAAATAAAAGGCAGCACTTGCACATTGTTTTCCACGGATACAAGGAAGGAAAATTACATACTACACTGAACCCAGTTAGTATTCTAAAGGTAAAATACATGTTAAAATTTTCTGCTAACACCATGCATGGTCATTGCTTATTCATTGCTACCTACATTTATTCAAAGTTAGACATCTACATTAAATGGGCAGTACCAGTCACCTTTTATTAAATACAACTACTGATGTTTTCAGTTTCATCACACAAAAATATTTTTCTACTACTGGTACTTTGGTAAGGTCAAAAGATGCCTAATACTACATGAATTAAAAATGTCTCCTAAATTTCAGTTACCGGTTTGATCTCAATCTACAATAGAATACTACATATCAATAAGCAGAGTTTAGTCTTAAATGATTACATGACAAAGGAAACTGAATATGCAAGCCCCAGAGGAAGCTCTTTTGGCTGTAAGTACTTTAATCCTGCCAGAAATTTTAAGAATTCACAAGCCATAGAGAATATTTAAATCACAGATGGACTGGATTCAATAAAGCTTCAGACCTGGCCTTTACAGATATTTAAACATCATTCTGAACTTAAAAAAAAAATTAAATAACAAACGCTATTAACTCCACCTTTCAAAAACTACAGCAGGCTACTCCGAATGACTAAAGAAATACATTCTTTTGCTTGTAGACAACCTAGAATCTTAAAAACAGAAATGAATTACAAACAATGGCATGCTTGAAAAAAATCAGCACTTCTATATTAGGGGAAGTAATTACAATAACAAAAAATGTAAAGGTATGCATTTTTAGCTTTGTATGCTTTCTTTCCTCTGTAGTATGTAATTTTGGTTGAAAATATGACTTGACCTTAATTGAGCCAGTTCACCTTGACAGGAAATAAAAATGGAATATTCCTCTTAAGCTAAACACCATTTTTTTTTTTAAAGGAATTTTTCCCACCCGTATAATTGACTCTGACTTGGTGACACATTTTTAGTTTTGGACTGCAGGGGGCAGAAGGTGCTGCAGGGTATTCCTACAAAAGGCAGAACTCTCCAGACAAAGTAAAGCAAGTTCTAACAAAGAGGTGGATGATCTTGCAAATTCACTTTAGCTCGCAGCTTAATAAACAGCTACAAATAAACCACACAAGAATCCTAAGTTTTAACTGCTGTGTATTTGAAATTTCCCTCCTCTGATGATTTAAGTTTTTGAAGTTTTTAAAAACTGCCCATTTAAAACTGAAACTACTTTCACTATTGACGAGCCTTTCAAACCCATATTGAAATTTGGGTGAAAAACTATTAATGAAAAAGCTTAAAGAAATTACAGCTGGGTTCCTGTCTCACACTGGCTTTGATAATTAAAGAAATCGAACTTTTAAAAAAAAACGTGTCAAGTTAATTAAATGACTAAAGCAAACCTGAATACAGCAATTTGTTTCAACTCTCCAACATCTGAAAAGCCAGACATTCTTCTCAAGGCTATTATCTCCCTCCGTTTTTTAATCTAGAAAAAGTGTGAAAATTTGCTCATTGAACAGTGAATTCCCAACTGTAAGTTGGTAATCACAGAGTTTGAAACAAAAAAAGCCCCTGAAGCCTGCCCTTTGATCTGCTTGCCTAGTTTGACAAGAAGGCTGATCTTTCAGAATAGGTTAGTGACACACAAAAGCAGGTTTCAGTTAAGCAACACCAAACTGCAGCGCGACTTTTCAGTTCATTTAAATAAATGAATGCCAGGCCTCTGGAACTCTTAACAAATATTTCCAATATGTGCACAAAAGCTGAAGTAACAGGAAGTTAAAACTTCAGTTCCTTGGCTACGCCAGCTGATATTTCACTGCAGTAAAACCACGTTTGCTGCTGTCAGGACTGTTTTCATTAAAACTCTCCCTCCTGGTTGTGGCTCAGCTTGGAAAAACAAAGACTTTTTTCCTCCTTACTCATTTCCTATTGTAACAGCGCTTTTGAAAAGTTCCCCGGTTAAGACTTGTTTCCAAACGTGTTGCTTTGCTTACACTTTAAAAAATGTGGCGGTGGGGAGGGTGGGGGCAGAATCACAAGTTTCGTTCACTCTATCCACATACAAGGAAATGTTGTGTGGAAAGCCACAACATGGCCTGAGGATCCCACTGCTCTAAGCAGCGACCAACTTGTTCCTGCACTTTCTTTTTTCTTTTCTTTTTTTTTTTTTTTTTGAGACGGACTTTCGCTCTTGTTGCCCAGACTGGAGTGCAAATGCCACAACCTTGGCCTCCCAGGTTCAAGCGATTCTCTTGCCTCAGCCTCCCGAATAGCTGGGTTACAGGAATGAACCACCACGCCGGGCTAATTTTGTGTTTTTAGTAGAGACAGGGTTTCTCCATGTTGGTTAGGCTGGTCTCGAACTCCTGACCTCAGGTGATCTGCTCGCCTAGGCCTCCCTAAGTGCTGGGATTACAGGCATGAACCACCGCGCCCGGCCCTGCACTTTCTTTTCTGAGTAGGTCGGTAACATCATGATGAGACAGGGAGGCCGGGAGACAGTGGTTGTGAAGAGACTCGAGAAGTAAGATCGATGGGAAAAGTCGAGGTGCACAGTTAGGAAAAAGCAAATTTAACCCAGCAAATTTCCTGACCAGAAGTTCTCCTTTGGGCCGGGAGCACTATCTCTTGCCTGTAATCCCAGAACTTTGGGAGGCCAAGGCGAGAGGATTTCTTTAGCCCAGGAGTTCAAGGCCAGCCTGGGCAACACAGCCGGACCCGGTCTCCAGGATAAAAAGAAAAAAAAAAAAAATCAGTATCTCCTTGGGAGAAGCAACAGGAATCGAACACCCAAGCCACCAAATCCAAGGTGTGGTTGGCGACCCCAGCCAAAGAGCAATCCCAAAGCAGGAATTCAACAGTTAAAAACTGGGAGCAAAAAGGCTTAGTGGATTTTCCTTATCGATCCTTCTGATTGTTTTTAAGCCATTTTAGGAGGTCTTTTGGCGTCACTCTCGGCTTTCTGGGAGGAC
Organism: Macaca fascicularis; assembly: GCF_037993035.2. Classification (NCBI taxonomy): domain Eukaryota; kingdom Metazoa; phylum Chordata; class Mammalia; order Primates; family Cercopithecidae; genus Macaca; species Macaca fascicularis. The sequence goes on along the minus strand of NC_088392.1, from coordinate 72,044,045 downwards.
ACACTATTATCACAAACCAGTCTTACCAAACCACGGGCTCAAGAATGGAGCTGAAAGTGCACTTGTTTCAAGAGAACTTGAAAAGACTGCGGACTTTTTTATACGACGGACAGTAAGGCGGGCCCGACTTCTTCAGGAGTCTTTCCAGAGCCGACGGGGAAGGCTCCCCCCTCCCAGGTAGTTTTAGAGGAGGACCGCGGAGGAGCACGACGAGAGGGAGGGGCCCAAGGAGGAAAAGCAAGTAGCTTTTGTTCTTCAGAGTTCCTCAGCCTCAAGTGAAATAGGCCGGCCCGCATACTGCACGAGTTAGCACAAGCAAAGGAACTCCAGGTCCCAATAAACTAGAAATGAGGCCGTGAATCCCACGTTCTCAGGGTCCTGCCCACCCCAGACTACTAGGCAGGGAAACCTAAAAAGGGAAAGAAACCCAGGTAACCTCGGCAGCCTCGGCTCCCCCGACGAGCCCTGAACCAGTCGCAAAGTTTCCCCTTCAGCCCGTCACCTTTCATTGTTTCCATGAGTCGGCGCCGGGGAGCTGGACCCTATGCGCCCTGGGATGGGGACCGCGGAAGTTCCCCACCGATGCGGCCGGCGGGGCCCAGCCTTGGTCCCCAGCTCCGGGCAGAGGGCACGCGGCTGTGGGAGGCGCGCCGCGGGAGAGGCAGGAGGACCCCGAGAATGCAAAGGGGGTCGCCAGGGAGGATCAGGGCGTTGGGGGGAGGTAGGCGAAAGTGCCGCGGGAGAGTCAGGGGGACGCCAGGAAAGCCGTGGAAAAGGAGCATTGAGGCTTCCCGAGGTGGGGGGGCGGGCCGTGGAAAGTAATCGGAGCCGCCCCCGCCAGAGCCCGAACAATGCGGGGAGCCCACCCCGGCGGAAGCCCGGCTCTGCGCTAGAATCATCCTTGAAACAGAGCCCTCACTTATTCCGGGGAGGCCCACCACAACAGACAGCGCGTCTCCCTAGACCTGTCAGTCCCCTCAAGGGTCGGCACGGCTTTCACTGGGCGTCTCGTCTCGGACGCTCCCCGCGCGTTTTCTCCCAGAGCCAATTCCCTGTCCCGAGTCCGCCCTCCGTATCGCGGGGAGGGGGTCCTTAGGGCGTTCTACCGCCAACGACTACCAGTTGATCCGAGTTTCACGTTTAATTTCACTCTCGCTGGAAAAGCCTGGCGGCAGAGAGAAGCTCCGCGCGTTTCAGGGCCTCCCACAGAAACGCAGCCGAAGGAACCCCGCTGGCCTTGCGGCTACCCCCCAGGAACGCCCCCCAGCGGGCTGGGTCTGAAAGAATGCGGAGTTCTAAACTCCAGGCGACTCCCGGGCATGCGCAGTAGCGCCGCCCCGCCCGTCCGCTTCCCGAGCGATTAACTTCTGTTTTGAACCACTCCACATAAATCACAACAGAAACGCCACCTCCAGCCCACGGCGGAACACTCGGGGGACCTCCCAACCAGGGACTCAAAAGTTAACTTCAAAAGGGACTTCACAGTCTTTGACCTTTCGGGGTGTTGTGTGTGCTTTCTTCCCCCCGGCCTCCCCCCTCTGGTGTATTTTGTTTTTAAACCAAACTGACGGCAAGTTTTAGTTGTAAAGCTTCCAGAACGCTTCGTGGAAACAATGACAGCCTTGCTCTTTGCACTTACAACCAAGCCTGCTTGTCACATTTGGACACATTTTGACTGCATGCCGCTTGAAGCTGCTGGCCCTGGGTCCTAACTCTTCCTCCTGCCCCAAAATTCATCGTGGGAAAACTTTTAGAGACTGGGAATTTGTAAAAGTCTGGCTTTCCAGAGATGTTTACACCCGAGGGCGATGAGGGGGTCCAGAATCGCATTCCTTCTATCGTAAAAACACCACATCCCTAAAGAACACTGCTAGGGCCCGGCTGGGAGTAGGGGGGCGGCGGGGGCGGGGGGGCCTAGGAGTGGAACTTTCAGACAAAGGCGCGGCGGTCCAGCGGCCCCGTCCGGATCGGGAAAAACGAGGTGGTGGGTCCTCCCTACTCGGACCCCATATCCCCAGCACGCGAGAAAGAGCGAGGAGCCACGCGGCGGCTGGGCCGAGCGTGGGGTGTCGGCGGAGACAATGAAACTTGCAGGCGCACAAACAAGGCACTGAGCGTGTTTCTTGACAACGTGCCAACGGCGTGGAGAGGCTCGCTCCACAACAGCCCCTCGTGTTGTGTCTAGCAGGAAAACAGCCGCTGCCGTTTCAGACGCAGCCTCAACAAAGAGCACGGCCGCCGCTCCAGCATGAGAGCCCCTGGGCGGAAAAGTCCACCAAGTGACTCCGCGCGGCGCGGCGCGGCCCGGCCAGCACGTTTCCCCGGACTCGCGTCTCCCGGTGCGCGCAGCCCGCGGCCGCCTTACCTTTCTTGCCTTTCATTCTGGATCTCCCCTCCCAGCGCGAGGCAAGGCTGGGGTCTGGAGGGTCCAGGAGCGGGAACACAGGGGACAAGCGAACGTCTCCTTCACAGCCGACTCTCCCGTAACTTGTAGGACGTGCTCCAGCCGTTATTGCTAAACAGGGCGCTCTGATCCCAGGCGTCCGCTCCTTGGGTGGAATTCAAGTGACACTTGGGCTTCCTCCCGCCGGGATCTTCTGGCAGCCGGCCGGGGGCTCTCCCTCGCCCAACTCTCTCCCCTCCCCTCTCTGCTCCTTTGTTCCCTGCTCCTGCTCGGCGCACCTCGGCGCTGTCAGAGTGAGAGAGGCGAGGAGGGAAGGTACAGGAGGTCCTGCCTCCGCCCCCAGCCGCCCGCCCCGTCCCCCTCCCGCCCCGCCGCTCCTCCGCCCCTCCCCCGCACCTTCCAGCCAGGAGGACTGGACCGAGAGCAGCGGCCGCTGTCACTCGTCCCTTGGGGGCGGCGGCGCGGACGCGGGGGGTGGCCGGGTCCAGAAACGCGATCCTTTCCGCTTGCCGCGCACTGACCGCCCGCATCCCTCGCCCGCCGGTGGGGGAACCAGCCGAGCGCCCCAGGTTTTTCCCTTGGGCCTTTCTTCACGGGGCTGGCGAGGGTGCGTTTGGTTAGCAAACTGCAATAGATGGAAAAAAGGACACCTCCCTTATTCCCTCCTCCACCCCAGGGAAGAAAAGCCTCCCCGTCTCGTTTTTGACAGCTACCCCGAACTCCACTGTCCCTGCTCTAGCCGCACAGGACAGCCGCCTCTGATTCAAGGGGCGGGGCACGGGAGGAAAAGTATTCGAGACAAGAACCAACTTCTTCCAGAATGCGCGGCTGCCATTGACACGCGGGCGCGGCGCGGCGCACCCTTCTCCTCCCGGGGCTCTTCCTCCAGCAGCAACAGTGGGAGGTCGGCGGGGGTGGTGGTGGGGGAATGATGAGACACAGCCTCAGCGAACGTCTGTTCCCCCGGGCTAAAGCTGCGAGTTCCGGACTGGATTGCAAGGCAGTTTCGAAATCTGACACGTTGCGGACAGACACTTGTCATGCTCACATGCTCTTTAAACGTCTCTGCCTGGTGGGGACGGCAGGGCGCGCACCCGCCTCGCCAAGACTCCGCCTGACACCCCGAGTCGCCGGACCCCGGCAGCGGCCACTTTTATAGCTAAGGGGTGACCACGCTGTGGCTGCTCATCTGTTTCGGTCAACAGTGTCTGCTTTTAGGACTGGAACCCTCGTAGGGGATCCCTCCTCCCCTCCGGTATTTCAAACAGAAACTAGCCATTAAGTAAACACCCGTTCCTGTTGACTTATTTTGGTCCACATTAGGAGGGATCCAACGGGAGTTTCTTGATGAAATTGCCCTTTCAAAGACCAGATGCTGTTTGGCTGACTTTAAAGAAACACATGCCCCTTCCTCTGGTTCTAGTTTTCGCGTGGTTACGTCCTGTTGTTTTGAAGCAAATGAACTGTCACATGCCACACAATGAGACTTCCCCCATCACTTTAAAAAAAAGAAAGAAAAACCCCAAACAAATAAGCCCAGCAGAGGCAGCGCCCGGGTCTGCCTCCAGCCTGGGCTTTGCTGTTTTTGTTTGGTAACCTCGGTAGAGATCCCGGCAGAAGAAACTCTGTGGAATTAAGATTAAACCCGAGGAGTACTAAGACGGCCAAGGGATAACTAACTCCACTTTGGAGAGTCTGTTTTAGGATTACCCCGAAAATTAGAGCCAGCCTGCCACCCTCCCTCAAAAAAAAAAAAAAAAAAAAAAAAAGACACCCCCGCTCCGAGAGTGCGTGGAGGCCAGAGTTTAAAAAGCCTGGGTGGTTTTTCCAATTACAGGACTTAAAATGAATCAACAGGGGGAAAAAGCGTCTCTCTAAGAAGGCAGCGACCTTACGATTTTTTTCTTCTGTGGTTTGCTGACTGCTCGGCACAGAAGAGAACACACATCTAAAACGGCTCGGGGGGAACGTGGTCCTGGGGAGAAGCCACCCGCCCGGACGCTGCCCTGCAACTGCCGGGAGCACAGTTCCTTCCCGGACCTGGCTGCAGATGAATCAGCTGCTGCGCCCGGTGCGGGACAGATGTGGCGCGGGGAGGGAGCCAGCGCCCCCGCCGCCCGTTAGAGGGCCGCCTCGCTATTTCATTTGAAGGGTTGTTTGTGGCTGGGATTGGTGGCTCATATCCGCTGGGGAGCCGGGAGCGGAGGGAGGAGAGACGCAGGGAGGAGGGGCCGGGGGCCGGGCGACGCTGCGACTCCGCGGCCTGAGTGGCAGGAGCCTCGCCTGGAACCGGGCGGTTACTGGGGAGACGCTTTGTTTGCTAACTTCGAAAGCGGCTTCGGCTGCCTCGGCAGCTTTCGAAGCCACTCCACAAAACACGCCTTCGGTCGGTTTAACCCTGCCTCCCTTCCCCGCCCGCTTTGGGCAGCTCGAGAGAAAACTGTTTCCCTCTTCCCCGTGGTTCTCCTTGGCCACGCGGTGGCTCTCATTATGTACACAAAGGTAGCTTTGCTTTCGTCCAAGTGGACTTGGCTAATAATGACTGCGATTCTCAGGCAACCGAGATGAAAACCGAGAATTGCAGAGGGTTTATAGCTTGAAAACAAACTTTCCCGGGGAAGGGGGGAGGAGCGGAGACAATTAAAAGCCTCTTTCAAATTATGGGGAGGAAAAAATGGAGATGTGAACTCACCTTGGCTACAAGTCAGGCTTGATCGGGCCAATGCACACCTTCTGTCCGAGCAAATCATATCGAAACAGTTATTAAAGCTGGCGAGGCACTCCAAAGAGAAACACTGGCACAATTCTGTGATGTAGCTTTCACAATTCTGTGAAAGCTCATAGCCCACCCGCCCCCGTAGATGCACCCCCACTGCCTCCCACCCCCCAACACTGATCCCAAACTTGTTTGGAGTTTTGAATTCTTGGTGCATTCTGGGAAGAAAGTGCTTCGGGTCAGTGCAACATAACAAAGGAAACAGCCTCAAAAAAGTGGGATTCAGATACCAGCAATTGCTTAGGGTATTTGTTGACTCGTTTTTCTCGAGGTGGAAAAGCAAGTTTCAGTTCTAGCTCTGTTACTCCCTTCCAGTCTCAGGGCCTTGCTATAAAACGGATTCAATGACTTTTAAGATTCTTTCCAGTGTTTTTGTTTAAAAAAGGATATGGATTCAAATTTGCTACATATTATTTGCTGATTCATATGAATGTTAATTGAATTGGGAAATTGCTTGAGTAAAATTGAGGCGTTGCTTGGTGCTGGTGGAGGCTGCTGATAAACGTTTTTCACCATTATTTTTTTTCTCTCCAGACACACATAGTTCCTTTTGGTGTCTTATCTTCTAAAGTTGCCTCAAGGCCAAGCAAAGAAAGTTATTAAAAAGTTAAGTTACTTTTCACAGCCTGCAAACCCTTCAAAGGCAAGAACTCAACCAGAAAAGTGTACTAATAAATGCACTTAATATGATTATTTTTTGATGCCAGGTCCACCAGGTGAAGATTGGAGGATGTTTGTTTCTTCTACTCAACAACAATTGATGAAGCATGATTTCCATCAAGGACTGTGTTCTAGGTGGAGAAAGGGTGACTCACCCAGTCATTGGATGTCTTTTACTTCCAGTCTCTGGAAGGCAGGTCTCTTTATAAAATATGCAGACAGGCCGGGCGCAGTGGCTCAAGCCTGTAATCCCAGCACTTTGGGAGGCTGAGGTGGGTGGATCACCTGAGGTCAGGAGTTTGAGACCAGCCTGACCAATATGGTGAAACCCCATCTCTACTAAAAATACAAAAATTAGCTGGGCGTGGTGGTGTGTGACTGTAGTCCCAGCTACTTAGGAGGCTGAGACAGGAGGGTTCTTTGAACTTGGGAGACTGAGGTTGCAGTAAGCTGAGATCGCGCCATTGTACTCCAGCCTGGGTGACAGAGCAAGACTGTCTCAAAAACAAAAATAAAAACAAAAAACGGAAAGATAATTCCTTTAGCACAGGCTTCATTCTCCTTATTCTCAACATCTTGTGTCTACATTATTCTTTATAGTTTATGAAACACTTATTTAATCTCATTTAATGCCCAAACTAGTGATGTTATTTTTTTTAAAAGTCAGGATCACTTAACACATCCAAATACAGCAAAGTTAAAAGGCATAAAACTGGATACCAAACATAAATTATCTGATTATAAATCAAGTGGTCTCTGGGAAATCCTGTCATTTCAGAAGGTCAGATGGATGCGGAGGGCAGAAACTGACCTCAGATTATGCCAGGGACACCAGGGCCTCCTGAACACTGTGGGGAGTTGTGCTCTGAAACCTCCTGCCTCCAGTTCTACAAGAAGCTTTCTTCCAGTCTGTCTACTTTTTAAAATTGCTTTTCTTCTCATTTTTTAACTACAAGAAAAGTTCTCAAAAATTCAAGCAAGAAAGAATATACTAAGTGAGACATGGCCGACCTGGTAACTGCCCCTTCCATTCTTCATTTAGGCATTTGTATATTATGCACAGATGTAATGGGATTTCCATTGTTGTTTGTTCCCAAGTCCCTTCTGCCCGGGATGCTCCTTCACCGCTTGTTGCTCGTCTGACAGTTTCTCACCAGTCAAGGCTAGGCTTAAATGTTACTTCTTAGAGGAGTCTTCGCTGATCACTTGACCTAAATTAGGTAGCCCCACTGCCATCACGTAGCTCGGAGGTTCTCAATCATAGCCCTATTGACATTTGGGGCTGGGTCATTCTTTCTTGTGGGGCTGTCCTGCACATTGTAGGATATTTAGCAACATCCCTGGACACTAACCAGTGTGTGCCAGTAGCATCCTTCCCCCAAGTTGTGACAAACACAGATGTCTCCACATGTTGGCAGATGTTCCATGGGGACAGAAATGGCAGACAGGGATCACCCCTGGTTCAGAACCACAGACCTAGCTCCATCCTTTATTTCTTCCATAACATCACAGTTTTCAATTATTTTGCTTATTTGACTGTTGGCTTGGTTTTTTCCCTCTGACCTCTCATGCAAATGTATGTTCATTATTAAATCTTTTTTAAATTTGTTTTTTTCATTTTAAAAAAATTTTCATTATTAAATCTTTATGCACTTAAGTGAACTGAGATCACACCACTGCACTCAAGCCTGGGTGACAGAGCGAGACTCTGTCTCAAAAACAACAACAAAAAACAAAAACAAACAAAACCTTTATGCACTTAACACAGTGCCTAACACATCATAGGTACCCAATATTTATCAAATGAATAATGCATGAAAGTGAGACTATATGGGAGCTAAATGATAAGAACTTATGAACACAAAAAAGGAAACAGCAGACACTGGGGTTTACTTGAGTGGGGAGGGTGGGAGGAGGGAGAGGAGGAGAAATTTTGGGTACTGGACTTAATATCTGGATGATGAAATAATATGTACAACAAATCCTGTGACATGTTTTCTTATGTAACAAACCTTCACATGTACCACCAAATGTAAATTCTAAGTTAAAAAACATTTTTTTAAAGACACTTTAAAAACAAATTTAAAAAAATTAAAAAAAGGGGCTGGGCGCAGTGGCTCACACCTGTAATCCCAGCACTTTGGGAGGCCGAGGCGGGCGGATCACAAGGTCAGGAGATCGAGACCATCCTGGCTAACATGGTGAAACCCTGTCTACATTAAAAATACAAAAAATTGGCCGGGCGCGGTGGCTCACGCCTGTAATCCCAGCACTTTGGGAGGCCGAGGCGGGCGGATCACAAGGTCAGGAGATCGAGACCACGGTGAAACCCCGTCTCTACTAAAAATACAAAAAATTAGCCGGGCGCGGTTGTGGGCGCCTGTAGTCTCAGCTACTCGGGAGGCTGAGGCAGGAGAATGGCGTGAACCCGGGAGGCGGAGCTTGCAGTGAGCCGAGATCGCGCCACTGCACTCCAGCCTGGGGCACAGAGCAAGACTCCGTCTCAAAAAAAAAAAAAAAAAATACAAAAAATTAGCCAGGCGCGGTGGTGGGCGCCTGTAGTCCCAGCTACTGGGGAGGCTGAGGCAGGAGAATGGCGTGAACCCAGGAAGCGGAGCTTGCAGTGAGCCAAGATCACGCCACTGCACTCCAGCCTGGGCGACAGAGCAAGACTCTGTCTCAAAAAAAAAAAAAAAAAAAGTACTTATTATTATTATTTTCATATTATATTGGCTGGGCTTGGTAGTATACACCTGTAGTGCATAGAGTTAGAGCCTGCAAAGCCTGGAAGTTCAAGGCTGCAGTGAGCTATATTGCACCAATGTTCTCCAGTCTGGGAGACAGAGCGAAACACCATCTGAAAAACAAACAAACAAACAAAAACCGCATTATTATCCCCATCTTTCAGATGAAGAAGTTGAAGTCTGTGGGACTTAATTTATCCTGCCAGTATAACCCGTGGACCAATAATCTAAACAATACTAATATTCTGCCATTTGCTTTTTCATTTATTTTCTTAGTAATGAGCATTTAATTGTTTCCAATGTGTAACTCAGCACAAAGAGATAGTGCAATTACATTTGAAATATTTAACAATTGATAGAATATGCGCATCAACCAATTAGAAGAGCCCCTTCTGATTGTGTACTGGGGCATACTGATAATGAACCAGCTGGGCCCGGCAGAATGTTAGTTTGTAGGCAGATCTTTTGGGGCTTCTGTAAGCGTATCTGTATGAGTTTCTGGGAGGTGGAATAGTTGCATCAAAATGTGTTTCATTCAGAATTTTGGTGGGTATTGCCAAATTGCCTCCAAATGATCTTACCTATTTAAAATCTCACCAGAGTTATGAGAGATCTCTTTCTCTGTGCCCTCACTAACACTGAATATTATTAATCAATTTCCTATTTGTCTATCTCCCAGGTAAGTAAATGGAACCTAATGTTTTTATTGTTCACATTTCTTTGAGAGGGTGAGCCCATTTTTGTGTAGGTATTAGTCATTTTTATTTCTTCTGCTTGCTTATTCATAACATTAGTTTTTAAAGACTTTGTATTTATTTAATAAAAGTAGAGATACGGTCTCACTATATTGCCCAGGCTGGTCTTGAACTCCTTGGCTTCAAGGAATCCTCCCGCCTCAGTCTCCCAAAGTGCTTGGATTACAAGTTGAGCCACTGCACAATCCTGTTCGTAACTTTTGCCAAATTTTCTATTGTATTGGTTTTATTTTGTGTCTGTTCTTTTTTCTTTTCTTTTTAAAATGATAAGAGACAGCCTGTTTTTGTACTAGCTTAAAAGCTCATCTGACAAAGAGCAAAAAGCAGTGAACTAATATTATAAATGCAAGAAGGCAATGTGTCCCCATTTGTTTTAAAAAATCATTGTTTGGACTAAGTACTATATTTATAAATACAAATATATAATAAAAGACCTTCAGAATACTGCACCCGTTTTTAACTTTTTCCTTTTCTTTCCATTAAAGGATTAATTCATCCATGTTTCCATTTATCACAGTTACTTCTTCCCAAAGCTCTGGCGTAGCCATTTATAATAGCAATAAAATGATGAAATATCTAGGAATAAAATTGACAAGAAATTTGCGCAAGTTTTATGAAGAAAACTTGAAAACCACACTGAAAGACATAAAGGAAGACAAGTAAAACAAAAGACAACTTATTCTTTCTAGCAAGATCCAATAGTGAAAGTTATGTGAAGATGTTTATTCTCCCCAAATCAGTCTTTAAATTCAAAGTAATTTTCATTAAAAGACCAACAGGGCTTTCTTTTTCTTTTTAATGGATGAAACAATGCCACAGTTCATTGAAATGAAAACCTCACAGCAGCTGGGGAAATTCTGAAAGAGAAGAGCTCCTGTAGGGGAAGAGCTGGCCGGGGAAGCCTTCCAAAATTTAAAGCATATTTTGAAGTTTATAATTTAAATGTAAAAGTTTTATGCTGGAGAAATAATAAAGAGGAAACAATAAGGAGACAGATTAGAATATCATGGGGATTTAGATTTTGGCAAAGGTGGCTTTTCATATCAGGGATAAATTGAATTGGGATAATTGACTACCTTTGGTTAAAAAAAATAAAACGAACTCTTCATTTCTTTTTTTTTTTTTTTTTTTTTTTTTTTGAGATGAAGTCTCGTTCTACCGCCCAGGCTGGAGTGCAGTGGCCGGATCTCAGCTCACTGCAAGCTCCACCTCCCCGGTTCACGCCATTCTCCTGCCTCAGCCTCCCAGGCGCCCGCCACCTCGCCTGGCTAGTTCTTTGTATCTTTTTTTTTAGTAGAGACGGGGGTTTCCGTGTTAGCCAGGATGGTCTCGATCTCCTGACCTCGTGATCCGCCCGTCTCGGCCTCCCAAAGTGCTGGAATTACAGGCTTGAGCCACCGTGCCCGGCCGGCCCTAACTCTTCATTTCACGCCCTTAACGTAAGTACAATTCATCTGAATGAAAGATTGAAATGTAAAAGTAATTTAAAACGCACCTATGTATATTCTAGAATAGTAGTTCTCAAAGCAGGGTGTGTGTGTGGCAATTTTCCCTTCCAGCAAACATTTGACAATGTCTGGAGACGGTGACTGCAACTGGAGAGGAGGTGTTGCTACTGGCATCTAGTGGATAGAGGCCAGGGATGCTGCTCAACATTCTACCACACACACCACAGCCCCTACAACAAGAATTCTCCTGTTCAAAATGTCAGTAGCGCCAAGGGTGAAACACATGCTTCTAGAAGAAAGCATGAGTAAATATATGATCTTGGAGTGGGGAAGGCCTTTCTAATCAGAGCACAAAATCAAGAAATGATAAGAGATTAAAATGTTTATAAGTATTTTGTTTCTTAGAAAGAATTTATGTTTAAGGAAAAATTGTATAAAATTTTCAAAGGCTAAGAAACTTGGAAAAATAGTTGTAGCACACGTCAGGCACAAGCCCAACTGACTTAATTCATGAAGGGTTTATACAAACCACAGGAAAGAAAAACTCTGTGTTTAGAAAGTTGGACAGCCTGTAGATTCGTATTTCACCTAAAAACGAATCCAGATAACCAAAAAACATGGTGCAGGGGTCGGAGGCGGGGACATGAAAACTTTGTTTTGCTGTCATTGCAACAATAAGGTAAATCAGATTGAATTGATATGGAAAGATCATTAATAGATGTTAAGTTGTTTTATTTAAAAGCAAGGTATAGAGCTCTACAATATTATCCCTTTCGCAAAAAACTTTTGTATGCCTGTATTTTTCTGGAATTATAAGTGTAGAAAGATTAACAGTTACTACCTTTGGGTGATATAAGGTTGGAGAGGAAGACACCAGCCCATTCTTAGACTGACTCGGGGAGCCTACATGGTCATTTTTAATGACTAAATAGCAGTCTGTTGAAACTATGGATATAATTTATGTACTAGTGCCCAATTATTGGACATTTAGGTTTGGTTCTCATTTGTGTTAAAGGAGATTTTCACAAATCTTGTATAAAAAACTGAGCAGGGATCTGAAATGGGACACAGTTGTGTTTAGAGTGGGGAAGGCCTTTCTAATCGGGGTAAAAAGGGGTAAGTTGAAGTCTGTCTCTGGAGTCCCAGAGCCATTGGTGGTTAATCATTAGCAAATGTGAATAACCCCTAATGACACTCTGGGAGCCAATTATTCATTGTCTTTTACAAGAAATAAGAACAAATACTGTCAAACCATTTACCAATCCAAATGGCTTTGGATTTGGATGACCAAATCTGCAAAATTGGAAATGTTAATCCTGATGCAGGTAATCTTTTTTTTTTTTTTTTGAGAAAGAGTCTTGCTCTGTCACCCAGGCTGGAGTGCAGTCATGTGATATCGGCTCACTTGCAACCTCTGCCTCCCGGGTTCAAACAATTCTCCTGCCTCAGCCTCCCAAGTAGCTAGGAATACAGGCATGCACCACCATGACTGGCTAATTTTTGTATTTTTAGTAGAGACCGGGTTTTGCCATGTTGACCAGGCTGGTCTCGAACTTCTGACCTCAAGTGATCTGTTCTCCTCGGCCTCCCAAAGTGCGGGACTACAGACCTGAGCCACCACGCCTGGCCGCAGGTAATTCTTATAGATTTGGCCTACCATTACAACATGGTAAAATAGGGCAAGATGCTTTTGTTCCCAAATGAACTTTATGCTGTCAATGTATGGATGATGTCAACACATCCCTTGAAAGACAGGAAACATTTAAGTAAAAGCTTTCCAATCTAGTGGCGTATTTATAAATGGGGGCAATCTACTATCTCCCAAAGTGTTTATCATGTTGCCAGAGAATGTCAGGCAAAAGCCAATACAATTGTTCCATATGGCCGGGCGCGGTGGCTCACGCCTATAATCCCAGCACTTTGGGAGGCCAAGGCGGGTGTATCACGAGGTCAGGAGATCAAGACCATCCTGGCTAACACGGTGAAACCCCGTCTCTACTAAAAATACAAAAATTAGCCGGATATGGTGGTGGCGAGGACCTGTAGTCCCAGCTACTCCGGAGGCTGAGGCAGGAGAATGGCGTGAACCTGGGAGGCGGAGCTTGCAGTGGGCCAAGATCGCGTCACTGCACTCCAACCTGGGCGACAAAGCAAGACTCTGTCTCAAAAAAAAAAAAAAAAAAAAAGTTCTTCCCTACTACCTTAAAAGGGAGGAAAACTTACTCGTTTCCAAGTGATTTGCATAAACTTTATGTTTAAAACTTAGGGCTGGGTACAGTGGCTTATGCCTGTAATCCCAGTACTTTGGGATGCCAGAGGTCAAGAGCTTGAGACCAGCCTGGGCAACATAGCAAGACTCCAATCTCTACAGAAACTAAAAATTAGCTGGGCATAGTGGCACACGCCTCTAGTTCCTGCAACTTGGGAGGCTGAGGCAGGAGGATTGCTTCACCCCAAGTGTTCGAGGCTACAGTGAGCAGAGATCACACCACTGCACTCCAGCCTGGGTAACAGAGCAAGACTCTGTATCAAAAAAAATAAAAATAAAAATAAATAAATAAATGAAATATTTTTTAAAGCCTTAGATATTTTTTATTTTATTTTCCCAACCCTATTTGGAAGCTTTCCTTAGCAACATGTGTTTTACAGAGTAGTTTAGTAGAGCTCCTCTTCAAGGGTGAAATACATGTCTAAATCAGTACTCTTTTTTTTTTTTTTTTGAGACAGGGTCTTCCTCTGTTGCCCAGGCTGGAGTGCAGTGGTTTGATCTTGGCTCACTGCAACCTCTGCCTTCCGGGCTCAGGTGATTCTCTCACCTCAGCTTCCCTAATAGCTGGGACCAAAGGTGCCTACCACAATGCCTGGCTGATTTTTGTTATTTTTTTTAAAGACCAGGTTTCACTACGTTGCCCAGTCTGGTCTTGAACTCCTGGGCTCAATCGATCCGCCCACCTCAGCTTCCCCAAGTGCTGGGATTACAGGCATGAGGTGCCACGCCCAGCCCAGTTCATATTTTTCTTTCTCCTTTCCCTGAGACAGGCAACAATTCACACACGTCTACTAGTCCTGAATAAATTTTATTAAAAAAAAATTTTTAGGGCTGGGCGCCATGGCTCATGCCTGTAATCCTGGCACTTCGGGAGGCTGAGGTGGGCGGATCACCTGAGGTTGGGAGTTCAAGACCAGTCTTACCAAAATGGAGAAATCCTGTCGCTACTAAAAATACAAAATTAGCCAGGCATGGTGGTGCATGCCTGTAATCCCAGCTACTCGGGTGCTGAGGCAGGAGAATCGCTTGAACCCGGGAGGTGGAGGTTGCAGAGAGCCGAGATCTGCCACTGCACTCCAGCCTGGGCAATAGACCAAGACTCTGTCTCAAAAAAAAAAAAAAATTAAAATAGCGAGGTGACTTCAGAAACAAGGACTCTGTTGTGTCCACAGTGTTTTTGTTTGTTTTGCTTTTTAAACTTTTGATTATGGAAAATTTTAAATATATCCAACAGTGATGAGATCCTAGTGTAATAAATCCCGACAGAACCATCACTCAGCTTCGACAATGATCAATTCATGACCCCTCTGGTGTTGCCTTCTCCCTTACACACTTCCTCTTCACCTATATTACTTTAAAGCAAATTCCAGACATCATACGTCTTCTGGATAAGCTCTCATAGTGAATGATCTGGCTTGCCTGATCAGTAACTCCTTATTCTTCAGTCTAAATGATTTGTTTACTAATGTGGCCAAGTAGTCCCAGAATTATGCTCTATTGTCTTTTTCTTTCTAGCTATGTATATTCCTATGTTTATACAATTTCTTCTTGCCAGAAAGAACAATTCCATTTTATCTTCAGATGGAACTTTAATGCTTTTAGTTCTACTAGCTTATTTCAGACCAATGACAGAGGGAAAACTTGTCTTTTGGACAGTTCTACTCTCAAATATTTATTTCCACTTCTGTTTGCACTGGTCAGACTACATGTCTTGATTTTTTTGGTTCAGGAAACATGTTCACCAAATCAGTACCTCACTTTGAGATCTCCAGGAAGATTGTTTTACTTTATTGACTAGACAAAATTAATTTTTAGAAAAAATAATGGCTAATGATTTCCTTCGTGTGTGTGTGTGTGTGTGTGTGTGTGTGTGTGTGTGTGTGTGTGTGTGTGTATGAAATGATGGGAATGGAAGATGGGGGAATGAAGTCTAGAAGGATTTGATACATCCAACATGGGGCTGTTTTTAGCCAGCACAGCCAGATGGTGACGTAGAAACACAAACAGCCACATGACAAAGTTTTAAAAACGTAACATTCTGACCTTCAGGTTTGAAAAAAGTAGGACAATTTCAGGTAACTTATCTGAATGCTTGTCCTCCCTCCCTCCCCTCCTCTCTCTTCTCCCATCTCTCATAACTCTCGCACACATGACCCCTCACTGGAAGTCACACATCTGTAATTTATGACTAAATATTTTTTGCTTCACAAGAATCCCATTTGGTTTTAAAAACTAAACCAACTTTTTCAAAAGCAGGGTCTAGATGGCTTGACTTAGGTTCACTTTGCTTTCAACTAATAAAATGATATATTGATTCTATCAGCTTCTTTATGGAAAAAAAATACAACCACCACCTACACTAACTTCTATTTAATTAGTCACTTGTCACTTTTTTTTTTTTTTTGAGATGGAGTTTCGCTCCTGTCACCGGGGCTGGAGTGCAATGTCGTGATCTTGGCTCACTGCAACCTCCGCCTCCCGGGTTCAAGTGGTTCTCCTGCCTCAGTCTCCCAGGTGGCTGGGATTACAAGTGTGCACCACTACACCTGGCTAATTTTTGTATTTTTAGTAGAGATGGGGTTTCACAATGTTGGCCAGGCTGGTCTCGAACTCCTGGCCTCAAGTGATCTGCCCACCTTGGCCTGGGATTACAGGCATGAGCCACCGTGCCCGGCCACTTGTCACTTCTTGTCTGATCACAAAGTGCATTTTCCAAAGGGATTAGTGATTCTATAACCATATGCGCTTTGCCTTCTGTCATCATTTTGCTGAGTTTCCAAGAAACATTTCTTGGAACCACCACTCCCAGCCAGAAATACAAGCCCTTCCGTGTAGCTTTGAAATACAATTAACAAATAACCTGTTTTTCACACTAAAATTACTATTTAGAAAAAAGCTCTCTCTCTAATATAGCTTCAATATACACTTTCTGTTCCCATTTCTCCCTCAGCCACTCCCAAAATACATCACTTATTATTTTGCAAATGGTAATCATTGAAAATGCAAAATAAATTTTAGTCCAGGAAAAAAATAACATAAATTATGTATTGTTGGACTTCAAGATAGGTAAAGATTTAATTAATTTACTGCTAGGAAAAAATCCTTATCTAGTAACAGGTGGCTTAAGCTAGAAACAAGAAAACATATACTGGAATGGGACGTTTATACTCATTCCTCATTGATCATTTTTAGGATAAGAATGCAGATCCCCCATGCTCGCACACCTCCACACACAGAGAAGTCATGCCAACTGTTGACTGTTCTTGAGAAATAAATTGAGAAGGTTTGGAGGATGTGCAAAAAGAGTTGACACTCTTTTTCCTGGGTAAATAAAATTAAGGGTTTATTTTATTTTATTATTATTATTATTTTGAGATGGAGTCTCGCGCTGTCACCTAGGCTAGAGTGCAGTGGCACGATCTCAGCTCACCAAAACGTTCACCTCCCAGGTTGAAGCGATTCTCCTGCCTCAGCCTCCCGAGTAGCTGGGATTACAGGCATGAGCCACCAGGCCTGGCTAATTTTTGTATTTTTAGTAGAGATGGAGTTTCACCATGTTGGCCAGGCTGGTCTTTAACTCCTGACCTGGAGTTATCTACCCACCTTGGCCTCCCAGAGTGCTGGAATTACAGGTGTGAACCACCACACCCAGCCTGCCTTTTTTGAGCCTCCCTTTCTCTCCCAGGCTGGCGTGCAGTAGCACAATCTTGGCTCACTGGAACCTCCACTTCCCGGGTTCAAGAGATTCTCCTGCCTCAGCCTCCTGAGTAGCTGGGACTACAGAAGTGCGACACCACGCCCGGCTAATTTTTGTATTTTTAGTAGAGATGGGCTTTCACCACATTGGCCAGGCTGGTCTCGAACTCCTGACCTCAGGTGATCCACCTGCCTCGGCCTCCCAAAGTGCTGGAATTACAGGCATGAGCCACCATGCCAGGCTGCATTCAGGGCTTCTTTTATTTAATCTGGTGGCCTCTGGATTTACACTCTAACCTACATCCACTTCAGACATTATTTGAATGTTCATAGAAACAAAGCAAAACACAAATTAAAATTGTGTGCCTCTCTTCTGGGATTCAGCTTCATCTGTTGTATAAAGTTTGACTATGTGTCACCCAAAATGTAAATAATGCTTATGCCCAAGTTGTGGGGTTATAACTCCTCACTCTTTTCAGTCTTTTGTAAGTTTTCTGCAATTAGCTGGTACTGTCTTACTTTTATCATCATAAAAAGCAATAGGCATTTTTTTTTAAATTAATAAAAAAAAGTTGCTGAAATAGTGATATTCTCACTTGACAAATATTGACAAATATTCCTGAGGGCTCACTATGTGTGAAATATATATGTATATATTTTTTGAGACAGAGTCTCGCTCTGTCGCCCAGGCTGGAGTGCAATGGTCGGATCTCAGCTCACTGCAAGCTCCGCCTCCCGGGTTTAGGCCATTCTCCTGCCTCAGCCTCCTCAGTAGCTGGGACTACAGGCGCCGCCACCTCGCCTGGCTAGTTTTTTGTATTTTTTAGTAGAGATGGGGTTTCACCCTGTTAGCCAGGATGGTCTCGATCTCCTGACCTCGTGATCCGCCCGTCTCGGCCTCCCAAAGTGCTGGGATTACAGGCTTGAGCCACCGCGCCCGGCCAAATATGTGAAATATTAACCTGGCTGGTGTGAAAATAAGTAAACAAAGAATAATAGAGGAATGCGCTCAGGCATTCAGAGGAAGAGAACAAATGAGTAGCTCGGGAACTTCGAAAACTGAAGGCAGGCCAGGCGCACTGGCTCAGCTTGTAATCCCAGAAACTCAGGAGGTGGAGACCGGAGACAGGAAGATTGCTTGAGCCCAGGAGTTCGAGGCTGCTGTGAACTATGATCATGCCACTGCACTCCAGCCTGGGTGACAGAGTGAGACCTTGTCCCTAAATATATATACATATATATTGAGTCCTCCTTTATCCCAACCTTACCAACTAGTTTGGGGAAAAGGAGGCCTTTTATTCACAGGTAGTGAGAGAGCAACTCATCAACGCATATGCAAAGTTTTGAAAATGAGTACAGCCGGGAGCGGTGGCTCAAGCCTGTAATCCCAGCACTTTGGGAGGCCGAGACGGGCGGATCACGAGGTCATGAGGTCGAGACAATCCTGGCTAACCAGGCGAAACCCCGTCTCTACTAAAAAATACAAAAATCAGCCCAGCATAGTGGCATGTGCCTGTAATCCTAGGTTCTTGGGATGTTGAAGCAAAAGGAATGCTTAAGCCCACGAGGCGGAGGCTGCAGTGAGCTGAGACTGACCCACTGCACTCAAGCCTGGGCGACAGAGTGAGAATCAGAATCAGTCTCCAAAAAAAAAAAAGAAGGCCGGGCGCGGTGGCTCACGCCAGTAATGCCAGCACTTTGGGAGGCCAAGCCAGGCGGATCACCTGAGGTTGGGGGTTCGAGACCAGCCTGACCAGCATGGAGAAACCCCATCTCTACGAAAAATACAAAATTAGCCGAGCTTGGTGGTGCATGCCTGTAATCCCAGCTACTCGGGAGGCTGAGGCAGGAGAACCCGGGAGGCAGAGGTTGTGGTGAGCCAAGATCGCACCATTGCACTCCAGCCTGGGGAACAAGAACGAAACTCCATCTCAAAAAAAAAAAAAAAAAAAGTCTTAAGAATGGTATAAAGAAATCTCATATACTCTTCACCATCCAGATTCCCTAAATTTGATCCATTATCTTCCATATAGACAAACACAGGCACACACACTACATATAATCATTTCCCATATATGTCTTTTATTCCTGAATCATTTGAGAGTAAATTGCAGATATGTTGCCCTTTGTGCCCTAAATACTTCAGTGTGTACTTCCTGAGAACAAGGACATTCTCTTATGCATAAGAGAACGTATTACAATTATCAAAATTAGGAAATTAACATTGATATAATGCTATTACCTAGTATACTGACCATATTCATATTTTTTGTTGTCAAATAATGTCCTTCATAAGAAAGCAAAAATTTTCAGACTAAGATCCAATCTAGGATCATGCATTGTATTGAGTAAGCATATCCTTTTAGTCTCCTTTAATGTGGAATGGTCTGTATTTGTCATTCACGACCTTGGCATTTTTGAGAGTAAAGGCCTGTTATTTTATAGCACATCCCTCACTTTAGCAGTCCTATGTTTCCTCATGATAAGATTGAGGCTGTGCATTTTTGACAGATATATCACAAAATTGATATTATGCCCTCCTTAGCCTTCTTAGTGCTTTTTTTTTTTTTTTTTTTTTTTTTTTAAAGACACAGTTTTGTTCTGTCACCAAGTTTGGAGTGCAATGGCGCGATCTCGGCTCATTGCAGCCTCCACCTCCTGGGTTCAGGCGATTCTCCTGCCTCAGCTTCCCCAGTAGCTAGGACTACAGGTGCGCAACACCATGTCCAGCTAATTTTTGTATTTTTAGTAGATATGGGGTTTCGCTATGTTGGCTAGGATAGTCTTGATCTCTTGACCTCATGATCTGCCTGCCTTGGCCTCCCAAAGTGCTGGGATTACAGGTGTGAGTCACAGCGCCCGGACCTTAGTACATTTTATTAGGTGGCATGTGATTTTAACGTGTGATTGTCCCCTTACTAGTAATGTTAACTTTGATGACTTGGTAAAGGTGGTGTCTGCCGGGCCTCTCCACCTGAAATAATAATAAAGTTATTATAGCTCCCTATTTTGAAACAAGGTAGATGTCCTGTTCCTCAAACTTTTACCCTTAGTTTTATCATCCATCGTTTCTTCTGCATTTGTTGGTTTTCTACTCTATGGAAAAGCTTTTCCTTCTCCATTTGTTTGTTTGCTTATTTGTATCAGTATGGATTTGTGGAGCCCTATTTTATTCATGAGGTTAAAAATCCATTACTATTATTAATTAATTTTTTTTTTTTTTGGAGACAGAGTCTCACTCCTGTCGCCCAGGCTGGAGTGCAATGGCGCGATCTCGGCTCACTCCTGGGTTCAAGCCTCAGCCTCATGAATAGCTGGGATTACTGGCATCCACCACTACACCCGACTAATTCTTGTATTTTTACTAGAGATGGAGTTTCACTATGTTGGCAAGGCTGGTCTCGAACTCCTGATCTCAGGTTATCCGCCTGCCTCAGCCTCCCAAAGTGCTGGGATTAAAAGTGCGAGCCACCACGCCTGGCCTTCTATTATTAATTTATTTCAATGCTCAGATTATCTTGGATTTGGCCAGTGGGAGCTCTCAAATTGGGCATCTTATCCTTTCGACTTGCCTTCATCACTCCTTGAGGGTTTTCTTATTTTCTGGCATAGCAAAATGTTCCAGGTTCATATCATATTCTCCCTGCCCCAGCCCTGGAATCGGTCATTTCAGATCATACAGACATGTATATATTTGTTATTATACAATAAGTAGTAAGACTCAGATTGTTTTAGGCTCAGGACCTCTTCACCCTATTAAAAGCTACTGAAGAGCCAAAAAGCTTTTGTTTATGTGAACTATATCTATTATATTTACCGCATTAGACACTAAAACTAGCCGGGTGCAGTGGCTCACGCCTGTAATCCCAGCACTTTGGGAGGCTGAGGCAGGAGGATAAGTTGAGCTCAGAAGTTTGACAACAGCCTGGGCAACATGGCAAGACCTTATCTCTACCAAAAAAAAAAAAAAAAAAAAATTAACCGGGTGTGGTGGCATGGGCCTGTAGTCCCAGCTACTCGGGAGGCTGAGGTGGGAGGTTTGCTTGAGCCTATGTCAGGTGGAGGCTGCAGTGAACTAAGATCGCACCACTGCACTCCAGCCTGGGTGACAGAGCAAGACTTCATCTCAAAAAAAGAAAAAACAAAACAAAACTAAAACTGAGAAATTGTAAAAATACCTATTTATTAAATACATGTAAAATAATAATATAAATTCATGACATGTAAATATAAGTAACATTTCACATTTTTATGAATAAAAACTCCATTTTATCAAATAAAAATATAGAAAGAAGGATAACATTATTTTATATTTCTGCAAATCTCTTTAGTGCTTGGTTTAATAGAAGACAGTTGGATTCTCATACCTAATTCCTCAAGTAATCTCTTAAAATACGGTGTTTTGGTAAAAGCATCTAAAGAAAACCTGGCATCAAACAGATATGCAGTTGGAAAAAGGAGGAGTATTTTAAGTCTTTTCTCTTTTGTTGAGACAGAGTGTTACTCTGTCACCCAGCTGGAGTGCAATGGCATGATCTCAGCTCACTGCAACCTCCGCCTCCCAAGTTCAAGCAATTATCCTGCCTCAGCCTCCCGAGTATCTGGGATTGCAGGTGCCCACCACCACGCCTGGTTAATTTTTTGTATTTTTAGTAGAGATGGGGTTTTGCCATGTTGGCCAGACTGGTCTCGAACTCCTGACCTCAGGTGATCCACCCACCTTGGCCTCCCGAAGTGTTGCGATTACAAGCGTGAGCCACTGTGCCCAGTCTCAGTCTTTTAAGGTAATTGTGTTTGTTCCTCTTTGAAAACAATAAAACACAATAGTGATTGTTTCTCAGAAGTTAGTTGCAATGTGGATTCTGAAATCACATTCACAAACTTTTTTGTGCTGTTACATTAAAATGCATTGCCCTATCTTGTACTTTGATTGTGTTTTTTAACCACGCATGATTTTGTAACATCATGCTTTGGTCACTTGGAAAATAATGGTTCACTGAAGTATACACATCTTCCAAATGTTGACACATTTCATTGTACATAAAAGAAGTTGTTTCATTTACTATCTTCTCTGACTCTGTTGATATCAGGATTCTGTAAAGCCCATGGCAGTGGATGAGAGATTTTCCAAGTTAAATTTAAATTTAACTTCCGAATTTTTCCATTAACAACATTTACTATCCATTTTTTTTTTTTTTTTTTTGCTTGAAATGTTAGACTTACTTCACTCATAGTTGAGAAAATAACTGTGAAATCCCACGTCCAACTAGCAGTAGTTTGCCTTTCTGGTTTCACATTGAAATGGTGTTCCACAGGCTAGGCATGGTGGCTCATGCCTGAAATGCCTTTAGGAGAATTGTTTGAGCCAGAAGTTCAAGACCGGCCTGGGCAAACAAAGCGAGACCCCACTCTCTACAAAAAAAATTACAAAATTAATTGGGCATGGTAGCACGTGCCTGTAGTCTCAAATACTCAGGAGGCTGAGGGGGGAGAATTGATTGAGCCCAGGAGTTTGACGCTGCAATGAGCTATGATCCTACCACTACACTCTGCACTGGGCAACAGAGCAAGGCCCATCTCTATAAAATGAATTTTTTTTTTTTTTTGAGACGGAGTCTTGCTCTGTCACCCAGGCTGGAGTGCAGTGGTGCGATCTTGGCTCACTCTAATCTCTGCCTCCTGGGTTCAAGCAATTCTCCTGCCTCAGCCTCCTGAGTAGCTTGGGACTACAGGGGCACGCTGCCACGCCCAGCTGATTTTTTTTTTTTTGTATTTTAGTAGGCACAGGGTTTCACCGTGTTGCCCAGGCTGGTCTTGAACTCCTGAGCTCAGGCAATCTGCCCACCTCGGACTCCCAAAGTGCTAGGATCACAAGTGTGAGCCACCGTGCATGGCCTATAAAATATATATATATATTTTTTGAGACGAAATCTTGCTCTGTCACCCAAGCTGGAGTACAGTGGTGTGATTTTGGCTCTCCCGGGTTCAAGTGATTCCCCTGCCTCAGCCTCCTGAATAGTTGGGACTACAGGCGTGTGCCACCATGCCCGGCTAATTTTTTTGTATTTTAGTGGAGACGGGGTTTTGCCATGTTGGCCAGGATGGTCTCAATCTCCTGACCTCATGATCTGCCCACCTCGGCCTCCTAAAGTGCTCGGATTACAGGCATGAGCTGCCACCACACCAGGCCAAAATAATTTTTAAAAAATTTTAATTAAAAAATTAAAAATGATGTTCATGAAAAAATGGCTACCTCATCTTGCAACTCAAACAACTGCAGAAACACTGTTCCACAAGATCACCATCATACTCCATGCACATGAGAAGTGCTCTTCGGAACCTCCCATTTGGTCACACAGAATAGTAAAAAGATGTGAACTCAGGGTCAAGTTTTGATAAAATTGCCGATTTTTACTGCTTCATCAAGGACATTCTTAAGTAAAACTGTCTCTCCCTCCCCCCAGGCCCCAGAGTGTGGCAGTGGAGAGCGAGCGCTCACCATGGCTTTGATTTGTGAAGGGCTAGCAGTTTTATGTGCACCTGTTCCACATCAACAATGCAAATGTCAGCACGGTGAAAAAGGCAAACAATGCATTATTTGGAAAATAGTTCTGACCTCATGGGCCACCCGAAAGTGCCTCAGGTACCTCCAGGGGTATGGGCACTACATTTTGAGAATGGCAGCCATAGATTGTTTTTGGCATTTTCCTTCTTTCACTTAAGAATATATTCTGAGGCCGGGTGTGGTAGTTCACACCTATAATCCCAGCACTTTGGGAGGCCCAGGCAGGCGCATCACCTGAGGTCAGGAGTTCGAGACCATCCTGGCCAACATGTCGAAAACCTGTCTCTACTAAAAATATAAAAATTAGCCAGGTGTGGTAGCAGGTGCCTGTAATCCCAGTTACTCGGGTGACTGAGACAGGAGAATTGCTTGAACCCAGGAGGCGGAGGTTGCAGTAAGCTGAGAGCCTGCCACTGCACTCCAGCCTGGGTGACAGAGGGAAACTCTGTCTCAAAAAAAAAAAAAAAAAAAAAGAATATATTCTGGGTCCGGTGCGGTGGCTCACACCTGTAATCCTAGAGCTCTGGGAGGCTGAGGCAGGCGGATCACTTGAGGTCAAGAGTTGGAGACCAGCCTGGCCAACCTGGGAAACCCCATCTCTATTAAAAATACAAAAATTAGCCAGGTGTGGTGGTGCACATCTGTAGTCCCAGCTACTCGGGAGGTTAAGGCAGGAGAATCGCTTGAACCTGGTGGGGCGGAGGTTGCAGTGTCCAAAATTGTGCCACTGCACTGAGCAAGGCTTGATCTCAAGGAAAAAAAAAGAGAGAATATATTCTGGAAATCACTCCATATCAGTTTATAGAGATCATCCTCATCAATTTTTTTTTTTTTTTTTTGAGACGGTGTCTCGCTCTGTCGCCCAGGCTGGAATGCAGTGGCGTGATCTCCGCTCACTGCAAGCTCCGCCTCCCAGGTTCATGCCATTCTCCTGCCTCAGCCCCCAAGTAGCTGGGACTACAGTTGCCTGCCCGGCTAATTTTTTGTATTTTTAGTAGAGATGGGGTTTCACCGTGTTAGCCAGGATGGTCTCGATCTCCTGACCTCATGATCTGCCCGCCTCGGGCTCCCAAAGTGCTGGGATTACAGGCGTGAGCCACTGCGCCGGCCATCCTTATTAATTTTTTTATTGTTGCATAGGACCCCATTGTTTGGATGTACCATGGTTTAATTACTTTCTCTGGCATTTGGACTGAAATTCTAAACAGTGCTACAAAGAACAATCTTGTTCACATGTATTTTCATATTATTGAAGCTGTATCCTCAGAATGACTTCCTAAAAGTGTGATTCTCATGTCAAATAAATAAACGTGTGGCTTTGTTAGATATTGCCAAATTCCACTTCACAAGGGTTGTACCAACTTGCATTTCTACTAGCAATGAATGGGAATTCCTGCTTCTTTCTCCAGTCTTAGTGAACAAAATAGAATATGGAAGACAGACATATATTAGGCCCATAGGTTATCTGAACAGCTAACACCAGTCTTTTCTGAGAACCTTCTCCATTATGAGTCTATGGGTTGATTGAATAAGTGGACCCTAGCTGGGTGAGGGGCAGTGGCTCATGCCTGTAATCCCAGCACTTTGGGAGGCAGAGGCAGGCGGATCACTGGAGGTCAGGAGTTTGAGAGCAGCCTAGGCAACATGGTGAAACTCCATCTCTATACAAAATACAAAAATCAGCCAGGTGTGGTAGTGTGCATCTGTAGTCCCAGCAACTTGGGAGGCTGAGGTGTGAGAATTGTTTGAGCCCAGGAAGAGGGCGTTGCAGTGAGCCAAGACTGTGTCACTGCATTCCAGCCTAGGCGATAGAGCAAGACTCTGTCTCAAAAAAAAAAAAAAAAAAAAAGACCCAAGCCAGAACTGGGCCTGAGATTAGGGCTAAGATCTTAGTGTGTCTCAGGAAATTCAAAGTTGGGGCCTGCTCACTTATACATGGCCATATACCAAACAAAATAGATAAAAGGATATATGTAAAAACACTTTCTCCTACTATACTCTCACAACATAGGCTGATGCTGTGACCAAATGTGGGGCGGGGGCAGGGCAGGGCAGGGGGAGGGTGCGGGTTTCCTCACACACCAAGCAAGCAATCAACTGCAACAGATTCTCCAGCATACCCCAGTTGGATGTCCTTGTAACTGCCTGATGGGTTCTTCCTGCACAGACTCAATCCACTGAGCCCATGGCATTGCAGTCAAGAAAGAGTTTAGTTGACACGAGGCTGGCACTAAGCAGGAGACAGTCATCACCCAAATCAATATCCCAGAATGCTTGGAGGGTAGGGGTTTGTCAAGGATAGTTTGGTAGGCAGGAGGCTAGGGAAGGGGCCACACTGATTGTCTGGGGATGCAATCCTAAGGGTGTGGAAAACTGTCCTTGTATGCTAAGTTGGCTTCTGGGTGGGACCCACCAGAGGAGTCACTGGTCTGGGTGGGGCCATCCAGTACTTAGAAATGCAAAAGCCTGAAAAGACATCCCAAAAGGTCAATCCTAGGCTCTACAATAGTGATGTTATTTACAGGATTAATTGGGGAAGTTGCAAACCTTGTGACTTTTGGAATAACGGCTGGTAATTATTTAACTACGCCCACATCTTAGTAGAATTCAGGCCCCTCTCATCCTCCTAACTTCATGCTGTTCATCAGTTTTACAAGGGTAGTTTAGTTTTTGGAAAGGGCTATCATCACGTAAACTATAAACTAAATTTCTCCCATGGTTAGCTTGGCCTATGCCCAGGTATGAGCAAGGACAGCCAGTCTGTGAGGGTAGAAGCAAGATGGAGTTAGCCATGTCAGATTTCTCTTGCTGTCATAATTTTGCAAAGGCAGTTTCATCCTCTAGAATTCAGTTCAGTTCTGACACCATCTACCTGAAGGTAACATCAAATCTCATGGGTTGAGAGTTCAGTCCCACAAGACAGCTCCACTTCAGACGTCACAAATAGCAGGTTGACACCAATACTTCTGACCAACTGGCTATACATCAGGGTTCCCATACCCCTTCCACAGGTTTGATTAATTTGCTAGAGCAGCTCACAGACCTTTGGGAAACACTTACTTAAGTTTACCTGTTTATTATAAAGGATTTTAGAAAGGATACAGATGAACAGCCAGATGGAAGAGATGCAAAGGGCAAGGTATGGGGAAGGGGTGCAGAGCTTCCCTGCCGGCTCCAGGCACATCACCCTCCCAACACCTCCAAGTGTTAAGCAATTCAGAAGCTCTCCAACCTCCGTCCTTTGGGGGCTTTATGGAGGGGTCATTAAGTAGGCATGATTGATTACATCACTGGCCATCGGTGAACAACTCAAACTTCAGCTACTCTCTCCTCCCCGAGGCTGGGGGTGCGGCTGAAAGTCCCTACCCTCTAATCATAGGACAACCACTATCCTGGGGCTATCCAGGAGCTCCCACCCACCCACCCAAAGGTCAACTCATTAGCATACAAGGAGATTCCAAGGATTTTAGAAGTTGCTTGCCAGGAAATGGGTAGAAGACCAAGTTGTATTTCACAATGTCACAGGGGGGAAATCTGGTTTGCAGAAGCTGATATGAGAATGACCTCAGTTACTGATGGCTTCTCTATTTGTTGTTCCAGATCCTGCAAGGCGTGGCTGAACTTCCCACCCTTGGATTACAGTAAAAACTTAACTGCATGTGATTCTTTGTAGTTTATAAACATGATGATTGGGTTTTCACACAGATATGCCTCCCTCAAACCTTGGCACATTACTCATCTGACATCAAAACAAAAAAAAACGTACTTTGCTGATATTATTAATGATGATTACTTAAAAAATAATCATAATTAGAGAAATAGCTACAATACAATGAGATATGTGCTTGATCATAAACCTACATTAATTAGGTCACAGCTTGAGTTGCTCTCACATAGACCCAAATAAACATGAAAGAATGTGACTTGTGTCTGTGTCACAGTGTGAACATAAGCACTCCAGGGCTACAGCAGTTCCACGATGTTGGTGATGCAGACCCCTTCTGTATTGTCACTCCGTTGTGGCTGCCCTCTTTAGTTTAAGACAGCTGCTTTAGCTCTCTCTACCTCTCAACCTTTAGGCCACTGGAAAGAGAGGAAGAAAGTAGGGCAGGTGTATTTTTTTTGTTTTGTTTTGTTTTGTTGTTTTTGAGACAGAGCACTGCTCTCTCTGTCACCCAGGCTGGAGTGCGGTGGCATGATGATAGCTCACTACAGCCTTGACCTCCTGGGCTTTATTGATCCTCCTGCCTCAGTCTCCCGAGTAGCTGGGACTGCAAGTGTGCACAACCACACCCGGCTAATTTTTAAAACTTTTTTCTTTTTTTTGAGATGGGAGTCTCGCTCTGTCACCCAGGCTGGAGTGCAGTGGCACGATCTTGGCTCACTGCAAGTTCCACCTCCCACGTTCATGCCATTCTCCTGCCTCAGCCTCCTGAGTAACTGGGACCACAGGCACCTGCCACCAGGACCAGCTAATTTTTTCTATTTTTGTTAGTAGAGACGGAGTTTCACTGTGTTATCCAGCATGGTCTCGATCTCCTGATCTTGTGATCTGCCTGCCTTGGCCTCCCAAAGTGCTGGGATTACAAGCATGAGCCACTGCGCCCGGCCTTAAAACTTTTTTTGTAGAGACAGGGTCTCACTATGTTGCTCAGGCTGGTGGAGAATCTGGGCTCAAGGTACCCTCCTGCCACGGCTTCCCAAAGTGCTGGGATTAGAGGCCTGAGTCACTGCATCCAGCCATGCCTATTTTTTCAATAGTACAATATGTGATATACAGTCATGCAACAACGAGGGGGAGACATTCTGAGAAATGTGTCTTCAGGTGTTAGGCGTGTACTTAGACAAACTTAGATGGTAGAGCCGACTACACGCCTAGGCATATGGTATGGCCTATTGCTCCTGTGCTACTAGGAGTGATGTAACCGTATGAGTACTGTAGGTGATTGCAACACACTAGTAAGCATTGGTCCATCTAAACCTAGAAAATGTATAGTAAAAATATGGCATAAAAGACAAAAAAAAGGCCGGGCACGGTGGCTTACTCCTGTAGTCTTAGTTCTTTTTTTTTTTTTTTTTTGAGGCGGAGTCTCGCTCTGTCGCCCAGGCTGGAGTGCAGTGGCGCGATCTCGGCTCACTGCAAGCTCCACCTCCCGGGTTCCCGCCATTCTCCTGCCTCAGCCTCCCGAGTAGCTGGGACTACAGGTGCCGCCACCACGCCCGGCTAATTTTTTTGTATTTTTAGTGGAGACGGGGTTTCATTGTGTTAGCCAGGATGGTCTCGATCTCCTGACCTCGTGATCCGCCCGTCTCGGCCTCCCAAAGTGCTGGGATTACAGGCTTGAGCCACTGCGCCCAGGGGGCCCAGGCGGGAGGATCATGAGGTCAGGAGAGCGAGACCATCCTTGCTAACACGGTGAAACCCTGTCTCTACTAAAAATACAAAAAAGTTAGCTGGGTGAGGTGGCGGGCGCCTGTAGTCCCAGCTACTCGGGAGGCTGAGGCAGGAGAATGGCGTAAACCCGGGAGGCGAAGCTTGCAGTGAGCCGAGATTGTGCCACTGCACTCCAGCCTGGGCGACAGAGCCAGACTTTGTCTCAAAAAAAAAAAAAAAAAAAGACTAAAAAAGGCACACCTATATTGAGCACTTAACATGACTGGAGCCTGCAGGACTGAATGTTGCTTTCTGTGAGTCAGTGAGTGAGTGGTGAGTGAATGGGAAGGCCTACAAAATACTACTGTACACTACTGTAGACTTTATAAACAACACACACTTTGGCTACACTTTATTTTTTAAAAATTTCTTTCTTCAACAATAAATTAACTTTCCTTACTATAACTTTTTTACTTTATAAAGTTTTAAAATTTTAAGAACTTTTTGACTTTTGTCACAACACTAAGCCTAAAAACAAGCACACTGTACAGCTCTACGAAAATACATTCTTTCTTCATGTCCATATTCTATAAGCTTTTTCTGTCCATTTTTTTTGTACTTTTTAAACTTTTTGTTAAAAACTGAAACACAAACACACACATTAGCCTAGGCCTACACAGGGTCAGGATCCTCAACATAGCTGTCTTTTTTTTTTTTTTGAGACGGTACCTCGCTCTGTCGCCCAGACTGGAGTGCAGTGGCGCCATCTCTGCTCACTGCAATCTCCGCCTCTCAGGTTCAAGCAATTCTCCTGCTTCAGCCTCCTGAGTAGCTGGGATTACAGATGACCACCTCCATGCCCAGTTACTTTTTATATTTCTAATAGAGACGGGGTTTCACCATGTTGGCCAGGCTAGTCTCGAACTCCTGACCCCAAGTGATTTGCTCACCTCTGCCTCCCAAAGTGCTGGGATTTCAGACGTGAGCCACTGTGCCCGGCCAATATCACTGTTTTTCACTTTTATATCTTTCCCACTGGGAGGTCTTCGGGGCGATAACACTTATGGAGTGTTCAACTTCTATGGTAACAATGCCGTCTGTTGCAATACCTCCTGAAGGACCTGCCTGAGGTTGCTTTACACTTAATTTTTTTTTTAAATAAACAGAAAGAGTACACTCTAAAATAACAATTAAAAATATAGTATAGATGGGTGCGGTGGCTCACACCTGTAATCTCAACACTTTAGGAGGCTGAGACGGGCGGATCACCTGAGGTCGGGAGTTTGAGACCAGAATGGCCAACATGGAGAAACCCCATCTCAATTAAAAATACAAAATTACCTAGGTGTGGTGGTGCATGCCTGTAATCCCAGCTACTCGGGAGGCTGAGGCAGGAGAATCACTTGCACCTGGGAGGTGGAGGTTGCAGTGAGCCAAGATCACGCCATTATACTCCAGCCTGGGGCAACAAGAGCCAAACTCCGTCTCAAAAAAAATAATAATTTTATATATATGTATACATGTATATATATAGTATAGTAAACTCATAAAACAGGTAACTTAGTCATTTATTATCAAGTGCTAGGACATCAAGTACAGTAGGTTTGTTCACACCAGCATCAGCATCACCACAAACATGTGAATAATCTGTTGCACCACAAAGTTAGGACAGCTTTGACGTCACAAGACAACAGGAATTTTTCAGCTCCCTTATAATCTTATGGGACCTCCATCATATACATAGTCTGTCATTGACCAAAATGTTATGACGTACATGACTGTATATAATTTCTCCTCACATCCCATTGACTAGAACCAAGTCACACTGTCAAACTCACCTGCTAAGGAGTGTAAGAAATACAGCCTTTGGGCTGGGCGCGGTGACTCATGCCTGTAATCCCAGCACTTTAGGAGGCTGAGGCGGGCAGATCATTTGAGGTCAGGAGTTTGAGACTAGCCTGGCCAACATGGTGAAACCCTGTCTCTACTAAAAATACAAAAATTAGCTGAGTGTGGTGGCAGGCGCCTGTAATCCCAGCTACTTGGGAGGCTGACGCAGGAGAATTTCTTGAACCTGAAATTCTCAATAAAGAGAATTTGGGAGGTGGAGGTTGCAGTGAGCCAAGATTGCGCCATTGCACTCCAGTCTGGGCGACAAGAGCGAGACTCCATCTCAATAATAATAATAATAATAATACCAAAAGAAATATAGCCTTCGGTTGAATAGCCATGTGCTAGAGAAAGAGAGAGCACATGTGAGACAACTAGCAGTCTCTGTTATAGTCCACTCCTGGTTACCCAAATATTCATGCTCCCCCTTCTTTTTTCTATATATAAAACATACTTTTCTCCCTTCCAAGTAAAATAATGCAGTGTTCCATCCAGCTACTGCATTCAGTTCAAAATCTAGGATCTCAGTGATATTAAGTCCTCTTCACCAGGACAACCGATGACTCAGGTGAGCATCTTCTAAAAGACAAGTTATCTGTCTTCCCACCTCCACCCACCAAAAAGATAGTGGTGAATAAGGAATTGCTTAATAAAAGTCCTCTTTCAGAAAAGAAAAGAAATGGAGGGAAAGAACAATCACTGGACTACTATAATGATAAAATTCCTACTGAGCTTAAATTGCAGATTTACCAACGTACTATTGCCAAGTACATTTGATCCTGATTCTGTCAAGAAAACTCCTTGCTCATTGTCCTTTCTGGCTCTTGGCTTTGCCTCTAGAAGGTTCTTCCATTAGTTATCCTCCATAGCCACATCTGAAGTGACATTGAAGACTATGCTCTCGTGTAGGTTCTGTTTGAGTGGCTCCAGGGGATGCTTTAGAAGTTGAAGAGCTACAGATTATTAAAGGCCAGTCTTGTGAATTATCAATCTACTTCTGATGTATTTTCTTCCATTCAGTTCTTTGGGCAAGTAACCACAGCCATAGATCTTTTCTGGAAAGAGTTCTTTTTTTTTTTTTTTTTGGAGACAGAGTCTTGCTCTGTCACCCAGGCTGGAGTGCCGTGGTGCAATCTCTGTCATTGCAACCTCTGCCTCCCAGATTCAAGCGATTCTCCTGCCTCAGCCTCCTGAGTAGCTGGGATTACAGGCGTGCACCACCACACCAAGCTAATTTTTGTATTTTTAGTAGACGTGAGCTTTCACCATGTTGGTCAGGCTGGTCTCAAACTCGTGAGCTTGTGATCCACCCACCTCGGCCTTGAAAAGTGCTGGGATTACAGGTGTGAGCCACCATGCCCAGCCTTGGAAAAAGTTCTTAAGACTGAAGACTCTCCTCTTTTACTCACTAGCTGGTATATGGCATGAACTCCACACTTGCAATATTATGATGGATACTCTGAGGCTGTATAAAGCAATATCCTTGGACTGGAAGGCAGCTTTATCATTCTGGCTGGCTCTCATTGTCTGGTTTTGTAAAAAACACCTGAGAAGCCTTTACAAATCCTCCTGTGAGGAAATGTATTCCATTCCAGTCTGCTTTCCAACTGACTAATTCTTGCCTTGGTTCATCAATCTCACAGAACTTGGCTAAAAGCAGCAAAAAGCAGTCAAAATACATAAACATTGATATTTCTCAAAAACCCTTTCTAGAACTAAGGGCTAAGGGCCTGACTGACATGTGAACTGTCTTCCAAGATATTGCAGGAGATAATTTGTCTGAAATTAATATAGCTACCATAGCTTTCTTTTGATTAGTGTTAGTGTGGCATACCTTTATTCATCCTTTTACTTTTCGTCTGTGTCTGCATATTTAAAGTGAGTTTCTTGTAAACAACATATAGTTGGGTGGTGTTATTTTATCCACTCTGATAGTCTCTGTCTTTTAATTAATGTATTTAGATCATTCACATTTACAGTGATCATTGATATAGTTGGATTAACATGTACCTTAATTGTAGTTTATTTTATTTAATTGCTCTTATTCTTTGTTTCCTTTTTGTTTTCCACACTTTTTCTTTCTTTCTTTTTTTTTTTTTTTTGAGACAGAGTCTTGCTCTGTCATCCAGGCTGGAGTGCAGTGGTGTGATCTTGGCTTACCACAACCTCTGCCTCCTGGGTTCAAGCAATTCTCCTGCCTCAGTCTCCCGAGTAGCTGGGATTACAGGTGTGTGCCTCCACACCTGGCTAATTTTTTTTTGTATTTTTAGTACTCTACTAAACGGGTTTCACCATGTTGGTCAGGCTGGTCTCGAACTTCTGACCTCGTGATTTGCCCACCTTGGCTTCCCAAAGTGCTGGGATTACAGGTGTGAGCCACCGTACCCAGCCTGTCTTGTTTGGTTTTATTAATATTATTATTATTAATATTATTTTTTGAGACAGAGTCTCACTCTGTCGCCCAGGCTGGAATGCAGTGGCACGATCTTGGCTCACTACAAACTCCACCTCCCAGGTTCATGCCTTTCTCCTGTCTCAGCCTCCCGAGTAGCTGGGACTACAGGTGCCTGCCACCACGCCTGGCTAATTTTTATGTATTTTTTGTAGAGACGGTGTCTCACCGCGTTAGCCAAGATGGTCTTGATCTCCTGACCTCGTGATCTGCCCGCCTCAGCCTCCCAGAGTGCTGGGATTACAGGCTTGAGTCACCACACCCGGCAATATTATTTTTTTGAGAGGGGGTCTCACTCTGTCACCCAGGCTGGATCCTGTACAGTGGCGCAATCTTGGCTCACTGCAACCTCCACCTCCTGGGTTTAAGCAATTCTCTTGCCTCAGCCTCCTGAGTAGCTGCGATTACAGGCACCCACCATCACACAGGGCTAATTTTTGTATTTTTAGTAGAAATGGGGTTTCACCATGTTGGCCAGGATGGTCTCAAACTCTGCCTGACCTCAAGTGATCCACCCACCTTGTCCTCCTGAAATGCTGGGATTACAGACTTGAGCCACTGTGCCTTACCACTTGTTTGGTTTTAATTGAGCATTTACATGATTCCATTTTTTCTTCTTTCTTTGTGTATCAATTACACTTTAAAAATGTTTTCAGTCATTGTCCTAGAGTTTGCAATATATATTTACAAATAATATATGTCCACTTTCAAATAACATTCTACAAATTCATGGGTGGTACACATACCTTATAACATAGTATTTCCAATTCTTCCCTCCCATCCCTTATAACGTTGTTGTCATATATTTCACTAATCCATAAGCTGTAATCATCCAATATATTGTTGCTATTATTTTGAACAAACTGTTTTTTGTTAGATCAGTTAAGAATAACAAAACTAAAACATGTAATTTTAACCTTTATTTCTCAGTGCTTTATTTCTCAAATACTTTTTTTTTTTTTTTGAGACAGAGTCTCACTCAGTCACACAGACTGGAGTACAACAGCATGATCTCAGCTCACTGTAACCTCCACCTCCTGGGTTCCAGCAATTCTCCTCCCTCAGCCTCCCCAGTAACTGGGATTACAGGCTCCTGCCACCACGCCCTGCTAACTTTTTGTATTTTTGGTAGAGACGGGGTTTCACTATGTTGGCCAGGCAGGTCTTGAACTCCTGACTTCAGGTGATCCACCCGCCTCAGCCTCCCAAAGTGCTGGGATTACAGGCATGAGCAACTGCACCCAGCCCTCAAACACTTCTTTTTACACAGATGCAAGTTTCTGACCTATAACACTTTCCTTCTCTCTGAAGAACTTCTTTTAGCATTTCTTGCAAGGCAAGTCTATGGGAGATACATTCTGAAAGATAATTTTACTGGATACAGAATTCTAGGTTGCTGTTTTTTTCTTTCAATGTTTTAAATATTTTATTCCACTCTCTTCTTGCTTGCATGATTTCTGAAGAGAAGGCCAATGCAATTCTTATTCTTTTTTTGCTCTTGTGGCCTAGGCTGAAGTGCAATGGCTCACTGCAACCTCTGTGTCCCTGGTTCCAGCAATTCTCCTGCCTCGGCCTCCTGAGTAGCTGGGATTACAGATGCATACCACCACACCTGGCTAATTTTTGTATTTTTAGTAGAGATGGGATTTCACCATGTTGGCCAGGCTAGTCTCAAACTCCTGACCTCAAATGATTTGCCCACTTCAGCCTCCCAAAATGCTGGGGTTACAGGCGTAAGCCACCATGCCGGCCTCAATTCTTTTTTTTTTTTTTTTTTTTTTGAGACGGAGTCTCATGCTGTTGCCCAGGCTGGAGTGCAGTGGCGCGATCTCGGCTCACTGCAAGCTCCGCCTCCTGGGTTCACGCCATTCTCCTGCCTCAGCCTCCTGAGTAGCTAGGACTACAGGCGCCCGCCACCGTGCCCGGCTAATTTTTTTTTTTGTATTTTTAGTAGAGACGGGGTTTCACTGTGGTCTCGATCTCCTGACCTTGTGATCCGCCTGCCTCGGCCTCCCAAAGTGCTGGGATTATACAGGCTTGAGCCACCGCGCCCGGCCTCAATTCTTTTTCTTATTCCTCTATACATAAAGTGGTTTTCCTCACCCTCTGGCTTCTTTCTAGGTTTTCTTCTTGTCTTTGACTTTATGTAGTTTGAATATAATACACCCAGGTGCAGAATTTTTGTTATTTATCCTGCATGGTATTATCTTAACTTCTTGGATCTGTGATTTAGTGTCTTTTGTTAATTTTGGAAAATTTTAGCTATTATTACTGAAAAAATTTCCTTTGTTTCTCCTTCAGGAACTCTATGCGTATGTTACACCTTTTGTAATTATCCCACAGTTCTTGGATATCCTGCAGTGGTGTGATCATAGCTCATCGTAGCCTCAAACTCCCAGGCTCAAGTGATCCTCCCACCTCAGCCTCCCAAGTAGCTGGGACTACAGATGAACGCCACCTTGCCCAGGTAATTAAAAAAAAAATGTAGAGATGAGGTCTCACTTTGTTGCCCAGCCTTCTCAAACTTTTAAAAAAACTGTAGTAAAGGCAGGGCGCGGTGGATCATGCTTGCAATCCCAGCACTTTGGGAGGCTGAGGTGGGTGGACCATGAGGTCAGGAGATCGAGACCACCCTGGCTAACACTGTGAAACTCCATCTCTACTAAAAATACAAAAAATTAGCTGGGCATGGTGGTGGGTACCTGTAGTCCCAGTTACTTGGGAGGCTGAGGCAGGAGAATGGCGTGAACCTGGGAGACAAAATTTGCAGTAAGCCGAGATTGCACAACTGCACTCCAGCCTGGGTGACAGAGCGAGACTCTGTCTCAAAAAAAAAAAAAAAAAAAAAAAAAAAAATTGTAGTAAAAAACACATACAAAATTTACCATCTTAACTATTTTTAAGTGTATAGTTCTGTAGCATTAATTACATTCAGGGATCTCTGCCATTTTTAATCTTGCAAAATTGAAACTTTATACCCATTAAACAACAATTCCTATTTCTACCTCTCCCAAGCCCCTGGTAACTACTATTTTACTTTCTGTCTCTATAAATTTGACTATTTTAAACACGTTATATGAGTTAAATCATATAGGACTTGTCTTTTTGTGACTGGCTTATTTCAGTTAGCATAATATCCTCAAGATTTATCCATGTTATAGCATGTGACAGGATTTCCTTCTTTTCAAGACTGAGTAAGATTCCATTATATATTTACATCACATTTTGTTTATCCATTAATTCATTGATGAACATTTGGGTTGCTTCCACACCTTGGCTATGGTGAATAATGCTGCTATGAGCATGGGTGTGCAAACATCTCTTCGAGGCCCTGCTTTCATTCTTTTAGAAACATACCTAGAAGTGGAATTGCTAGATTATATGGTAATTCTATATTTATTAATTTTTTGAGGAACCACCATATTGCTTTCTATAGTGGCTGCACCATTTTAGATTCCCACCACCAATGCACAGGGCTTTCAATTTCTTTACATCCTCATCAACACTTATTTTATGTATGTATGTATGTATGTATGTTTTTTGTGTTTTTTTTTTTGAGACAGAGTCTCACTCTGTTGCCCAGGCTGGAGTGCAGTGGCATGATCTTGGCTCGCTGCAGCCTCGGTCTGCCAGGTTCAAGCAATTCTCTCACCTCAGCCTCCTGAGTTGCTGGGATTATAGAGGCGTGCCACCACACCCGGCTATTTTTTGCATTTTTAGTATTTTAGTAGAGATGGAGTTTCACCATGTTGACCAAGCTGGTCTCAAAACTTCCTGACCTCAGGCAATCCTCCCACCTCAGCCTCCCAGAGCTGGGATTACAGGCATGAGCCACCGTGCCAGGGCTTATTTATATATTTATTTATTTTGATAGTAGTTATTCTAATGGGTGTGAGGTGGTATCTTATTGTGGTTTTGATTTGCATTTCTCTAATGATTATTGATATTGAACATCTTTTTATGTTTGTTGGTCATTTGTATTTTATCTTTGGAGAAATGTCAAGTCCTTTACCCATGCTTAAATCAGGTTACTTTCTTTTTTCTTTTTCTTTTTTTTTTGTTTTTTTGAGATGGAGTCTTGCTCTGTTGCCCAGTTTGGAGTACAATGGCACGATCTCGGTTCACTGCAACCTCTGCCTCCCAGGTTCAAGTGATTCTCCTGCCTCAGTCTCCTGAGTAGCTGGGATTACAGGCAGGCGCCACTATGCCCTGCTAATTTTCGTATTTTTAGTAGAGGAGGGTTTTCACCATGTTGGCCAGGCTGGTCTTGAATGCCTGACCTCAGGTGATCCACCCGCCTCGGCCTCCCACAGTGCTGGGATTACAGGCGTGAGCTACCATGCCCAGCTTGCTCTTTTCTTGTTGAGTGGGAGACTAATGTTTATATGGAGCATACAGAATCAGATACGCATCTAGGGTAGTCCCTTGATGGGAATTAGAAGTCACTATGTGGATTATGAGTTTTGTGCATTTTATCTATCAATAAAGAAGATCAACAATAAGAAGATCAACACAAAAAAGACGCTTCATAAGAAAGTAAAGAAAAAACCAACTAACCAACAAACACAAAAAAAATATAAAGCATTCTCCTGACCTAATACAAGCATGATGTCTTCTATATGTGGTGTATGGTTTGCAGTTCTGGTTGCCGAAGGTCAAGGAAAAGATAATTATTCTCAATAAGGTCCAGAAATTTGTGGCATGGGGAACCAACTAAAGCAGAGGTCATAATCTGGTTGCCATTTTCATCTATATTTCCCTACAGAAAGTTAAGTCTTTATGTGGAATGAATTTTGTCATTTAATCTAACTTTGTTTTTTCCAAATGGTTTTTCAATTCTCTTAACATTATTGAGTTTATTTTCCTCCATCTTAATTTATATGCTTTAATCTTATATGAGTTCCAGTGTATTTATGGTTGTCCTTTTTTATTTATTCGTGTGCCAAAATCACAGTATTATAACTATTGTACATTTTAATTTATTTTTAAATTTTTTTTGAGATGGAGTTTTGCTCTTGTTACCTAAGCTGGAGTATAATGGCACGATCTCAGCTCACTGCAACCTTGGCCTCCCAGGTTCAAGTGATTCTCCTGCCTCAGTCTCCTGAGTAGATGAGATTACAGGCACCTTCCATCATGCCCATCTAATTGTTGAATTTTTAGTAGAGATGGGTTTTCACCATGTTGGCCAGGCTAGTCTCAAACTCCTGACCTCAGGTGATTCGCTCACCTTGGCCTCCCAAAGTACTGGGATTACAGGCGTGAGCCCAGCCTAAATTTTTAATATCTAAGTAAGAGTCCAATGAGTCCATCTCTCACTATTCCTAATCATCTTTAGTAATAATCCCTTCCCCCTAAATTTTAGCTGAATACACACACACACACACACACACACACACACACACACACACACACAGTTGGCCCTGAGTTTCCATGGGTTCTGTATGTGCAGATTCAACCAACTGTGGACAGAAAATGTAGTTAGGCCTACTATAGTTGCATCTGTACTGAATAATATGGTATAACAACTATTTGTATAGCATTCACATTATATTAGATACTATAAGTAATCTAAAGATGGTTACAAGTATGCAGGCGGATATGCACAGGTTATATGCAACTACTATGTCATTTTATATAATGAACTTGAGCATTTGCACATTTTAGTTTCTGAGGTAGCATCCTGGAATCAATTCCCCGTGGATACCAAGGGACAACTGCATATGGCTGACAGCTGGAGACTGTAGATCCCAGCCTGCCTTCTTGACTGATGTGGTCACGT
This sequence comes from Macaca fascicularis, assembly GCF_037993035.2. Lineage (NCBI taxonomy): Eukaryota > Metazoa > Chordata > Mammalia > Primates > Cercopithecidae > Macaca > Macaca fascicularis. The sequence goes on along the minus strand of NC_088392.1, from coordinate 72,005,230 downwards.
GACTAGGTTCAAGCCAATGGTGCGTGAAAACAAAGTGTGTACCTTCTAGGTCATCCCCTTAAAGAAATATCTACCGACCTTGGACTTTTCCTTGGGCTGGAATGTGGAAGTGGAGGTTAGCCAGCTTCTACCACGTGGAAAAGACACCAACCTAGATAACAGCAGCACAAAATCAGGACCCCTGAGTAACTTTGTGGAGTACAGCTTCACTGTAACACTGGGCCCTTGCACCGACAGATAATTTGGGGAGAGGAAAAAAGAAACAACTTCTATCATATGTAAGCCCTATATGTTTTGTCTCTCTGCCTTTAGCTTAACTAACAGAAAGCTGTTAAGAATAACTCCCCACTTTTTTTGTAGAGATGGAGTCTTCCTTTGTTGCCCAGGCTGCTCTTGAACTCCTGGGCTCCAGGGACCTTCCTACTTTGGCCTCCCAAAGTGCTGGGATTACAGGCGTGAACCACTGCACCCGGCCAGAATAACGGTTTTACTATTCCAAAAGTGATACATGCTAATTGTAGAACATTCAGAAAACAGTGAACAAAAAGAAGAAATATAGCATATTTCTTAATAATTCCATTAGTGAGAAATGAATAATTGGAATTATCTATTTTTGTTTTATGTGATCTCAATAACGATAGATATATACATGAATAGGTAGCTAGATAAATTTAAAATAGCAGTTATATAGACGATAATAGATATATAAACACAAATGGGATTATACTTTACATGTTGAGTTGTGATATACTTTTTTAATCTAACAGCGTATCATAAACGTTTCCATGTAGTGAAATATTTCTCCGGATGTAGTAGAATTTAGTTAACAAACAGGCCGGGAGCGGTGGTCCATGCCTGTAATCCCAGCACTTTGGGAGACTGAGGCGGGTGGATCACCTGAGGTCAGGAGTTTGAAATCAGTCTGGCCAACATGGCGAAACCCCTCCTCTACTAAAAATACAAAAATTAGCTGGATGTGGTGGTGCACACCTGCAATCCCAGCTGCTCAGGAAGCTGAGGCTGGAGAATAGCTTGAACCCGGGAAGCAGAGGTTGCAGTGAGCTGAGATCGCGCCACTGCACTCCAGACCAGGCCACAGACCGAGACTCCATCTCAAAACAAACAAATGAACAACAACAACAACAACAAAAAAAACAAACAAAACCATGCTGCACATCTAGAGTGCTACAAAATTTTAACCTCTATAAGTAGTATCAAAATAAACATCTTTGTAAAAATATATTTGTGCTTATCTATAATGATTTACTTAGGATAAATTCTGAGTGAGATTTTTTTAAAAAGACTATCAAATTTTATTTGATTTCATTATAAATCTTTTTGGTGGTGGTGTTGTTTTGAGACAAAATCTTGCTCTGTCGCACAGGCTGGAGTGCAACGGGACGAACTCAGCTCACTGTAGCCTCCGCCTCCCAAGTTCAAGCGATTCTCCTGCCTCAGCCTCCTGAGTAGTTGGATTACAGGGGTTTGCCACCATGCCCCGCTAATTTTTGTATTTTTAGTAGAGACGGGTTTTCACCATGTTGGCCAAGCTGGTCTCGAGCTCCTGACCTCAGGTTATCCGCCCCCCTTGGCTTCCCAAAGTGCTGGGATTATAGGCATGAGCCACCCAGCCCACCCTTATTATAAATCTTAAGCCATTTATTTACCACTCACTTTTCTTAAAAAACACAAGCATGAGAATAAACTAAACACACCCCAGACTTACTAGCCTTTGCAGGACAGGAAGAGGCACTAGACAGAGAGCCTGCAAATGCTTTTCTTTTGTCTTTTTGAGACAGAATCTTGCTCTGTCGCCCAGGCTAGAGTGCAGTGGTGTGATCTCGGCTCACTGCAACCTCTGCCTCCTGAGTTCAAGCGATTCTCCTGCCTCAGCCTCTGAGCAGCTGGGATTTCAGGCGCCCGCCACAACACCCTGCTAATTTTTGTATTTTTAGTTAAGACAGAGTTTCATCATGTTGTCCAGCTGGTCTCAAACTCCTGACCTCAGGCAATCCACCTACCTCAGCCTCCGAAAGTGCTGGGATCACAGGCCTGAGCCACCGTGCCCAGCCACAAATGTTTTTTTTTATACCTAACGTCCAAGCTTCCTCACACATTCTAGGGTTCCATGTTTTGTCACCTCTTACACGGGAAAGGAAGCTGGCTAGAAGATTCATGAACAAGAAGGTCATAACAACTTTCTAGGTATCTGATGCTGGTGGTTTCTACATTCCAGTTTGCAACTCTGAGAAACAATATCAAATAAGCACTGTCAAACACCTACTCCCAACTACCCTTTATATTGTTACTGTTCTTTGAAATTGTCTTTGGGACTGGTTACGTTCTCTCAGTGTAGCTTTGGTGTATTCCAGAGCACAAACGCTGAATCCACATAGAGTCTCCTTGTTCAAGTATAAAAGTCTGTTTTAGGACAATCCCAGGTTACTACAGTGTTTCTTTTTCTCTCTGTAGTGTCTACTGGGTGTCGTATCCTTGGACAGGCTGGCCAAATGGCGGCACGATACAGGGGACAACTGGGTCAACATCCCCACTGCCAAACTTGCTCCCCATTCCAACTGGACACTGCCCATAGCCAAGGCTGAAATATAGAAATCAGTGAGACCTTGGCCTATCTTCATTCTGAAGTTGCACTCTTATGTAACCAGTCACTTCTTCACCAGCAATTAAATAGAGCTTTCAAAAGAGATTGGACACGTTCCCGGGAAGCACCCTGGGCTGGAGCTGGAGGGTCCTGGTCTGCAGGCTCTAAAGGCGGCGCTGGCAACATCGCTGTCTTCTGGGCACCCAGGATCTCACGAATTTTTCGTTCCATTGGCGGCCTGAGGTTGTGATTTGATTGTGGATCCTCTGCCTGAGAAATAACCCTGTCTACTCCAGCTTCCAGTGTCCCTGACTGAACCTCACTCTGTCCCTGATCATTTCGCAATAAGCTTTTGTGCATCATAAGATTCCAGTCCTGCTCATCCAGGTGTGTGGACATCCAATGCTCGGCTTTCCGCCTCGGGTTTTGGTAAGCTGGATTGGTGTCCACAGTGGCCAGGCAGCATCAACAGAAGTTGCCACATGGGCCTGGCTGTTAGGCACTCCAGGATGAGAGCAATGAGCTGCGGGTTGCTGGAAGGCAGAGCCGGGATCATGGTGCCCGCGTTGCCTCTGTCTTGCCCATTGAGGGAGACCAAATATGGCTTCTTCTCCAGGACAGAGGTGGTGACAGGGCTGGAGGAGAAGGAGGCCAATAAGTGAGATTTCTGAGTCAAGGAATATGCAAAATTTGTTACATGCGTTGTCAAATTGCCCTTTAAAAAGAATTTAAAAGTGTAGTGTAGAAGAGTATCACTTTCTCCTTGATCTTTCTGACACTGGACATTGGGGCTTTCAATATTTTTATTTTTTAGAGACGTGGGGAGAAGAGGTCTCTTTACTTTGCCCAGGCTGGCCTTGAACTCCCGGGTTCAAGTGATCCTCTGGTCTCAGCCTTAGAGTAGCTTGAACTACAGCTGTGCACCACCATGCTGGCATAGCTATTATGGGGTTTTGATGAATAAAAACTCTCGAAATTCCTTATTTTCTGTTTTCAAAGATATTTGAAAGGAATGTTGAAAGAGACTTCATCAGGATCTGTTGGTAAAAGGAAACTGGACTTACATAGGATGGGGTTCTGAGGTCTAGAGAGGACACAGATGGGTTTATTTAAGTTCACTGAGTAGAGCCAAGGGACCATTACTGAAAACAGGTCATAAGAAAGTACCAGATTAGATTCATGGTAAACAGGATCACCAACCCAACAGGGGCTAGACTTAGAGACAAACTTTGGCTACAAAGCCAGAAAACTGAAGGGAGGTGGTGGAGAAGGTTTGAAACATGTGGATCATGCTAGAGTGGCCTGAAACATGCTATAACAAGGTGCGGTAACTCTTGAATTAGTTGTGTAATTGAGAACATCAATTCCAGACTTAGACTGCCTGGATTCACAGTAAGTGTTAGGGATTATTGTGATCATTATTTCTATTGACTACAGCATCATATACGCATATCCACTGAATGGAAAAGGGTTTAGAAGTATTTAAGTGAGAATAATTACTTAACATTTTAATATAATTATGACCAGTTCAGTAAAGTGTAGAACAAAAATTGAACACATAGCCCTTGGGAAGAGGAGACAAAATTTTCATTTTGTATAAATGATATGATTGTGTATCTAGAAAACCTAAGAGAATTAATTCGTGTTTAGTAATGAACTGTGTGACCTTAGGCAGATTATGTCATCTCACTGGGCTTGTGTTTTCATCTACACATTAGGATAATAACTATTATTAATTTATAGGATTATTGTGAAAATTTGCTGAGAAAATACATTTAAAACCTATGACATAGTGCCTGCCATTTGGCAACTGCTAAATACTATAAGATACAGGTGTACTTTTAAGAATCACTCTTGGTATTTTTATTATGGCAGCTATAGGATGAATTTGCAAAAATCATTCCCTTAACTATATATCTTCTATAAATAGTTAAACCATGAAGGAGAGAAAAGTCTCATTTGTAATCAGAAAAAAAACATTTTTTTTTAAAATTTATTTATTATTATTATACTTTAAGTTGTAGGGTACATGTGCATAACGTGCAGGTTTGTTACATATGTATACTTGTGCCATGTTGCTGTGCTGCACCCATCAACTCGTCATTTACATCAGGTATAACTCCCAATGCAATCCCTCCCCCCTCCCCCCAAAAAACATTTTTTTAATTGAAAAAATTATAGAGACGAGGTCTCCCTGTGTTGCCCACGCTGGTCTTGAACTCCTGAGTTCAAGTGATCCTCCCGCCTTGGCCTCCCAAAGTGCTAGGATTACAGGTGTGAGCCACTGTCCAGGCCAAAAAGAAATTTATAAAATTATCAAGAAAATCTTTATAAAGTATACTAGACTGTATGAAGAGAACTCCAAAATCTACTCAGAGAAAAATAACAACTCGAATAAGCAAAGGAAACTATCATTTTCCTGAAAAGTTTCAATATTATAAAGATGTCAGGGTTAACAAAATTCAAATAAAATCTCAACCTAATTTTGGGGGGAGAAACTTTAATGATTCTAAATATATCTCTCTGGATTAATGACTGGCAAATGAGATAATGGTAGTTAGCAAACTTTATTGTACAAGGGCTTGGCCAAGAAGAATAAAAATGTTCACAATCCATGTTTCCCTCCTTTAACATAAAAACAGTTCCATGAATTTAATTTTTTAAAATCTTCGCTCTTTTTTACTCTATTAAATAAAAGAATGCTAACGAGACGACGAGTATTTCTTTGTAGACATTACACTGCTAATAATCCGGATGTATTTGAGAGTTCCGTATATTTTATCCCCAGCATTTCTGAATTCACCAAGGGACATTCAATACATTATCTTAGCTCACACCTGGAAGAGCCTTGTGAGGTTTTTGGTTTTGGGGGACAGGGTCTCGTTTTGTTGTCCAGGCTGGAGTGCAGTGACGCCATCACAGCTCACTGCGGCCTTGAACTCCTGGGCTCAAGTGATCCTCCTGCCTCCCAAGTGGATAGGACTATAGGCGTGTGACGCCACACTCAGCTAATATTTTATTTTCTTATTTTTTGTAGAGACAGGGTCTCCCTATGTTGTCCTGGCTAGGTAAGTCTGTTTTATTATCAGTTCTAACGAAAGGGGGAAAAACGGACTCATGCAAAGAAACTTGACAAGGGCAAAGAATGAGTCAACGGCAAGGGCAGGAATGCAGTCATGCCACTCAATATAAGGAACCACAGGTCCTGGGGAATACAGCGACGAGAAGGATGCGGCCTACCTGCGTTTTTCGATGAGGGGCTCCTGCGGTATGTTAGGGGCCCCGCGCAGCACCGAGCATGCGCACGCCTCAGGCTCGCGGCGGGACTGGAACCGCAGGCGCGAGTCGCTGGCTCCCTGCGGCGCTCGGCGAAGGCTGGGCTCTTCCATCAGGCCTGGCCTTTGCACCGCTGAGGCAAATCACTGTTGTCCTGGAGGTTTCTTTCCCCCTCGCAACAGGTATGTTTTTGAAAGATTCCTGACCATGTTTCCTTAAGATAAGCTGGCCTGTGTTTCCTGAACCCTTCCCACCCCGAGGGGCGGGCGGGAGTCAACCCCGGAAGGAGGGGCGTAGTATACATGCTCTTCCAGGCTGGAAGAGGAGAGGCAACTCCCGCCGCCCCTGCTGCTGCGGTCACTGCAGGTAGCCTAAAAGAGCGGGGGAAACGGATGGATGGTCGGATGTTCCCAATGTCTGTTTTTGGGCTGAGATGAGGTCATGCAGCGTGGCTGGGGCGGAGTAGGATGGAGTATCATTGTGCAAGCTGCTCTTGGTCCCCAACAAGTGTACCAGGCTCGGAAGCTTCTGCAGGTCTTTCGGATGGAGGAAGACACAGAGGTGGCTGACTTGAGGGGCCTTGTGGGTCCCCAGGGGCAAGAGCGAGAGGGCTTGATAGCAGAGCCTTGTGTGGCCCAACACGGGAGAGGTTTGGTGGAGGGTGTGGTATAGGCTCAGAGGGAGTGACGTTATTGGTGACCGCCCGCTGGGCACTGACCAAGCCACGAATGATCCCAGCAGCAAATTTCACCCCCAACAGCAGCAGGGCAAACAGTACCCAGGCAGGCTTGGGGCATTGCCTCTGAGACCAGAGGAGGCCTGAGATACATACCACTCAGGAACCCTTTTATCCTACAGGCATCACAAGGATATAGTAAGTCCTGCCCTTTCTACCAGGTCAGGGAGGAGGAGACTAAATTTGAGAGAGAGAGTATTTTACCTGAAAACATTTACTCAACCAGGTAAAGATGTTCATTAGCCCTAGTGGGAAGTTGAACCTCGAATGGACCAAATGTTTACGCTGAAACAAGCCTGTATAAATGGGAAGAAATGGAAATATTGTAATGAGATTAAATCTAGCCTTTCCCTTGCTACCTGGGAGGTGAAGAGGAGCAGGTGTGCTTCTAAATGAGCAAGCAAAGGGAAAATGCACTCTAAATTCTTTGCACATCTGGGTGGTGGTATGAGTAATTTTTCCAACTTGCTGCATCCTATGTCCTGTGTGTTGTATGAAGTGGAAGACTGCGTTTAAGATTAAGTGGGCTGGCCGGGCCTGGAGGCTCACACCTGTAATCCCAGCACTTTGGGAGGCCGAGTGGGCAGATCACTTGAGGTCAGGAGTTCCAGACCAGCCTGGCCAAACCCCATCTCTACTAAAAATACCAAAAAAAAAAAAAAAAAAAAAAAAATTAGCTAGGCATGGTGGTGGGTGCCTGTAATCCCAGCTACTCAGGAGGCTGACACATGAGAGTTGCATGAACCTGGGAGGCAGAGGTTGCAGGGAGCCGAGATCGTGCCATTGCACTCCAGCCTGGGCAACAGAGTGAGACTCTGTCTCAAAAAAAAAAAAAACCCCAAAAATGAGCTACTCTGATTCGAGTGAGGTAGGATCCAGGGTCCTGACCAATCCCTGGGACATTTCCATGAAAGTATCTTTGCAGCACACCAAGGCGCCACCGGAAATGATCTGAAAACTACTGCCTTACATGTCACTCCACTCCCAAACCACTTCATCCTCCCCCGTTTCCACCCATAATTACTTGGTGTTGAAAGCAGAAAGTCTGACATCAGCTTTTGGGTACAGAGTAAATCACAAACAGGACAATATGGTAGGAGGAAGCATACCAGCTAAATGTAAAGACGTAGACATGGTTTAATTGATCTTCTTACAGCATCCTAACTACCATTACTATTTGAACAAGTGCTTTGGGGCCAATGATTGTGGAAATATTATGACTTTCCATGATGTGAACATTCAGCCTCCGGGTCAGAACTGAGAGGCTAATGAGGAGGATTCTCTGGGTGAAAACATCCATTACCCATTAAGGCTGTGTGTTGGACATCTGAATGAGAGAGCAGGGTGGTCGAGAGGAAATTCTACAAGAGGTGACAGCAGCAAGCCTGCCAACAGACTGCTCTGAGCTGTTCCCATTCACCCGGTACAGCTGTCCAGAGGATTATGCCAATGAGGAGAGGGCCTTTTGTCAGAAACCCTGTCCCATCCGACCATTTGTAAAGCTGCTTCATGAGACAGCGCTGGCGGGGGCTCTGCAAACATTCTGGTGACCCCCTCCTGGACAAAGCAGAACTTCACAAAGAGGCTCTCAGAGTGGGAGGACTGTGTCCCACCTTGTGTATAGCCCCTCTGAAAGCATAATTTTTCAATGGTTCATTCTAAGCATACATGCCCTAGGTTAAAAAAAAAATTAAACAGTACCGAAGGATTTATAATGAAAATCAACAGCTCTCCTCTCACAGTCCCCATCCCAAAAGGGAAAATTCTTTTTAACTAGTTGAATCGTCTGTTTTTATTCTTATGGTGATTGCCTCATATCCTTAAATAATATGCTAATGCAGGCATTGTTTTGCTTTGATTTATGTTTTTGTGAGACAGGGTCTTGCTCTATCACCCAGGCTGGAGTGAAGTGGGACCATCTTGGCTCACTGCAGCCTCGGCCTCTCTGGCTAAAACAATCTTCCCACCTCAGCCTCCTGAGTGGCTGGGACTATAGCTGCGTGTCACCATGCCCAGCTAATTTTTGTATTTTTTTGTAGAGATCAAGTTTCATCATGTTGCCCAGGCTGGTCTCAAACTCCTGAGCTCCAGTGATCCACCTCCCTTGGCCTCCCAGAATGCTGGGATTACAGGCATGAGCCACCGTGCCTGGCAGTTGTTTCTTGATACAGTATTTTACAGTTTTGTTTGTTTTGTTTTGTTTTTAGAGACAGGATCTTATTCTGTCATGCAGGCTAGAGTGCAGTGGCACAATCAGAGCTCACTGTGACTTTGAGATTCTTGAGCTCAATCTATCTTCCCACCTCAGCCTGATGGGAGGTTACAAGCGTCCATCATCACACCTGGCTAATTTAAAAAATAATATATATATTTTTTTGACTGGGCGCGGTGGCTCACGCCTGTAATCCCAGCACTTTGGAAGGCTGAGGTGGGCGGATCACCTGGGGTCAGGAGTTCAAGACCAATCTGGCCAACATGGTGAAACCCCATCTCTACTGAAAAAAAATACAAAAAAATTCACCAGGCATGGTGACGCATGCCTGTAGTCCCAGCTACTTGGGAGGCTGAGGCAGGAGAATTGCTTGAACCCGGGAGGCGGAGGTTGCCGTGAGCCGATACCATGCCACTACACTCCAGCCTGGGCGACAGAGTAAGATTCCATCTCAAAATAATTAATTCATTCATTAATTTTTTTTTGTAGAAATGGGGATCTCATTATGTTGCCTCCAAGCCTCAAACAATCCTTTTGCCTCAAGCCTCCCACAGCCTTGGGATTAGAGGCATGCAACACCTTGTTTGGCCTTAATATAGTATTTTTGGGAACTACCTATTGACTTTCTTTTTATGCAAAATGAAGATTTAGTACACCTTTACCCAGCCCCTTCTAACAATAGAATTATATTCTTATTTTGAATTCCTCTTTCCTTGCATTTATGATTTTAAATTAGCACCTTCATTTTTCATGATGTTGCCTATTGACATTATCTCTTCCCATTTTCTTTCATCTCTTCTCTTTTTAAGTTTCTTTTTTCTTTTCTTTTATTAATTTATTTTGAGACAGGGTCTCGCTTTGTCTCAAAAAAACAAAACAAAAAACAGGTTGCTGGGATACAGTCACAGACATTCCAATTCAGTAGGTCTGGGGCAAGGCCCAAGAATGTACATTTCCAACAAGTTCCTCGGTGATACTAGTGCTCTCAGTATGGGAATCATACTTTGAGAACCACTGGTCTAAGGGAAGCATGGCCACTACAGTAATTGGGATATTGCTTTGGCTACTTTAGGAAGTTTCTGGATTTTTTTGTTTTGTTTTGTTTTGTTTTGGTTTTTGAGACAAAGTTTTACTCAGTTGCCCAGAGTGCAGTGGCACGATCTTGGCTCACTGCAACTTCCGCCTCCTGGATTCAAGCAATTATCATGCCTCAGCCTCCCAAGTAGCTGGGATTACAGCCGCCTGCCACCACACCTGGCTAATTTTTTTATTTTTAGTAGAGACAAGATTTCACCATGTTGGCAAGGCTGGTCTTGAACTTCCGACCTCAGGTGATCCACCTGCTTTGGCCTCCCAAAGTGATGGGATTATAGACATGAGCCAGAGCACCCGCCACTACTTTATTTATTTATGAGACAGAGTCTTACTGTGTCACTCAAGATGGAGTGCAGTGGCACAATCTCGGCTCACTGCAACCTTCATCTCTCGGGTTCAAGTGATTCTCATGCCTTAGCCTCTTGAGAGATGAGATTACAGGCACCTGTCACCACACCTGGCTAATTTTTGTATTTTTAGTAGAGATGGGGTTTTGCCATGTTGACCAGGCTGGTCTCGAACTCCCGACCTCAAGTGATCTGCCTGCTTCAGCCTCCCAAAGTGCTGGGATTACACGTATGAGCCCGCGCCCGGCCCCTGCCACTACTTTAATAGTCACCAACATAAATAGAGTGTCTGTCAGGTAGAATTCCTAGCTAGCGGACAGTGTAAGAGGAGAGAGGCTGAGCATCAAGAGAATGTCCTGGGTCCCCAGGCTCCTTCTACCTATGGCTCTGTCATCCCCTTGGGAATTGCCCCCATCTTCATGTTTGAAGCTGACCCACTACCACCGAATCTTCATACTAGCCAGAACGGAGGAATTGAGCCAGTGGAGAGCACACAACTTTTTATAAAGAAAAATTTACAAATTGCCCACATCATTTCCACTCATATCCTATTGGCCAGAACGTCGTAACATGGCCTCACCTAGGTGCAAGAGAGGATGGGAAAAGTTGCTTCTAGCTTAGTGATTATGTGTCAAGATACAATTTAGAGAAGTTCTATCATAGAAAGGAGGGAGGGGGAGATGGATATTGAGAGGCAATTAACAATCCCTGCTGCAGTGGTTCCATTCTCCTTTCCAGTAGTTGTTCAGATGTGCACAGGATACAGTTTTAGCCAATGAGACAGGAGAAAATGCCTACTAGGGGCTTCCAGCAAGTTTTCCTTTCTCTAAGGGAGATAGAGTATTTTCTTTTCTTTTTTTTTTTTTTCTTTTTTTTTTTTTTTGAGACGGAGTCTCGCTCTGTCACCCAGGCTGGAGTGCAGTGGCCGGATCTCAGCTCACTGCAAGCTCCGCCTCCCGGGTTCACGCCATTCTCCGGCCTCAGCCTCCCGAGTAGCTGGGACTACAGGCGCCCGCCACCTCGCCCGGCTAGTTTTTTTTTTTGTATTTCTTAATTGAGACGGGGTTTCACCGTGTTAGCCAGGATGGTCTCGATCTCCTGACCTCGTGATCCGCCCGTCTCGGCCTCCCAAAGTGCTGGGATTACAGGCTTGAGCCACCGCGCCCGGCCGGGAGATAGAGTATTTTCTTTGGGATTCTGCCATGTTGGATATGAACCCTGAAAGAGTGTGTGCATCTTGTTACCATGAGGGGAGCCTGCCTTTGGATGAGTGAAGATGGCAGAAAGAGAGATGTAGCCTTTTGGCCGGAACCGCCGTTTTCCAGTAACTTGTCAAAATGACAAACACAAAAGGAAAGAGGACAGGCACCTGATATATATTGTCTAGGCCTTTTAGAAAACATGGAGTTGTTCCTTTGGCCACGTATATACGAATCTATAAGAAAGGTGATAGTGGGCCGGGCGCGGTGGCTCAAGCCTGTAATCCCAGCACTTTGGGAGGCTGAGACGGGCGGATCACGAGGTCAGGAGATCGAGACCATCCTGGCTAACACGGTGAAACCCCGTCTCTACTAAAAAATACAAAAAACTAGCCGGGCGAGGTGGCGGGCGCCTGTAGTCCCAGCTACTCGGGAGGCTGAGGCAGGAGAATGGTCTAAACCCGGGAGGCGGAGCTTGCAGTGAGCTGAGATCCGGCCACTGCACCCCAGCCTGGGCGACAGAGCAAGACTCTGTCTCAAAAAAAAAAAAAAAAAAAAAAGAAAGGTGATAGTGTAGACATTGGGTACTGTCCAAAAACGAATGTCCCACAGGTGTTACCTTGGCAAAACTGGAAGAGTCTACGATGTTCCCAGCATGCTGTTGGCATTGTGTTAACAAACAAGTTAAGGGCAAGATTCTTGCCAGATAATTAATGTGCGTATTGAGTACATCAAGCACTCTAAGAGCCGAGATAGCTTCCTGAAACGCATGAAGGAAAATGGTCAGAAAAAGAAGCCAAAGAGAAAGGTACGCGGGTTCAGCGGAAGCACGGGGCTGCTCCACCCGGAGACGCACACTGTGTGGGAACCAATGGGAAGCAGCCTGAGCTGCTGGAACCTATTCCCTATGAATTCATGACTTCATAGGTGTTAAAAAAAAAAAAAAAAAAAAAAAAAGACCTCTGGACTGTAAAAAAGAAAAAGAAAAAGAAAAAACAAAAGAAAGATGTAAAGAACCCATGCACTTGAAGAATCAGATACTGAATGAACCAGTCAACTAAAGTTTCCCTGCCTATAAAGCTCTTGTTATGTCAGACAGTAAATGTCTTATTTAAGCCTTCTTGGTTTGGTTTTCCTGCTGCTTGCAGTCAGATTATCCTAATAAGGTGGCTTTCTACTTGTCTTCCTGTCTTTCTTTCTTTCTTTTTTATTTTTGCATTGTTGGTATCTTTCTATTATTACAAAATCTCAAAGTTAGTGTAAGATTTTGAAAAATACTCAACTCTCTTTTTTCCTCAAGATAACTTCCTCCGAAGGCCTTTGTTACTTGCTGCCTTGATCTGCTGCACAGCTGTCACCCAGGGACTTCCCTTAATTACTTACCTCATTTGAAACCACTGTTTCCTGGATCCTGGTGTCTTTTCCTTGGTTTACTCTTTTGTATTCTTGAGGCATATTGCCAAGTAATTTGCAAAGAAAAGAAAATGTGGGAAGTGAATTTTCTGAGCCCTTGCACACTGGGTCCTGCAGGCGGATTGGCTTCCTTCTCAGATATGGTCTCTCCATGCATCCTCCTGGCTGGAATTCCCTTTATAGAGGAAGCAAAATTTTATCTCTACCCTTTTAGGGTTTTTTGGCTGAGCCTGGGAATTAAATTGACATAAGCTGTAGCAATGGAAGAAAAGCATGCACATTTATTTACTGCAAGTTTTACACGGCATGGGAGCCTTCAAAAGGAAATGGAGACTCAAGGAGGCAGTTAGAGATAAACACAGAGATACTGAATTAGACAACGCAAAGTAAATTGTGAAAATGTGACAAGTCAAAGGAGCTTGAGAAGGGTGGTTCGTTGAATAGAGAAGTGGCTAGGAGGATCAGGATTAGTCTAACACGGTTTGTCGGTACAGATTTTCCTTGGCCTCAACTTCTTATCCTTGATGATGATAAGAGTGATATTTTCCTTCTGGTACAGGGAGGATATTTGTCACACAGGAATTTAATCATCTGCTTTTAATAAACAGTAGGAAGGTCAGAATGATCTTGTTCTTGCTGTTTTTTTCAAGACCCTTAACTCAAAAAAGTCTGTTTGCCACAGTGGCATATTTATTTATTTCTTTTTTTTTGAGATGGAGTCTCACTCTGTCCACCCAGGCTGGCGTACAGTGGCACGATCTTGGCTCACTGCAACCTCTGCCTCCCGGATTCGAGCGATTCTCCTGCCTCAGCCTCCCAAGTAGCTGGGATTACAGGCATGTGCCACCACGCCTGGTAATTTTGTATTTTTAGTGGAGACGGGGTTTGTCCATGTTGGTCAGGCTGGTCTTGAACTCCGGACCTTAGGTGATCCGCCTGCCTCGGCCTCCCAAAGTGCCGGGATTACAGGTGTGAGCCACTGTGCCCAGCCTGAGTGGCATATTTTGAGTTCCTTCACCTCCACTGTGTTTCTCTGGTTATCACTTCCTTCTCTGTCTTCTAGAAGTTTATTGAAAGATTTAGATCAGTGATCATCATTAGGTCTTCGTTTTCTCTTAATTGCCCTTTGCCCTTAGATTCTGCCCTTTTTATTTCTTTACTATCATTTTAATAGGATCTCAGAAGGATGATCACATAAATAATATGTCATTCCCCCATATTGAATGACAAGTTTTATCCCTTTCTAATGAGACTAATACATAATTCATACTTTGAAACTGAGTCATTAGGTTGGATAATTCACATTACAGTACTCTTGGAAAGACTATAATTTTACTGCTTCTAAAAATATATTTTTTTAGCATATAATTAAAGGAATAAACTTTTTATAGGGAGTTTTCATCCACCACATTTCTTGTGTGGGATACTTCCTTTCCAGAGTGTTCTTTAAATTAGGGGACTAGAGTTTCTTTGACCAAACAAAACTGTACAGCACATAAATAAAATGGTTGTCTATTTCCCGTTAACTATGAATAATTCATTTTTTTTTAATCATTACTGCCAAAAATGTTACTGAACATCCAGGTCACTAGAAGTTCGGATTTATAGATACTGTTTTTTTTTAATTATTGAAAATAAAAAAAAGCTCTTAATTTCCATGACCACATAAAATAATATTAACGGACCACTTAAATGAGCTCATATATACGGGTTGTAAATTAGTATTTTTTGAGAACCTATGTGCCCCATAACTTTTGTATATTCACCAATCACCAATTGATGCCCTCAACAACCTTTTTTTTTTCTTTTTTTGAGATGGAGTCTTGCTATGTTGCTCAGGCTGGTCTCTAACTCCTGAGCTCAAATTATCCTCCTGTCTCAGCCTCCCGAGTAGCTGGGATTACAGGCATGTACCACCATGCCCTGCTAACTATCTCATGAAGATCTTACTTCTATCATGTTGCTGAGGAAGCAGGCTACCTTAATTACCTTGTGTAAAGTCACATACGAAGGAATTGACTGGGGTGGGGTTAATTTCCACTTCTGCTGAACCTCAAAGCCTATGCCCTTTGTACTACTTCATAGACCCAAAGACAGGTAGGTACATCTGTTCCCATCTGTTTTTATTCCTCAGGATTGTGATAGCAAAATATCACAGCTGGGTGGCTTCAGAACACAGAAATTTATCATCTCATAGTTCTGGAGGCTGGAAGTCTGAAATTAAGGCATTGGTAGGGCCATGCTCTCTCAACGGCTCTAGGGAGAATCTGTTCCGTGCCTTTCTCTTAGCTTCTGGTGTCACAAGCAGTGCTTGGCTTGTAGCTGCATAACTCTAATCACTGCCTCTGTGGTCACATGACTTTCTTCCTGTGTGTGTCTGTCTTCACATGGTTATCGTCCTGTACCAGTCATAGTGGATTAGGAGGCCTCCCCGTTCCAGTATGACCTCATATTAACCAATTAGATCTTCAGTGACCCTATTTCCAAATAAGGTCACATTCTGAGGTTCTGGGGATTAGGATTTCAACATACTTTTTTGGGGGGACACAGTTCAACCACAACACCATCTTAATTGGGTTTCCTTCTCTAAAAGGACTCGATTTCAATCACTTACTGATAAATAAATGTATGATTAGCTAAAAATTCTCAAAATTAACTTATATAAATACCTACACAATTTCGTAAAAGGAGAGTAAAATTCCTTTTGAAGGAAACCTGATGTTTTCATCTTGAATCTGTATTGGAATCATGTCATTGAAATATTTCACACTAGTGGATGATTTTTATTTTGAGTTAAAATTTTGCAAAGATTAAAATGTACCCAGGAGTTACTGTTATCACATTAGGAGTAACAGAATCACATTCATTCCTAAAAAGCATAGTCTCACAGACAAGTAGTTTAAGAGTGTTAAACAATGCATCATGATAAAAACTAGATCTTTCTAGAATGTAAAGATTTCTTTGGAGTACTTCCCTCTTTGTGGAATCTGAAGAAAAACAGTAACTAAAATCAGTGTGGAGTTCACCTCAATGCTGAGTTTAATTACTGTCTTTTAAATATTTACAATACTATTGTTTTATTGCAGATGGCTCTTCCAGAAATGTCGAGCTGCCCATTATGACTGGATGTACCTACTGCATACTAATATTTTCTTTCTGTTAATAGATAGCAGATTATTTCAAATATATAAACAGGATTATTCCATATATATAAATATTTACAGGCTGTTATTTGTTATTCAGATATCTACTGTATTCCTTACAAAAATGAATGTCAGCAATATCTGAATTCCCCTGGTCGAAACAGTGATCTCTCTGGGCTATAGCACAGGGCCCCTCTCAGATTTCTAAAACCATTAAGAGTGACAAAGTTGTACTTTCAAAAAGGCACATATTTACATATGACTTGAATAAATAATTTTTCCCCTAGTTGCAGTTCTGTTACTTCTGTGGTTTCATTTCCCTTCACTTACTATCGATCACTGTCCCCCATCATCCACAAAGATAGCCTGAGTATAAGGTAATATCATTTTCTGGTTATATACATTTCTCTTCTAAAATTCAGGATATATGGTAGTTCATGTATTTAACAAAAGTAACCTGAATGTTCCCCGGGTCCTCTAGCTTTCAACATGCTCGTGGGCGTATGTATGTACTTGGGTATGTGTATGTGGCCAAGGGAACGCTTCTATTTAAAGCCTATACAAAGCAGCTGAAACTCCCACCCTACTTGTCTGCAGCAAGTCCAATTTCCTCCACAGACGTTTCTGAGTCTCCTTCAGGGTGGGTGAAGGTTGCTTCTCTTTTTCACACTTTCTGTTTTTTTTTTTTTTTTTTTTGAGACAGAGTCTCACTCTGTTGCCCAGGCTGGAGTGCAGTGGCATGATCTCAGCTCAGTGCAACCTCCACCTTCCAGGTTCAAGTGATTCTCCTGCCTCAGCCCGCAGAGTAGCTGGGATTACAGGCGCCCACCACCACACCTGGCTAATTTTTGTCTTTTTAGTAGAGATGGGATTTTGCCATGTTGGCCAGGCTGGTCTCGAACTCCTGATCTCAGGTGATCCACCCACCTTGGCCTCCCAAGATGCTGGGATTACAGGCGTGAGCCACCACGCCTGGCCATCCTTTTCACACTTTCATTCTGGTTATCTTGTCTCAGATCTTATACTCCTACACCTCAAGGCTTCTCTGCTATTCACCTCTGGCTGTTTCATAACCATTTCTCAGCCTGCTACCCTCCTCCCTAACCCTTCCCCTCCTACACTAGGTGCAGAGTCCTGTGCCTTATTTCTCAAAGGATGGAAGGCAAGGCTGCCATGTTTTAGACTTTACATGGGTAGAGATGAGCACAAGGGAACTGTTCTTCAGAAAAGGGAACCTTAAGTCTGGATATCTATTATCACTGCTAGTGCTGCCCATTGGCCACACTCCTTCAGTTGAAATCCCCTTGGGCCATCTGTTTTCCATCCCCAGCCTACCACTTTGTTGTTCAGGCTCAGTTCCTCCTTTTCATCTCCCTCACTTCTACCACTTTCAGGTACAAGAAGCAAACATCTTGTAGAAATTATAAAGAAAATATCTGCTCAAGACAAAGACACTCCCTGCCTTAGTCCATTTTTTGTTGCTTTAACTGAATACCTAAGACTGGTAATTTATAAAGAAAAGAAACTTATTTCTTATAGTTCTAGAGGCTGGAAAGTCCAAGAGCATTGCACCAGCCTCGGCGGGGGCCTTCTTGCTACATGATAACATGAAAGAGAGCATCACATGGTGAGAAGGCACGAGGGTGAGTGTCATCTGAGGCTTCTCTTCTTCTTCTTGTGTAGCCACCAGTCCTATTGTGGGGCCCCTGCCCTGATGACCTTCTTTAATCCTAATTGCCTCTGAAAGGCCTCCCCTCCAATCAGCATTTGAATTGGGGGATTAAATTTCCAACACATGAAGTTTGAAGGGCACATTCAAACCACAACATTCTGTACCTTTACATTATTGAAAGTTATATTAATGACAGCATTATATTATTAAACAACACCTGCCATCTCAGTCTGAAATATGTGCATTCAGATTATTCAACTGCTAGCCGTCCTTAAGAAAAATGAACTGAAAGGGCTCAGAAAAGGTCCCTTCTAGAACAAAATAAAAATATTGTCCAAACTTCTACTTCAGAATGCAGGCACTACTCCAGTTTTAAACTAACACTTTAAAATTCTTTCTGCTATTGAAATTGTTTTTTTTTTTTTTTTTTTTTTTTTTGAGAGTTTCACTCTTGTCACCCAGGCTGCAGTGCAATGGTGTGATCTTAACTCACTGCAACCTCTGCCTCCCAGGTTCAAGTGATTCTCTTGCCTCAGCCTCCCGAGTAGCTGGGATCACAGGCACCCACCATCATGCCTGGCTAATTTTTCTATTTTTGGTAGAGACAGGGTTTCACCATGTTGGCCAGGCTGATCTCAAACTTGTGACATCAGTTGATACACCCGCCTCAGCCTCCCAAAGTACTGGGATTACAGGCGTGAGCCACTGTGCCCTGTCTCTGTTACTGAAATCTTTCAACAATATCTATTAAAGATCTCTTATGGGTTATGTATTACCATATCAGTGACATGAGAGATCCCAAAGAACAGGGACTTTTTCTGGCCTACAGAGGATCCATCACATAAGACCACTCACTGAATTTGGATTCTAGTGCTGGCTGTGTTATGTGTTGGCTAAGTGACCTTGGACAAGTCACTTAAGCTCTCAGAACTTTAGTTATCTCACCTGTAGAATGAGGAGAATAATACTAGCCTCAAAGTGCTTTGGGGTTTTGTAAGAAATAAGTGAGAACATTTGTTAAAAAAAGTAAGGACTTATACAACTGTGTGCAAATATACACTGTTGTCAGTACTAAATCTTGGTTTATTCTAAGAAGTTCTTCTGATGGGCAGACATATCACGATAAGTATTTTTTATGGATTCCAGGATGTTTCTTGAAGCTGGTTAGAAGCTGGAAAGAAGAAAGGGGGACTTTTTGAAGGCAGAGTCACTCATAATATCTCTGCCCAGTTCCCCAATGTTATGTCAGACTTCTGGGCAGATTGGGGTATTATAATTGTATTAGTCAGTCAGGATTCTGCAGAGAAACAGAACCAATAGGAGGTAGATATAGATAAAGATGCAGCTATAGATATAGATGGGATACAGAGATTTATTTTAAGAAATGGGCTCATATGATTAGAAGGCTGAGAAGTCCCATGATCTTGCCGTCTATAAGCTGGAGACCCAGGAAAGTGGGTGGTGCAATTCCAGTCCTACTCTGAAGGCCTAAGATCCAGGGAATCCCACGTTGTAAATCCCAGTCCAAGGGCAGGAGAAGACCTCCCCCAACTCAAGTAGCCAGGGTGGAAGCAAAAGGGGGCAAATTCTTCCTTCCTCCACCTTTTGTTCTTTTCAGGCTGGAAATGAATTGGATGGTGCCCACCCACATTAGAGAAAGCAGTCTACTTTACCAAGTCCACTGATCCCAATGTTGATCTCAGACGGAAACACCCTCACAGGCACACCCAGAACAATATTTATTTATTTATGTTTTTTTTTTTTGAGATGGAGTTTCACTCTTGTCACCCAGGCTGGAGTGCAATGGCGTGATCTCAGCTCACTGCAACCTCCGTCTCCTGAGTTCAAGCGGTTCTCCTGCCTCAGCCTCCCAAGTAGCTGGGATTACAGGCACCCACAACCATGCCCAGCTAATTTTTGTATTTTGTAGAGACAGAGTTTCACCATGTTGGCCAGGCTGGTCTCGAACTCCTGACCTCAGGTGATCTGCCCACCTGGGCCTCCTAAAGTGCTGGGATTACAAGCATGAGGCACTATGCCCGGCCCCCCAGAACAATACTTAATCTGAGCACTCCTGGTGCAGTTAAGTAATTTTAAGACATGTGAAATTAACTATCACAATAATAAACTGAAAGGGGAGGCCAAAGAGCAAGCTTTCAAGTGTGTGCCTTGTATGAAAACTAGAGCTCCAGCTGTGCGCGGTGGCTCACGCCTGTGATCCTGGCACTTTGGGAGGCCAAGGCAGGTAGATCACTTGAGGCCAGGAGTTCAGGATCATCCGGGGTAACACAGTGAAATCCGTCTCTACTAAAAATAGAAAAAACTAGCTGGGCATGGTGGCACACGCACATAATCCCAGCTACTCAGGAGGCTGAGGCATGAGAATCACTGGAACCCAGGAGCTAGAGGCTGCAGTGTGCTAAGAGCTCACCAGTGCAGTCCAGCCTGGGTGACAGAGCAAGACCCTGTCTAAAAAAAAAAATCAATAAAATAGAAAAAAAATAAATAAAAGAAAGAAAGAAAACTGGAGCTCCGGTCTCCTGGGTAACAGCTGGGTTCCTCGATTCAAAATCTTGTCCTGACACTAGCAGCAAGA
Organism: Macaca fascicularis; assembly: GCF_037993035.2. Taxonomy (NCBI): domain Eukaryota; kingdom Metazoa; phylum Chordata; class Mammalia; order Primates; family Cercopithecidae; genus Macaca; species Macaca fascicularis. The sequence goes on along the minus strand of NC_088392.1, from coordinate 71,984,939 downwards.
CCTTGGCCAAGCTACTTAAACTTCATGTATCTCAGTCTCATAATTTGTCACATGTGCACCCAATCACACCTGTTTCATAGTGTTTCTGTGAGGAGTCAATAAGCTAATACATCTAAGGCTTTAGGAGGGTACATGACAATGGCATAATGCAACAAATGTTAACCACTATTTTTTCCGAACAGCCTGAAGATAGAGCTTATCCCAGTCTGGGGGAGACTTTTCCCTTCCCCTTAAGCTCAGAATGCTTAACTTAAACCTTTGAATTTGATCATTGGACCTTATGCTTCTGCCAGCAAATGGTGGGAACTAATCCCCACAATTATTCTCTTCTCACTACCTTGTTATTTCTTTAAATGCAAGCACTCATATATTTATTGATTACTATTGCACTTGTATAAATATCTTAGTTTTTATTCACTCTCTCCTCACAGTTTGTTTTCCCGACTCTCTGCTACCATTGTGGTTCTGTCTGCAACAATACTCGACTTGTGTCTTCACTAGAGAGGGCCAGAGAAAGAGAGAGAATTGTCTTACAGACAATGCTCTTATTGAACATCCTCAAACACTGTGTGTGTGCCTGTTTCTGTGGCTTTGTTGACTCATATCCACCTTGTGGCTTGCCTTCTTTCGTAGACTTTCTTCCCTGTTCCATCTGATCAATGGTTTTCCAGTTTGTGTTTATGGAATGTGTTCCTTCCTCATCCACAAACATCTACCTCCACAACCTCAAAATGCATGTGGGTGTGACTGTCAGAAGCAAACAGTGGAGGCGTTGTGTCTTGGAGCCAGCTTACAAGCATAGGAGGTCCTGGGACCTGAGCATTTCGTTTAGTTCCAAATATGAAAAGCTGGTATCTTTGTGGAATGATCTCAAAACTCTCTGGGGTGAGCAAATGGGAAAGGTCGATAGGCAGTTACAGGTTGAACCTGTTTGGTTTCTTTTGGCTGGAGCAAGGTGAGCACAGTTTAGGGTTTGCTTTCTCTGCTCTGAAGTTTCAGAGCTTCCATGGTGAACTTGGAGGTGAACGAGGTAACTGAGATCAACATTTCGCTCTATCTAAACAGGGGGCTACTTTGTAAGCCAGACCATCAGCCTAGTATTCTAGCCGAGAGAGGAAAGTTCTCCAAAAGTCAGAGATACTTGGGAAAGCATCACCTTCCCTATGCCAACGTACTTAGTAAGCTTAAGAATCACAAACCAGCTCTGTGGAACCCAAAAAAGGCAGCTAACTCTGCTACCAAATATTTTTACCAAAATAAAATGTGTCTGTCTGCTCTGGGATCTCTCTGCCTCTGGTTCTTGACACCGATGCTGAGAAGTCTATGTTTTCTTGCCTTTCTTTCCTGTTTCTAGAATTCTTTTGATTATCTTGATTTCCCTTTTTTTCTTTTTTCTTTTTAGATAAGGTCTTGCCCTGTTACCCAGGCTAGAGTGCAGTGGCACAGTCTTGGCTGACTGCAGCCTCAATCTCCCAGGCTCTAGCCATCCTCCTACCTTAGCCTCCTGAGTAGCTGGGACTATAGACACGTGCCGCACACCCAGCTAATTTTGTATTATTTGTTAGATATGAGGTTTCGCCATGTTGCCCAGGCTGGTCTCAAACTTCTGGGCTGAAGCTGTTCTCCTGCCTTGGCTTCCCACAGTGCTGGGTTTACACGTGTGAGCTACTGTGCCCTGCCCTTTATCCGCTTTTAAACTTCATATTACCTTCTAATCATTAAAAATGCACATTATGTTCATTTAACATAAGACACATTTAGAATTTTATTGTGCTTTTTTTTTTTCATTTAGTATATTTTGGGAATTTCTCCATGTAATCAAAATCTTTTGAAAATACAACTCTTGGCTGGGCGTGGTGGCTCATGCCTATAATCCCAGCACTTTGGGAGGCCTAGGTGGGCAGATCACCTGAGGTCAGGAGTTCGAGACCAGCCTGACTAACATGGAGAAACCCCATCTCTACTAAAAATACAAAATTAGCTGGGCGTGGTAGCGCATGCCTGTAATCCCAGCTACTCGGGAGGCTGAGGCAAAATAATTGCTTGAAACCGGGAGGCGGAGGTTGTGGTGAACCGAGATGGTGACATTGCACTCCAGCCTGGGCAACCAGAGCAAAATTCTGTCTCAAAAGAAAAAAAAGAAGAAAAAAAGAAAAGAAAATATAACTCTTGACAATTATTTAATATCACAACGTGTAGTATAATTGCTTAACCACTCTTTTTTTGACATTTAGATTGTCATTTTTTTTAAGAGTTGAAGTCTTTGCCTGCCTGTATCAAAACATTTCATGTACCCCATTAAATATATATACCTACATTTACCCCCAAAAATTAAAATTAAAAATAAAAAAAATAGAGTCAGGTTTCACTATGTTGCCCAAGCTGGAATCCAACTCCTGGGCTCAAGCAATCCACCCATCTAGCTTCCTGAGTAGCTGGGACTACAGGTGCGTGCTGCCAAGCCTGGCCTGTCACTTTTCGATACTGATCTCATTCAGATGTTGGCTAGCTTTGTCATCTGCATGAGATGACTCTTGGCAAGTCATCTGCCGGCTATCACGCAAAATCCAATAAAGTCAAATTAACAAATTAATGAAATCATGCATTCAGGCATGTCTGTGTTGAAGGCCAGTGGTCTTCACTAATATTCACATCTTCTTCTTTTTTTTTGTTTTTTGTTTTTCTGTTTGACCGTGAGGATACTTATTGAGGGTTTATTGGGTGCAGGGAGAAGGGCTGGATGACTTGGGATGGGAGTAGAGACCCCTCCTCTGGGATCCTGCAGCTCCAGGCCCCCATGGGTGGGGTGAGGGCCGGGGACCTAGGAACATTCTGTGTGGGCCATTGTCTTCTCCATGGTGCTCCCCTTATGCATGGCCCAGCAGCTGTAGCTGCTGCGGGATCTCCACTGTTCAGGCATCAGGCTCAGGTAGCTGCTGGCCGCATACTTGTTGCTCTGTTTGGAAGGCTTAGTGGTCTCCATGTCCTGGGTGATGATGATGCTGTCTGCCTCCCAGGCCACTGTCATGGTGCCCAGGTAGAAGTCACTCATGAGACACACTAGGGTGGCCTTGTTAGCTTGGAGCTCCTCAGAGGAGGGCGGGAACAGAGTACTAAACGAGGAGCCTTGGGCTTGCCTAAGACAGTGAGCTGGGTCCTGCTGCCAAACACGTGCAACAGTGAATGATGCTTGGATTGAAACCCATAGGGCCAGAACCTGGGGCCATTCCAGGAGCTGGGCTGGAGCAGAAACAATCGTGGTGGAAGGGGAAACAAACATGTCCTTCTTCACATGGCAGCAGGAGAGAGATTGAGAATTCACATCCTCTTCTAAGGAGACTTCTGCCTCTAATAAGCCCTCCCACACCACTCACAACTGATTGGACCAAGGATGGACACCTGACCCGAGACAGGCCAGATACTGTGGTGTGGGCCAGTGGGAAAAGGTAAACTGGGTGACAAAGAGGAACCATTAGAGTAAGAGGCAGCTACCCTAGGGAGCCAGAGATGAGAACATGCAAAGAAAAGCTTTGAGGGAGAAACCACATTGGAGAAAGACTGGAGATTACAACTCCCAACCTGGCTCTGCCAGCTGGTTTTGTCCCTCAGCTTTGTTGAGCTGTAATTGACAAAGAAAAGTTTTATGTGTTTAAGGTATAATGCGATGTTTTGATATACATCATGAAATACATCATGAAATGATTGCCGTAATCAAGCTGATTAACAATACGATCTTACCTCACATAGCTACCATTTGTGTGGTGTGATGAGAACATTTAAGATCCACTCTCTTTGCAGATATCAAGTGTATAATATGGTATTGTCAACCATAGTCAGCAGGCTGTACATAGATCTCCAGAACTTACTCATTTTCTAATGAAACTTCATACCTCTTGACCAATATCTCCCATTTTTCCCACCCCCCAGCCCCTGGCAACCGCTGTTCTACTCCTGGGCTCCTATGAGTTTGACTCTGTTAGATTCCTCATATAAGGGAGATCATGGGACATTTCTGTGTCTGGCCTACTCTACTTAGCATAATATCCTCCAGGTTGTTACAAATGACGGGATTTCTTTCCTTCTTAAACTCCAGTAACACTCCATTGCACATATATACCACATTGTCTTCATCCATTTATTCATCCACATTTGCAGAGGTTGTTTCTGTACCTTGGCTATTGAAACATATGCTGCAATAAACATGGGAGTGCAGATATCTCTCTGCGAAACTGCTTTCATTTCCTTTAAATTCTGCCACTTGATTTGAGGAGTTGACTAACTCAAACCTCTGTTCTCAGCTGGGCGCAGTCGCTCACACCTGTAATCCCAGCATTTTGGGAGGCTGAGGCAGGTGGATCACCTGAGGTCTGGAGTTAGAGGCCAGCCTGACCAACATGGAGAAACCCCATCTCTACTAAAAATACAAAATTAGCTGGATGTGGTGGTGCATGCCTGTAATTCCAGCTACTCGGGAGACTGAGGCAGGAGAATCGCTTGAACCGGAGGCGGAGGTTGCGGTTGCGGTGAGCCGAGAGTGAGGCATTGCACTCCAGCCTGGGCAACAAGAGCGAAACTCCATCAAAGAAACCCAAACAGACAAAAAACAAAAAACAAAACCTCTGTTCTCATCTGCAGAAGATTAGAGATAGTGTACATAAAGTATATATAACACAACAGGACCTCACTAAATGGTGGCTATATTACACATAAAAGTATTTTTTTTTAAAAGAAAAATACTGAGAAATCTTCTGAAATCATCACTTATAATAAAGAATGGAGTGCACAGAGGAAGTAAAAAATGTATACAACACAAAAGCAAGGTTTTGAGCTCTTAAGACATAGTCTGTTTTAATCACCCGTGTTTATACTCAGTACTTAGCTCAGTGCCTAGCAAATCTTTAAGTGCTCGATACGCGTGTATTGCTTTCTTTTTTTTTTTTTTTTTTTTTGAGACGGAGTCTCGCTCTGTAGCCCAGGCTGGAGTGCAGTGGCCGGATCTCAGCTCACTGCAAGCTCCGCCTCCCAGGTTCACGCCATTCTCTGGCCTCAGCCTCCCGAGTAGCTGGGACTACAGGCGCCCGCCACCTCGCCCGGCTAGTTTTTTGTATTTCTTAGTAGAGACGGGGTTTCACCGTGTTATCCAGGATGGTCTCGATCTCCTGACCTCGTGATCCACCCATCTCGGCCTCCCAAAGTGCTGGGATTACAGGCTTGAGCCACCGGTATTGCTTTCAATGAATAGCTTCAAAGCAAGATTTTTCTTTGACTCAGATATGTAGCTGATTGGGCATTTTTACCCAGGGAATTGCCCTGTTGTTACTCACTGAGCCCCTTGTATGTGAAACCACTGCAGCAACTCTAATTTCTCTCTGAAAGATTGGCATTTATGAGGTCATTTTCCCTTCAGTCTTTTCCCCTATTCTTATTTATTCCACCATATTTCACAGGCAAGCAAAACAAAAACAAACAAAAGACCTTTCATAAAAGTAACTTCCCACTGTTAATGCCTCTCCCTGAAATCTATGGGGAAGACAGAAAAAGAAAAAGAAGAATCACGAGAGAGACGAAAATGCAAGCCCATGCAAGTTCCCCAAATCTTTAACAGGATAGACATATCTATGCATATTTAAGTGAAAAGATTCTGAAAGGACCTGAAAATAACTTAACTGGAGGCAGGATGATCCAGGGGAAGGAAAGAGAATACAGCTAGGGCACATTTCAATACCAAAGAGTGTGAGGTGTGGTAGACATCTGTTGCTTTTGTCCTCTCAACAAAACACTCCTCTTTACGCTGGAGAATTGGTCTTCACAGCATCCCATATGATTCCCATGGGCCTGGCTATGGGGTGGGTATACAATCCACCCCCGTCCAGCCACACCACCCCAGCCGTGTTTACACAATGCAATTGGGCATTGACCCAATCAAGTCCAGTCATATTTCTTTCAAGAAATTTAATATAGGAAATACTGGGAAAGGGAGGGAGAGTCTCACTTTTATACCACGAATTGTAAGTTTATACCCAGGATTGGGACTACCAGCAGCCATCTCTCCTGCCACATGTAATGAACATATTTGTGTCAGGAGACAGTGAGGCCAAATGCAAAAAGAGGCAGAGACAAACATAACCTGAGAGGAAGAGTGGGAAATAGAAACTTGATGACATCATTTGAACACTTGAATGCACCTGTAACTAAAGCCTTTGGTTGAGCAGATTGTAAGGGTAGAAATGAGTTCTAAGTTTCCCAACCCCACCCCACTCCCAAGTCCAGGCTTGGTAAGTTGGTAAGAAGGTTTTAAAGGAAAGAGAGAAGTTACTCTGCACACACATGGGGGCAGAATTTGGGACTGGGGCCACCATCTATGAGAGAGGAAACAAGCAACAGAAGGTCACAAACCCTCAAAGCTTAAGGAAGCTGGTGTTAGTTGATTTCTTGTGAAAACCAATTAAAAAAAAAAAAGGTGTGAGTTTTATAGCTGTGGGAATATGAAAAGAAACAGGGACAGGATTTAGTGGAAATTGTGAGGTCTATGGTTTTTATAGGTCTTGGAGCTGGCTGGGACTTAACCAGTTATCTAGATCTCAAAGGGCCAAGTGACTTCAGCTAACATGTGAGTCACAGACGTGAAAAGAAACAAGGAAGATTCAGCACACACATAATACGTATTCCCAGGGAAAAACCAACAAAAATGGAACAGAAAATTATTCAAAGATTTCATAGGTGATTCTCCTGAAAGAAGAGATCTAAATCTTCAGGTTGAAACAATGTATGGAGAAAAAACTGATGAGTTCTAACAAGATTAAGACATATCCTGATGAAGTAATTTCAAGGATAAGAGAAAGTCTTGCAAGCATCCAGGCAGAAGAAACCTGTCACCTTTAAAGGGAAAGAATATATATCAGGCAGGCTTTAGACTTCCATCCACAGCAACACTAGAGGAACAAGATAATGGGAAATTTTGAGAAGAAAAAATAGAACACGAGAATTCTTACTTACCCAGGATATCTTTCAATTGTAAAGGCCTGGGAAATACATTCTTAAAATATGCAAGAACTGGCCAGGCACAGTGGCTCATGCCTGTAATCCCAGCACCTTGGGAGGCTGCGGCAGGCGGATCACGAGGTCAGGAGTTCGAGACCAGCCTGGCCAATATGGTGAAACCCCGTCTCTACTAAAAATACAAAAATTAGCTGGGCATGGGGGCAAGCGCCTGTAGTCCCAGCCACTTAGGAGGCTGAGGCAGAAGAATCGCTTGAACCCAGGAGGCAGAGGCTATGAGCCGAGACTATGCCACTGCACTCCAGCCTGGGTGACAGAGCGAGACTCTGTGTCTCAAAAAAAAAAAAAGTTGTGTGTATATATATGTGCAAGAACTTTATAATTTTAGCATTAATAAAATCTTCCTGAAAGAATGTATGTGAAACAACAACTGCTGTCTGAAAGAAGAACCAAATTAAGAATTTACAAATGGAGGCTAGGCAAGGTGGCTCATACCTGTAATCCCAGCACCTTGGGAGGTTAAGACAGGAAGATCACTAGAACCGGGAGTTCAAAACCAGCTTGGGCAACATAGGGAGATCCCGTTTTTATGAAAAATCAAAACATTAGCCAAGTGTGGCAGTACATGACTATGGTCCCAGCTATTCAGGAGGCCGAGGTAGAAGGATCACTTCGCTTGGGCCTGGGAAGTTGAGGCTGCAGTGAGCCGTAATTGGGCCACTGCACTCAAGCCTGGACAACAGAGAGACCCTGTCTCAAAGAAAGATAAATTTTAAAAAAGATGCAAAAGACAATAAAATGGCAGAGTGCTGGAAAGCAAAGAAAGAGAGCAGACTACAAAGCTACGAGTAAACATGCAAGATGTAGACAAATTTTCAGGACCAAAAATAAGGAAAATACCACAGCCCAAAATATCAGATGGAAGAGAGAATTTTCCTGAAGATGCCTCTGGAGAAGCTCTACACCCAACAAATTCAAAGTACTGGAGAGGGAGGAGCCGCACCCCAGTTCCAGCCCTGGCCTTGAAGAGGACAGACAGCTTCCACTTCCTTCCTCTGGAAACTCTCAGTCCCAGTTGTCATGCTGTGGAAAGCAGAAGCCACATAGAAGGGCCAACTGAGGGTCCTCCAGCCAACAGCCAGCATGTCTGCCAGCACTGGAGGAAGCCATCAGAATAGTGCCACCCAGTGGAAAACCCTGATGAGTTCAGAAGCATCCCACATAACTGGGGACAGAAAACTGGCCCAACTGAGCCCAGTTAATGCACAGAATCATTGGAGATAGTAAAACAAATGGGCATTGCTTTATGCCACCAAGTTTTACGATTATTACATAGCGTACACAACCAAAACAAAGGCCCTGGGGCAATCATAAGTTATTCAAGAATGTCATGGAATGCTTGGGCCAGTTTAACTCTATCCCCTTTTTTCCCCCTTCTTTCTCCTTCCCCTTTCTTTCTCTCTTCCCTTCCATGGAGCTTTTGAAGATAGATTTCTATTTTTAGTCTTATTAGCATCAAAGTGGGAAAAGGCAAAAAGGTTTCTCCTGACATGTAGGAATTTAAAAACTATGCAACTCCTAATAAGAACTTTACTCCTGTAAAAGGAAGAGGAAAAAAAAAAAATTCAAATGAGAACAATATGAAATCTTTTAATGCAGTGACAGATTTAAGGAGGTCCAGGAAAAAAGCAGACACAGTAGAATCTATAGAACTGTGGTGCTGGAGACAGTTTCCTTTGAGTGGTAGGGAGGGCGTTAGTGTCATAGAATGACAGTTTCCTCCTTACAGATCTCTGATTCTGCAGAAAGTGTTGTATATATGGTTATTACACTAAAAGTGGGGTCCTAGGGTTTTTAAAAAATTCAATAAGCAGGCCGGGCGCGGTGGCTCAAGCCTGTAATCTCAGCACTTTGGGAGGCCGAGATGGGCGGATCACGAGGTCAGGAGATCGAGACCATCCTGGCTAACACAGTGAAACCCCGTCTCTACTAAAAAATACAAAAAACTAGCCAGGCGAGGTGGCGGCGCCTGTAATCCCAGCTACTCGGGAGGCTGAGGCAGGAGAATGGCGTAAACCCGGGAGGCGGAGCTTGCAGTGAGCTGAGATCTGGCCACTGCACTCCAGCCTGGGCGACAGAGCAAGACTCCGTCTCAAAAAAAAAAAAAAAAAAAAAAAAAAAAAAAAAATTCAATAAGCAAATAAAAAATGCTTAAAGGATGACAGCAATATTCTTTTTTTTTTTTTTTTTAAAAAAGAATGAATAGCAACAAAACAAAATAATGAATTAGAAGACTTATTAAATAAGCTCTTGAAACACAACAATAACAAAACCTGTCCTATAAAACAGAATAAATGTAGACTACTCATGGGAAACACTGTAGAAAGCCTAAATATACAAAGAACTACAAAGGAGAAAACCCAAATGGACCCCTCCATTCCACTTCATTAGTCTGTGACTCGTGGAGAGAGCACCATTTTTTCAGGTGTCTCATTTGTGAAGTCACAACCCAGGAGACTCTGGCATCAACTCAGATAGAGGTAAATTCTGAGAAGTGAGTCAGCCACTAAAACAACAATCATATTAATGTGAAGTCCTCAGGGCAGAGTGTTTCTCTGGTGCAGTTTAAGATTGAGAGACACAGCCAGGCATGGTGGCTCACTTCTGTAATCTCAGCACTTTGGGAGGTCAAGGTGGGAGGATTGCTTGAGTCCACGAGTTCCAGATCAGCCTGGGTAACATAGCAAGACCCCATCTTTACAAAAATAAAAAATAATTTAATTAAAAGAAAAGAAAAAGATTGAAAGTCACACAGCTATAAACTAATGAAAGTTCACTTAGAGCAACAGGCTTTGTCATGGGGAAAGAGCAAATCCTCATTTGATTCACCGCTGATCAGACACCCTTGCTGGCACCATTGAAAATGGATGTGGAAGCCACAATTGATGTGATCTCATGATAGCAAGAGATGTTGACTCAACAACAAAAGCCCTACCACTTCTTATTGTAGAATATGATGTCAAAATAATATTATCATGTTGGGAAAATATGATTTAATTTAGCCACATCTTGACAAGTTTTTCTGTTTATTGAGTCTCTCATCTCTTCTATTTCTTCTTTTTATTTTTCTGTTTTTTTTTTTTTTTTTTGAGACGGAGTCTCACCGTGTCTCCCAGGCTGGAGTGCAGTGGCGTGATCTCGGCTCACTGCAAGCTCCGCCTCCCGGGTTCACGCCATTCTCCCGCCTCAGCCTCCCAAGTAGCTGAGGCTACAGGTGCCCGCCACCATGCCCGGCTAGTTTTTTGTATTTTTAGTAGAGACGGGGTTTCACCATGTTAGCCAGGATAGTCTCGATCTCCTGACCTCGTGATCCACCCGCCTCGGCCTCCCAAAGTGCTGGGACTACAGGCTTGAGCCACCGCGCCCGGCCTATTTTTCTGTTTTAAAGGTTAATTTGTTTGTTTGTTTTTGAAGATGGGATCTTGCTATGTTGGCCTAGGCTGGCTTCAAACTCCTGGTCTCAAGTGATCCTCTTGGCCTCCCAAAGTGCTGAGATTGTAAGTATAAGCCACCATGCCCGGCCTTATTTCTCTTTCTTCATAGCTAATAAATTATCTGGTATACATGCCAGATAATTGTTGAAGTGTTTGCTATTTCATTTTTTTTCTTTTTTCTCTTACTCATTTCAGTGGCTTTGATAACAAATATTAGCAAAAAACAAATCCATTCAAGGAAAATGCCACTTTCTTCCATGAGTAGCATGTCCACTGTACTTTTATATATAACTTCATGTGGTCTGTAACTTCCATATGGTTAACAAACAATCTATATGCCTTTTTTCATGGGATAAAAATCAATGTTTTTCTTTTATCATTGTAAAACTGAAGCTCACAATTCATAATTTTTTGTGTACATAAGTCTACGAGAAAAAAAATTTGAAGGAAATTGATTCTAGAATCTAGAAGTTCTTCCTTTATGTAATGCATATTAATGTTTAAACACATTTATAGTTAAAATTCCAAGTATCTTGATTATTTAGAATTTAAAATTTCATTACTAGTTTTTTGTTTCAGCACATTGTAGTCTGAGGATGTGTTTTATGTTTTCTGCTGTTAAATTTTATCAGTATTTTCCTCGTTGACTAATACGTTTCATTTACATCGGGAAAAAAGTATATTCTCCATTGTACAACATAACGTGCAGCTATTAAAGTAAGTTTGTTGATATTACTATACAATCCATAGTCTAGTTTATTTGTTGCTTGTGAAATTTGTCAGAGACTGAGAATGATATATTAAAATATCCCGTACTATAGTTCCAGCTACTTGGGAGGCTGAGGTGGGAGGATTGCTTGAACCTAGGAGATCAGGCCTGTGAATAGTCACTGGACTTCACTCTGGGCAACATGGTGAGACCCCCCTCTCTAAAAAAAATAAATCCTGTAGCATGCTATTCATTTCTTCTTCCACATTTGTATTTGGACACAATAGTATTCTCTGTTTCCAAGTACATGAAGTGTAACCTTTATTAACTTACAGGACAGTGGTTTCCTTTCAGGAACAGCTGGCTTCATGGGTATGGCAAAAGTAAAATTAAACTTTACATTTTATAAGGTTCTGTATTATCTCTGCTTCCTAGAGCATAGTTTCTCTCTCTAAAAGATAAAGAAATAAGCAAAAAATACAGTGAAATAAAATAGCCATTTATATCTCATTTGAGGCTTTTGCCTTGATTTCTTCTCATATATTAGTATTGTTATCATTGCTTTATGTATTTACTTTTTGTTTAGGCATGTTTGATAAATCTTTGGCCATGTTTTCTTTCCTTATTTATATCAGAAACTACATGATAATTCAATAGTAAAAAATGTGTTACTGGCAGGGTGTGGTACTCATGCCTGTAATCCTAGCACGTTGGGAGGCCGAGGTGGGAGGATCACTTGAGGTCAGGAGTTTGAGACCAGCCTGGCCAACATGGCAAAACCCCGTCTCTACTAAAAATACAAAAATTAGCCAGCTGTGCTGCCTGTGATCCCAGCTACTTGGGAGACTGAGGCACAAGAATCGCTTGAACCTGGGAGGGGGAGGTTGTAGTGAGCCAAGATTGTGCCACTGCACTCCAGCCTGGGTGACAGAGCAGAACTCTGTCTCAAAAATAAAAAAGAAAGAAAGAAAATGAATTACTATAATGTGTTATATTAGTAGTCCAATACAGTTTTTTCTTAAAGCAGCATATTTAAGAAAGCATAAAAAAATTCAGCATCTGCACTTTTAAGTTGTTAGAAAACTAGGAAAGAAATCACTTTTAATGTTTTCTGATTTTTTTTTTGAGACAGGGTCTTGCTCTGTTGCCGAGGCTGGAATGCAGTGGTGCAGTCACTGCTCACTGCAACCTCCGCCTCCTGGACTCAAGTGATCCTCCTGCCTCAGTCTCCCGAGTAGCTGGGATTACAGGCATTCACCACTATACCCGGCTAGGTTTTTTTATTTTTTGTAGAGACGGAGTTTTACCTTGTCTGCCTTGGCCTCCCAGAGTGCTGAGATTATAGGCTTGGGCCACCGCGTCTGGTCTCTGATACTTGTTTTTAATGATAACCCTATAAAATACCATACACTTGGAGTTGGATGCTGTTTTCTTCGAGTCAGTCTGAGAATCTTTGTCTTCTCATAAGGAGTTTAATTTATTTATACTCATTGTTATGACTGATAGCTGATCTTTCTTGTGTTATTTTGTCTCATAACTGATTTTTAAATTCTGTCGGTGACTACCTTTAAACTTTTCAAATAAATCAGCATTTCTCTAAATGACAAAGCCAAAAGTGACATGGTGCTATGCCCAACTCTCTACCCCCATTCAAGATAAGAAACATAATGCACGTCTGCATTTCTTAACAGCCAAGTGTTCCTTGGTCTTTGTTACTATAACACATGCATGTAAATCCAGATTATTGTTATTTTCATATTTTTCTATTACATGTCATTTCGTTCAATATCTCCATGAATATAGCTGTAAATATTAGCAAAATATTAACAAAATTCAACTAATAAACAAAAAGGGTAATATATCCTCACTAAGATAATGCAAACTTGGCCTACTGTTTTAAAAAAAATCAATCAATGCAATTCACCATATTAGCAACAACAATAACAACACAAAAAGGAGAAATACCATAAGAACATTTCATAAGGTGCCAAAACATGGCAAATGATATTAATGATTGATCTTTTGTTATAGTCCTAATAACACCTGAAACCTGAAGCTCTGTTTTTTTTTTCTTTCTCTGTCATTAGGTTAGTCATATCTTTTGTTCTGTCTTCAAGCTCACTAAATCTTCACTTTGTCACTTCCATTCTGCTATTGAGTCCATCTTTGAGTTTTTAAAAATGTTTGGTTATTGTATATTGCAGTGCTCCCCAACTAAAATAACAATACAAAATTAAAATACTGAAACTTACAAGAGTAAAGAGAATGGAAAAAGGAGACCACAAATATCCACTAATATTTGCAAGGTGGTAAATTTATGAAGGAGTTTCTACTACCTTGGCAGGGAATTTGGATGTGCTCCTAATCCTGGCGGAGCAGGGCATCCATGAGAAGTAAGACAATTATCTCTAGAGAAACTGAGAAGCCCAGGGCTCAGAGGCACCAGGAAAGGCTCTATGGAATGTGGGTGTCTTCAAGCAGAGCCTGAGAAATGTGCTGCCAGGCAGATCATTGATGTTGGGAAGTGCTCCTCATGGTGGGAAGGACTAGAAAGGATGAAATAGGGGAAGGGTGCATTTTCAAACTGTTCATTGCTCTAGGTAACTGGAGTTTAATCCTGCTGGAAAGTCTCTGAGGAGCCATGTATAATTCACCCTAGAATTATCCCCTGGCAGGACAGAAGAGGATACTGTTTATCAAGGATCTCCCAGTCCCCTCAGATCAAAGGTCATCACTAGGTGGTACATGTGTCAGAATGGCCCAGCAGAAACAGCCACATAAGAGCAAAACCATGCTGCGTTCATAACTATTAAATCGAGCTTAGCCCACAGCAGCCTGCTTACGTATTTTAACTTTGGCCTAAAGGTTTCTCTGTACATAGTAAACCATAACCTAAATGGAAGAGTAAACAGACTGTAACCTACTCTTGTGCCTATCACCAAGTTTTGGCAAATTAAAGGGGGCCAACTGTTCAAACCGTGTTTAAATAAGGCAAACACAGAGCTGTAACCAATCTGTTTCTGTACCTCACTTCCATTTCCTGTTCCTTACTTTCCTTTTTCTGTTTACCTCTTTCCAACACGTGGCTGCACTGGAGTCTCTCTGAGCCTCCTCTGGGCTTGGAAGTCTGCCCAGTTCACGAATTGTTCTTTTCTCAATTAAAGTCTGGTAAATTTAATTTGGCCAAGGTTTTTCTTTTAACGTAACCTTTAAGATCTCTTCCAGCTTTAAAATTTCCTGACCCCATTTTCATCTTCTCATTCACCATCCAGCCATGCAACATGATGGCCCATGATGGCCAAATTCCAACAAGGTAGAATGTGTGCTCTTTATAATTTCCTTAATTTACCAAAAGCATAAACTTCAGGCCAGGGAGATTTAACTGCATTAATTGTCTATTACATGTGGTCCAAAACAATTACTGTGTTTAAAGTACTAGAAAATAACTTACAAACCTCAACATAAAAATTCACAAGACAAGGTTGAGAAAAGAAAAGCTGGGCTCGGTGGCTCACGCCTGTAATCCCAGCACTTTGGGAGGCCAAGGAGAGTGGATCACGAGTCAGGAGATCGAGACCATCCTGGCCAACATGGTGAAACCCCTTCTCTACTAAAAATACAAAAATTAGCTGGGTGTGGTTGTGCGTGCCTGTAATCCCAGCTACTCCAGAGGTTGAGGCAGGAGAATCGCTTGAACACAGAAGGCAAAGGTTGCAGTGAGCGGAGATTGTGCCACTGCACTCCAGCATGGCGACAGAGCAAGACTCGTCTCAAAACAAAACAAAACAAAAGAACTGTCTTTCTTTCTTTTTTTTTCAAGAGTCGAGGTCTCTCTCTGCCACTCAGGCTGAAGTATGGTGGTTTGATCATGGCTCACTGCAGCCTCAAACTCCTGGATTCAAGGGGTCCTCCTGCCTCAGTTTCTTAAGTAGCTTGGGACTACAGGTGTGGGCCACCATGCCTGGCTAATTCTTTACATTTTGGGGTTATGGGGAACAAGGCCTCCCTTTGCTGCCCAGGCTGCTATTGAACACAGGTGATCCTTCCTTCCACCTCAGCCTCCTGCTTGTCACCGGGATTACAGGATTGAGCCACAATGCCTGGCTTAGAAAAAAATCTATTATCTGAGGAATGCGAGTCCTTTTAAATTATCAGGACCAGAGAGCCATTAAAATGAGACAGCAATCACGTCCCTCGTAAGCTATGTATTCATCTCTTGAAACTGTTTGCTATTGCCACAAGTAGCTATAAATTACCCTAATAATGCCACACTGGACACTATAAGCCGTACCCTATAGGCGAGCAGTGTATAGCCAGTCACTAATCCCTGTTATTTCTGAAACCAGAGAGAATTCCTGACAACAACTTTGTATGAGCTCACTCCTCGTCCCTCTTTTTTGCCTTTAAAAACTTGCTTGTAACAACGGCTGGACGGAGCTCACATTCAAGGTTTCTTGGGTCTGTCTTCTGGGCAGCTGTCTACACTTTGGCTCAGGTAAACTCCTTAAATCTTATTTTGTGCCACAGGCTCCTCCTTTTATGTCGACAAGGTCAGACAAAGACAATGTTAAGCAAAAATATGGATAAATCAAACATGCATAGTAAAGAACCTTTTACTAGAGTTTTGTTAATGTGATTTTTCCCATTTTCTTTTGAAAATTTTTGAACCTATAGACATGTTAAAAGAATAGCACAAAGAACTTCTATCATTATGCTATATTCCTATTTAATTCCTCAATCCTAAGAAAAAAGGATCGTTTCCTATATAACCACTTTACCTTGATCATATTCAAGCAATTTGACATTGATATACTATTATCAAAAATTTACTTACTATTGAAATATTTAAAATAACCACCAATAATCAAGTTTCACCAGTTTTCCCAATAATACTGTTCATAAATTCTTCTTTTTTAAAAAATCAGGGATTCAGTCTAGGATGAAGTGTTGCATTTAACGTCATGTAACTTTCATCTCCTTTAATTTCAAGTGGTTCTGCTGCCTTTTTTTTTTTTTTCTTTTGAGATACAACCTGTAAAGTGTCCAGGCCAATTGTTTTGTAGACTGTCTCGGAATTAAATTCAGATTATTCACTTTGACTGGCCCAGGTGGTAGTGTGTTCTTCTCATACCAGCAGGTGCGTCATGTCAGTTTGCCCTAACATCAGGGATGTCATATTTCATCATTTGGTTAAGGTATTATGCGCCAGATGTCTTTTTTTTTTTTTTTGGATGCTCAAAGTTTTCCAAATTTGGCCAGCAAAGCCTCTTCTAGTAGACTCCTGTGTCTTTTTTTTTATTACTATTAAATGGAGACAAAGTCTTGCTCTGTCACCCAGGCTAGAGTGCACTGGCTCATTCACTGCAGCCTCCAACTCCTGGGATCAAGGGATCCTCCCACCCCAAGCTCCCAAGTAGCTAGGACAGCAGGTGTGGACCACCATGCCCAGCCAATTTTTTAAAAATTGTATACAGATAGGGTCTCACTATGTTGCCCAGACTTGTTTTGAACTCTTGGCCTCAAGGGATCCTCCCACCTGGGCCACCTAAAGTGTTGGGAATACAGGCGTGAGCCACTGCATTCAGCTCCTGTGTCTTTTCTACTTGTTTTTGTGTGTTTTGAACACTTTCTTATCTTCTCAAACAAAAATGATCCAGGCCTACCTTGTTGTACTTTCCCTACCCCCAAACTGAAATTAGCCTTTTTTCCAGACAGCCCTGGTTCCTTTTAGTGGGAATGCTATTTAATGTGCTTTAATATATAATATTTTTATGTTGTAAAATGTTACTTTTGGATAGTTTGCAGAATTGTGATAATTTACCTTAGACTCTATCTCTTCCATCATACATCAATTCTATGTACTTGCTAATTATGGAAATAATTTCTGAGAATTTTCTTTCTTTTTTTCTTTTTTAGACAGTCTCACTCATCACCCAGGCTGGAGTACAGTAGCACGATCCCGGCTCACTGCAACCTCCACCTCCTGGGTTCAAGCAATTCTAGTGCCTCAGCCTCCTGAGTAGCTGGGACTACAGGGCTATGTCATCATGCCTGGCTAATTATAATTCTTTTTAAAGTTTATCATTAGACAATGGTTTTCCTTAAAGTAGGAATAGTATTTAGTTTTCCCTAGATTAGTCTGTATAACTTTTATAAAATAATGGTTTACAGATTTAAAATGTATTATTCAAAGTGATGAGGCGGGGTGCGATGGCTCATGCTTGTAATCCCAATATTTTGCAGGGCTGAGAAAGATCACTTGAGGCAGGGAGTTCAAGACCAGTCTGTGCAACATAGTGAGACCTTGTCTCTACAAAAAAAATGTAAAAATTAGTCGGGTGTGGTGGCGCATGCCCGTAGTGGCAGCTACTCAGGAAGCTGAGGTGGGAGGATCACTTGAGCCCAGGAGTCATGATGATGCCACTGCATTCCAGGCCGAGCAACAGAGCGAGACACTTTCTCCAAAGAAAAAAAATAAACAACAACAAAAAAAACCACACACACACACAACAACAAAGTGATGAGACAGAGGGGAAGTATTTAACAATTTCTGGTTTCTGAATGAATAATTTTAGTACATCATCTTAAAGTTTTCTTCTAAAGCTATATGATATGATTTTGAAATGAATGGCAGCAGCCTCTACTGGAAATGATCATGTAATTGCTTATTTAATTGAATGATTCACTCACTATGACACATGAGACAATTATTTCTGTCACACTATGGTATTGTCTGTCTAATGTTTAGCTATAGGCAATGCATAAGAAATCCTTCTTTTTTTTTTTTTGAGACGGACTCTCTTTCTGTTGCCCAGGCTGGAGTGTAGTGGCGCCATCTCTGCTCATTGCAATCTCTGTCTACCAGATTCAAGAGATTCTCCTGCCTCAACCTCCAGAGCAGCTGGGATTACAGGCTCGTGCTACCATGCACGGCTAATTTTTGTGGAGACGGAGTTTCACCATTTTGGCCAGGCTGGTCTTGAACTACTGACCTCAAGTGATCTGCCCACCTCGGCCTCCCAAAGTGCTGGGATTACAGGCATGAGCCACCACGCCTGGCCGAGATATTCTTTGCTGAATCACAAGAAGAGTTGTGCAAACTGTTGCACATATTTTAATACTTCTAAATATTTAAACATTTAATAATAATATTTCAGAAATTTGCCCTTTACCCACTTTTCTTTTGTGTGTGTGTGGGGGGGAGGGTTATTGATTTCTTAATGCAAGAAAAAATTAGGAAAAGATAAAGCATTATCAAGAGAATATTAATGGACACAATTGCTGGATATACATAATATTGGCATCTTTTCAGTACGAAAGCATTTTAAGCTCTTTAGAAAATTTATCTCTGCAGCCGGGCGCGGGGGCTCACACCTGTAATCCCAGCACTTTGGGAGCCCGAGGCGGGCAGATCACGAGGTCAGGAGATCGAGACCATCCTGGCTAACACGGTGAAACCCCATCTCTACTAAGAAATACAAAAAACTAGCTGGGTGAGGTGGCGGGCGCCTGTAGTCCCAGCTACTCAGGAGGCTGAGGCAGGAGAATGGCGTAAACCCGGGAGGCGGAGGTTGCAGTGAGCTGAGATCCGGCCACTGCACCCCAGCCTGGGCGACAGAGCCAGACTCCGTCTCAAAAAAAAAAAAAAAATTTTCTCTGCTAGAGATGTTTGTAGATCTAGAGTCCGGCTCTTTTAAGGTCCACTTAAACTTGAAAAATATGTGTTTTTGTTTTGTTGCTGTGATTGCTCCAGTGCGGTAGAATATCGTTTTAGCTATTTTTAAGTGTGATAGTTCAGTTGCAGTAAGTACATTCGCATTGTTATGCAATGAAAAAGGCATGGTTGTAAGTGGCAGGTATTTCCCTATGGAGGTCTATTTTTTGGGTTGTGTCAATCACAAGGAGAAATCTCTCAGCATATTGTTTTATCTCCTTGACTTTACAAAGATTCTCTGGTTTAGTCTCTACAGCCCATGAGGTAGCTGTTACCCCCTTTTTACAGATGAGAAAACTGTTCCACCATAGGTTTTGCATCTCTAGTGCCGGTGGAACTGTCAGATGCCATGGCTCTCTTGCTTGTGTTTCAATAATCAGTTCTTACTCTCCAGTCCCATTTTTATCAAGCATAAAATGCACTAGTACCTCTTACGCTGATTTTTTCATCTATCTTGGCCACTATCCCTAGATTCACCCATCAGCAGCCCTATCCTAGGGTGAGTTGCTTCTATGACGGATATACTAGTTGACATACTAGTTGACGTCTGCATTTTTGTTTCAGAGGCTAATCTTTTAGGCAACCTTGTCTCCAAACCTAGAGAATATGAAGAAGCTGACTCTAAATATGAGTAAGATTCTTAGCCTTCTCCAGAGAAGTGAAAGAGAGAGACGTCCAGACAAGTGACTGTCCTGCAATAGTCTGTCATAGAAGTGCCATTTAAAAGGGAAAGATGAAGTTCTGTAGAGGAAACTGAGGCAAGCAAACTCAGGAGGGCAGAAAGTTGATGTTTCTTCATTGTGGAATCCCCAGCTCCTGGAACAGCTTCATAGAGCGCATGGGAAAGATCTATCTAAAAAGTGGATGAAGCAAGTGGCATTTAACCTGACTCTGAACAGATGAGCAGTGCTCCAGGCGGGGCCAGCATGTGCAAAGACATAGCAGGATGAAGACCTTTGTATGAACTGTATGTGAACACTTCGGGCCCAATGTGGTGGCTCATGCCTGTAACTCAGCGACTTGGGAGGCTGAGGTGGGACAATCGCTTGAGGCCAGGGATTCAAGACAGACCTACCTGGGCAACATAGTGAGACCCCCCTCATCTCTAAAAAAAAAAATTAATTCCCCTCCCAAAAAACATTTTGGGATGTTTCATGGGGTTCCCCCATCCTTTTTACCCCTTT
Source organism: Macaca fascicularis (assembly GCF_037993035.2). Lineage (NCBI taxonomy): Eukaryota > Metazoa > Chordata > Mammalia > Primates > Cercopithecidae > Macaca > Macaca fascicularis. The sequence continues at coordinate 71,964,839 of NC_088392.1, read as the reverse complement.
TCACAAACATGTGCTGGGAGAAAGAAACTGTGTTTGAAATGCTATCTCTAGTGGTAGTATGGACTAGAGAAATGAGTCCTTCAGAAAGTTAGTAAAAATGACTTTTTTTTTTCTGAGATGGAGTCTCGCTCTGTCACCCAGGCTGGAGTGCCATGGCGCGATCTCTGCTCACTGCAAGCTCCGCCTCCCGGGTTGACGCCATTTTCCTGCCTCAGCCTCTGTGGTAGCTGGGACTACAGGCGACCGCCACCACGCCCGGCTAATTTTTTTTTTTTTTTGTATTTTTAGTAAAGACAGGGTTTCACCGTGTTAGCCAGGATGGTCTCAATCTCCTGACCTCGTGATCTGCCTGCCTCAGCCTCCCAAAGTGCTGGGATTACAGACGTGAGCCACCGTGCCTGGCCAAAAATGATTATTAGAATGATGGTTCTGAAATACCCTCTGCATGGTTCCTTTGTGATATTCATCAAATATTTCTTGTTCTCTACCCTCCAGACACGCAGTAGGGTTGCAGTTCTCTACTCCACTCCCATTGACCTTTGGGTGTGGCCCTATGACTTACTTTGCCCCCTAAAATGTAATAGGACAGAATAGAAACGTTAAGTCAGAGGGCAGAGTCCCCAGTGAATGAACGGGTGGCAAGAAATAAACCATCAATGAATGGAAAGCAAGAAATAAACCTTGTTAGAAGCCACCCTACACCTTCACACTTCATGGTTTCATTTAATCCTCACAGAAGTCCTATGAGGTAGGTATTTTTTTTTTTTTTTTTTTTTTTTTGAGACGGAGTCTCGCTCTGTCACCCAGGCTGGAGTGCAATGGCCGGATCTCAGCTCACTGCAAGCTCCGCCTCCCGGGTTTACGCCATTCTCCTGCCTCAGCCTCCCGAGTAGCTGGGACTACAGGCGCCCGCCACCTCGCCCGGCTAAGTTTTTGTATTTTTAGTAGAGACGGGGTTTCACTGTGTTACCCAGGATGGTCTCGATCTCCTGACCTCGTGATCCGCCCGTCTCGGCCTCCCAAAGTGCTGGGATTACAGGCTTGAGCCACCGCGCCCGGCCGAGGTAGGTATTATTCTAGTGTCCCAAAAAAGGAAATCGGGGTTTATTCACAGCCAAAATAACTCTGGAGCTGTGTCCTTCAACACCACGGCCACCAACCCCATGCAGCAATCAAGCATTTGAATGTGGCTGGTCCAATAAAACACATACCAGATTCAAAACTGGCATGAAAGAGGAATGTACAAATCTCATTAATAGTTTATATTTTACCTGCTCTTGGTTGTTGGAAAAAACAGTTTTTCTTAATTACATGATGAAATAATATTTTAGAGACATTGGATGAGTTAAATATGATCTTAAAATTAATTTTGCTTATTTATGTTTACTTTTTAGAACAGAGCTACTAAAAATGGAAAAGTACATAGGTAACTTGCATTTGTAATCTGTGCTAATTTCTCTTGGACAGCACTGGTTTACTGGTTATAAATTGAGGAAGCAAAGACTAGTTGCTCTGAATCTAAATTTAGGGCTCTTTGGAGCATGTATTCCTCCCCTCTCAAAGGGAATTTATCTGGTGGCGGTGGTTTGACTGGCTGCTTATCTAAATGTATTTATTCATGGATTCATACAACACATATTTATTGCTCAGTTACTATATACAAAGCTCTGTAGGAGGTGATATGATTGTGCTCTGCCCTGAACTCAGTCCTGCCAAGGACAAAAGTTTTGTGGGTGAAGAGCTGATAAATGGCCAAGTTTGAAGGTAAATGAGATGCTAATAGGAATGCTGTTCAGGAAAGGGAAATCTCACCTGGCTTGGAGTAGCTAAAAAAGAAAAACTATTTGAAGACCATACTGCCCCAGCTTTAAATGCAATTTGCTCCTTGAACTTTCCCGAAAATACTCACAATTCACGTAATCTCAGCAAGTCTATACGTTAACCCACTTCTACTCTCTACTTGTTACTTTGAAAAGAACTCAGTCACTCTAGATGCAAGTGTTGACCACGTGGGGAAAACACTAAGGGATTCAGCTTCATTTTGTCCCAGTTAGGCTTACTGAAATAACAACATCAATGCCATTATCTCAGAGGTGAAAATAACTGGACAATTCTAGTATCTTATTCTTCAATGATTAATTACTAAAGGGAAAATTATGTCTACAATGTGAACTGATGAACCAGTATCACATTTTCATTTCTAATGGTTCAATGCTCATGTTAAACCCTTTGATTTTCTTTTCTTTTCTTTTTTTATTTTTTGAAATAGGGTCTTGTTCTGTCACCCAGGCTGGAGTGCAGGGGCACAATCACTGCTCACCCCAGCCTCAACCTCCTGGGTTCAATTAATCCTCCCAATTGAATGATTGTTCTGAAATACCCTCTGCAGGACTCCTTTGTGATATTCATCAAATATTTCTTGCTCTCCACCCTCCAGACACATGGTAGGATTGCAGTTCATTACTCCACTCCCATTGACCTTAAGGTGTGACCCCATGACTTACTTTGCCTCCCATAGTGTTGTAGGACAAAACAGAAAACCTTACGTCAGAGAGCAGAGTCCCCACTCTGAGTAGCTGGGACCACAGGCACACGCCACCATCCCCAGCTAATTTTTTATTTTTTTGGAGAGACGGAGTCTCATTGTGTTGCCCAGACTGGATCCAAACTCCTGAGCTCAAACAATCCTCCCACCTTGGCCTCTCAAAGTGCTGGGACAAGTGCGAGTCACCATGCCTCACCAAAACCCTTTGGTTTTCATGTAATCTTTTAACTAAATCTTGTGGATAGTGAGCCATTTTCTTTCTTTCTTTCTTTCTTTCTTTCTTTCTTTCTTTCTTTCTTTCTTTCTTTCTTTCTTTCTTTCTTTCTTTCTTTCTTTCTTTCTTTTTCTTTCTTTCTTTCTTTTTCTTTCTTTCTTTCTCCTTCCTTCCTTCTTCTCCTTCTTTCTTTCTTTTTTCTTTCTTTCTTCCTTTCTCTTTCTTTTCTTTTCCGTCCTTTCTTTCTCTCTTTCTTTCTTTCCTTCTTTCTTTCTTTCTCTTTCTTTCTTCTTTTTTTTCTTTTCTTTTAAAGATGCATTAGTCTGTTTGTGTTGCTATAAAGGAATATATGAGACTGAGTAATTTATAAAGAAAAGAGGTGTATTTTGGTTCACAGTCCTGCAGGCTGTACAGGAAGGGTGGTGCTGGCATCTGCTTTTGGTGAGGGCTCCGGGGAGCTTACAATCATGGCGGAAGGTGAAGGGGAAGCTGCTGTATCACATGATGAGAGAGGAAGCAAGAGAGAGAAGGGGGAGGTCCCAGACTCTTAACCAGATCTCGTGTAAACTAAGTAAGAAAGAACTCACTCATCACCAAGGGGATGGTGCTAAGTCATTCATGAGGGACCCATCTCCATCATTCGATACCTCCCAGTAGATTCCACTTTCAACATGAGATTTGGAAGGGACAGACATCCAAACCACATCAAAGCTCTTTTTTTTGAGACAGAGTCTCTCTCTGTCGCCCAGGCTGGAGTGTGGAGTGCAGTGGTGCAATCTCAGCTCACTGCAGCCTGCTGGGTTCAAGCAATTCTCCTGCCTCAGCCTCCCAAGTAGCTGGGATTACAGGTGCCGGCCACCACACCTGGCTAATTTTTGTATTTTTAGTAGAGATGGGGTTTCGTCATTGTTGGCCAGGCTGGTCTTGAACTCCTGACCTCATATGATCCACTGGCCTCAGCTTCCCAAAGTGCTGGGATTACAGGCATAAGCCACCATGCCCAGCCTTCAAAGCACTTTTTTAGGATGTTCTTTATCTTTTATATCTCTCTGCCAGTGATTTTCACAGTGTGATATATAGTCAACCCCACATCAGATCACCCGGAATCATTGTCAGTATTGGGTACAACTTGCCCCATCCCAGAATTTCAAGGAGTGTGGCCTGTGAGTCTGTATTTTTACCAGGTAATTCCTATGTTTGTTAAAGTTGGAGAAGCATTGCTGCTAGTCCAGGAAATAAAGAAGTTGGTCTCCTGTATTCTCCCTGACAAGATCAAAGGGCAGTAGAAGTAAGGACTAGAAAATATTTTGAAAGTCCTCCAACAGTCAAGGGGAGTTCAGAGGATTATTCATAACCCTTTGGTGCCAAGAAATCTGGAACGTCTAAAGCTATGGGCTAATGCATCTTGCATTAGCAATTTGGCATGCAGGAAATTTCCCCACCCACAGTGCCAGGGGCACAAGGAGTCTTGGCATCCCTTAAATAAAACAAAGTTGGGATTTTCAAGTTACCCAGGGCTTCTGATTTCCTACTTTGTGTCTGAAAGAAAACAAAATGATTATATTCTTTTCCCAAGGTTGGCGAATATACCTGATAATTTTTCTTAATGGCATGAATGAAACTGTGGCTTCAGGGGAAATATTGAACCAATGGTTCATGAAAATGGAAATGGGAAAAGCCCGTTCCTTGGTGAGAAGAGATCAGCCTGTTAGGTGTTGATACAGCCTTTCACTTGCTGTAGCACCGCACAGTCCAGTGTTCTTGGAAGGTTCAGACCTCCTTTGGGGTCCAGATGTAGTTTGGATTCTCTTTAAATTGGGGCATTGGTTGGATCTAAATACTTACTTTTTAACTTTTTGTTTTGAATTACTTTTAGACTTTCGAGCAGTTGTAAAAATAGTACAGTGTGTTCCCGCCACCCTGCTTCCCCCAGTGATAACATCTTACATAGCCACAGCATATTTTCAAAACCAAGAATTTGAAATATGTGCAGTATTATTACCTACACCACAGACTTGGTCCCTGTTATAGTCTGAATGTTTGTGTCACCCCCAAAATTCGTTTGTTGAAATCTTTCTCCAATGCATTAGTATTAATAGGTGAGACCTTTATGAGTTGATTAGGTCATGAAGGTGGAGCCCTCGTGAATGGGATTAGTGTCTTACAGAAGCGGTCCTTTGTTCCCCTCTTTCATCATGTGAGGACACAGCAAGAAGGCCTGAGAACGGCCCGTACCCAACACAGAATCTGTTCGCACATTGATCTTGGATTCCTCAGCCTCTAGGACTGTAGAAAACAGATTTCTGCTGTTTACAAGGTATTTTGTTGTAGCAGCCAAAATGGACAGCCATGTTTGTGTGGCATGTAGGCAAGATGGCTCAGGAGCAACCTTGGGAAGCATCATGTGATACACATTGGATATGTGTACAATGCACATAAAACACTAGTTTGGCTGCAGACTCCATTGGTGTTTTGTTTCATAAGAGCAGCCTCAGTGCTCTGTGAAAGGTGGCACCATCTTCTTTTCCATAAACATTAACCATGCCATCTACTATGAATGGCAGAGATTTTTCAGTTCAAGTTTCTGAGGACTGCAGACAAGTATCAAAGAGCCAGATGTTTCTTTGCATTACACTAGTTTTATTACTCTGCCTTTTGCCTTACACACTTAATAAATACAATTTTCTACATTTCTATGGTGTTTTAAATTTACAAGACCTTTATATGTATCTTAGTTTTTTTATCCCTTGTGATCAGGCCAGAAAATTATGGTCCCTACTATAATTTGTATTTTATATGTGAGGAAACTGAGTCTTACAGAAGTTAAAAGACTTGGGCCCCAGCCTCCCATTCTGGTAATTACCTCATTACGATGCCTCTTTTATTGTTTCTACTCTCCAAATATTTTGTTATTATTTATTTATTACGCATATCACTTTAATGAATGAAATGATTCTATAAGGTTTACTGTAAAAAAGAGCAGTCCCTTGCACTGCCTTTTCATTCTAGTTCTGGCTATCAAATGTCTAGAAATGTCTTAGTGTATTTTGTATTGCGATAATAGAATACCACAGACCGCGTAATTTTTTTTTTGAGACAGAGTTTCGCTCTTGTTGCCCAAGCTGGAGTGCAATGATGTGATCTCAGTTCACTGCAACCTCCGCCTCCCGGGTTCAAGTGATTCTCCCCTGCCTCAGCCTCCCGAGTAGCTGGGATTACAGGCATGCACCATCACACCCGGTTAATTTTGTATTTTTAATAGTGACGGGATTTCTCCATGTAGGCCGGGCTGGTCTCAACCTCCCGACCTCAGGTGATCCACCTGTCTAAGCCTCCCAAAGTGCTGGGATTACAGGCGTGAGCCACCGCACCCAGCCTCAACTGCGTAATTTTTAATGAACAGAAATTTGTTGGCACACAGTTCTAGAGGCTGAAAGTCCAATATCAGATGTCAGCATCTGGTGGTGGTCTTCTTGTTGCCACATAACATGGTGGAAGGTGCCACATACTGGAAGGGTCAAAAGACGGTGAGAGAGAGCACAAAAAGAAGTGAACCCATTCCCACAGTAATGCAGCGTGAGTCCATTCAGGAGGCTAGAGCCCGCAGGACCTCACAAACTCTTCTTAAAGATCCCACCTCTTAATACTGTTACAATCACAATTACATGTTAACATGAGCTTTGGAGGGAAAAACATTCAAATCATAGCAGAAGGAAACTACTCTCAAACTTTCAGCAACAACTGTTGGTCTTCATCTTCCTATCGCTAATAGCACACTTACACTGCTATTTCTTGATTTTTCGTTTTTAGGTACCATCTGCTGACTTCCCACATCAGAAGGTAAGGACTTACTTCTTCGCTGCCTCCTTCCATGTCCCCATCTCCTACAAATGTTACTTGACCACCTCCCATACTCCCATTACATATCCCAATTTTGAGTACATCAATATTCACGGATTACTATGACTCTAAATGCTAGCCACTGCTGTGTAGCTGAGCCATACAGTATACGATGATGACTTTTCCTCTACTGCTAACTTTGTATTTTCACTGGGGTTAGTAAATGTCAAGTATTTGCCTTTGCTTAGTTTTCTAAGCAACATATATTAGCATATTTCTAAATTTTCCCATGGTCTAAATCTCCTCTCAATACATCTGATTTTCTCTCAGTCTCTTCACGGAATGTCTTCTTTTAAGTTCTTTCACTTATTTTGGTGGAATGCTTTCTCTAGTATCTTTCTGGGAAAGGGTACTCAGAGATCAATGTTTTGAGACCTTGAACATCTGGAGAGATCTTCATTCCAGTCTCATATCTAATCAAAATTTGACTGGAAAGAGAAATCTAAATACAAATATCATTTTCCTGTGAATTTTTATATTATTTTCTTTTATTTGCATACAATGTAGTCATTAAGAAGTCCAGAACCATTCTAAGACCTGTTCCTTTCTAAGAAATCAGATTTTTTTTTTTGGCAAGTTTCTTTGTTTTGTTTTTGTTTTTAGAGATGGTGTCTTCCAACATGGCACATGTATACATATGTAACAAACCTGCACATTGTGTATATGTACCCTAGAACATAAAGTATAATTTAAAAATAATAATAATAATAATAAAAGAAAAGAAAAAAAAGAATTTTCCCTGTAACTGGGGCACAAGACCCTCTTAAGAATAAAACTTTGGATCATTTCACAGTAATATGACTGTATTAAAAAAATAGAGATGGTGTCTTGCTCTGTCACCCAGACTAGAGGTGTAGCCTCAAACTCCTGGGCTCAAGTGATCCTACCCTCCCAAGTAGCTACAACTATAGGTGCACACCATTATGCCTGGGTAAGTTTTTTGTTTTTTTTTTTTTTTTTTTTTTTTTTGAGACGGAGTCTCGCTCTGTCACCCAGGCTGGAGTGCAGTGGCCGGATCTCAGCTCACTGCAAGCTCCGCCTCCCGGGTTCCCGCCATTCTCCTGCCTCAGCCTCCCGAGTAGCTGGGACCACAGGCGCCGCCACCTCGCCCGGCTAATTTTTTGTGTTTTTAGTAGAGACGGGGTTTCGCCGTGTTAGCCAGGATGGTCTCGATCTCCTGACCTAGTGATCCGCCCGTCTCGGCCTCCCAAAGTGCTGGGATTACAGGCTTGAGCCACCGCGCCCGGCCTCTGGGTAAGTTTTAAAATTTTTTTGTAGAGGTGGGGTCTCACTATACTGCCTAGGCTGGACTCAAAATCCTGGCCTCAAGCAATTCTCCCACATTGGCCTCCCAAAATGCTGGGATTACAAGTGTGAGCCACCATGCCCAGCCCTGTTGGGAAGTTTTTAAGATCTTTTAAGTTCTTCATTCTTCACAATGATGTACCCTAAAGTCTTACTATAACTATTCTTGGCACTTTGTGTGCTCTTACCATCTGAAAGCTGCTTTTTTTTTTTTTTTAATTGAGACAGGCTCTTGCTCTGTCACCCAGACTGGAGTGCAGTGGTGCAATCACGGCTCACTGTGGCAGCAAACTCCTGGGCTCAAGTGATCGTCCCACCTCAGCCTCCCAAGTAGCTGGGACTACAGGTGTGTGCCACCACACTGAGCTAATTTTTAAATTTTTTTTGCAGAGATAAGGTCTCCCTATGTTGCTCAGGCTGGTCTCAAACTCCTGGGCTGATGTGATCCTCTGGCCTCCCAAATTGTTGGGATTACAGGTGTGAGCCACAGTGCTGGGCCTGAAAACTCTTATAGGTCAGTTTCAGGAAATGGTCTCAAATCATTTCTTTGTTGTTTTCTCTATTATGTTCTGTACTCTCTTCTCTTTCAAACCCTTGTTATTCATTTGTTGGACTTTCTGGTTTGGTTCTCTAATTTTCTTATCTTTTCTCTTTCGTTTTATTTTTCTGTGTCTTTTTTTTTCCTATTCTCTGAGAGATTTCTTTTTTTTTTTTTTTTTTTTTTTGAGACGGAGTCTCGCTGTGTCTCCCAGGCTGGAGTGCAGTGGCGTGATCTCGGCTCACTGCAAGCTCCGCCTCCCGGGTTCACGCCATTCTCCCGCCTCAGCCTCCCAAGTAGCTGAGACTACAGGTGCCCGCCACCACGCCCGGCTAGTTTTTTGTATTTTTAGTAGAGACGGGGTTTCACCATGTTAGCCAGGATAGTCTCGATCTCCTGACCTCGTGATCCACCCGCCTCAGCCTCCCAAAGTGCTGGGATTACAGGCTTGAGCCACCGCGCCCGGCCTGAGAGATTTCTTAAATTTTATCTTCCATCTGTTCTAGTGAGTGCTATTTTTTCTTCATCTTTCTGGTTTTTTTTTTGAGATGGTTCACTGCAACCTCCGCCTCCCAGGTTCAAGCAATTCTCCTGCCTCAGCCTCCTGAGTAGCTGGGACTACAGGCGCATGCCACCACGCCTGGCTAATTTTTGTTTTTTTTTTTTTTTTTTTTTTTTGAGACGGAGTCTCGCTCTGTCACCCAGGCTGGAGTGCAGTGGCCGGATCTCAGCTCACTGCAAGCTCCGCCTCCCGGGTTCACGCCATTCTCCTGCCTCAGCCTCCCGAGTAGCTGGGACTACAGGCGCCTGCCACCTCGCCCGGCTAAGTTTTTGTATTTTTAGTAGAGACGGGGTTTCACTGTGTTACCCAGGATGGTCTCTATCTCCTGACCTCGTGATCCGCCCGTCTCGGCCTCCCAAAGTGCTGGGATTACAGGCTTGAGCCACCGCGCCCGTCCATTTTTGTATTTTTAATACACACAGGGTTTCACCGTGTTAGCCAGGATGGTCTCGATCTCCTGACCTCATGATCCGCCCGCCTCGACTTCCTAAAGTACGGGGATTACAGGCGTGAGCCACCGTGCCTGGCCTGTGAGTGCTATTTTTAAAATGTTCTTAATTGATTCTAAGATGTATGTTTTTCACAGTTTATAACCTCTGTGGTCAGAATGTATTGCATAAATAATGAACCGTGACAATGACCATTGTTCAGGTACCAGTCACAGCGTCATTGCCATTGCTTCTGCATACACAAGCTTGCCGTCTCCTCAGTTGAGTTATATGCATGGTTGATGCCACACATGTTGATACTACATATCAGGAAATGCAACTGAAGGCAGTAAAAATGTCAAATCCTTTGGAATAAATGAGTAAACTTTCAAAGCAACAAGGAGTTGGTATGACCGCTTTGTGCGTTGTACAGGATTATCATTGAAGCATTGAAACTTAGTTTGTCAGAAGATTCCTGCAGACCTTGGGCCAACACAGCATGACATTCAGTGATGCGATTCAATGGAGAAAAGCAAAATGATTATTTAAGTTAAATGAAGCCAAATTAAGTGCTAGCTTCAAAATTTGAAAATTGGTATCAATAGCTTAGAAAAAAAATCCCTGACACTAGTTGAACAATTGGCTAAAATATAATGCATCATCAATACTCTTAATGACATGGAGAAAGATATTAAATGGGGAAAAAACAATGTCAATAATTCTGAGCTGGGAACTGGTTTCAGAGAACTCACACTTTAAATGTGAAGATGTTTATGAATTCCTTAGGTAAAGTGTTTTGCTTATTTTTTCTTTTATATAAACAAGCAATGGTGATATTTCATACATTTATCTCTAAGTAACACTAAAAGACTTTTTCAATAGGCAAAACTTGTAAATGTTAAGCAGTGTCATACATTGGTTAGTGGTTTTCTTTTGTTTTTTTGTTTTGTTTCTTTTCTTTTTTTTTTTTTTTTGAGGCAAGATCTTGCTTTGCTGGTCAGGCTGGAATGCAATGGCATGATCATAGCTCACTACAGGTGTTTACCACCACACAAGGCTAATTTTTATCTTTTAATTTTGTAGAGATGGCGTCTTTCTCTATTAGCCAGGCTGGTCTTGAACTCCCAGGCTCAAGCAATCCTCCTGCCTTGGCCTCTTAAAATGCTGGGATTATAGGAGTGAGCCACCATGCATGGCTTTCTTTTTTTAATGGTACAGAAAATAATGGGATGCCTTATGGTTACAGGCATCTTAAATGTGGGTACTTCAATTTTTTAAGAGTTGGGTTGCTAGGAGCGGTGGCTCACACCTGTAATACCAGCACTTTGGGAGGCCGAGGCGTGTGGATCACAAGGTCAGCAGTTCGAGACCAGCCTGACCAACATGGTGAAACCCCGTCTCTACTAAAAATACAAAAAAATAGCTGGGCGTGGGCCGGGCGCGGTGGCTCAAGCCTGTAATCCCAGCACTTTGGGAGGCCGAGACGGGCGGATCACGAGGTCAGGAGATCGAGACCATCCTGGCTAACACGGTGAAACCCCGTCTCTACTAAAAATACAAAAAAAAAAAGCCGGGCGAGGTGGCGGGCGCCTGTGGTCCCAGCTACTCAGGAGGCTGAGGCAGGAGAATGGCGCAAACCCGGGAGGCGGAGCTTGCAGTGAGCTGAGATCCGGCCACTGCACTCCAGCCCGGGCTACAGAGCAAGACTCCGTCTCAAAAAAAAAAAAAAAAAATAGCTGGGCGTGGTGGTAGGTGCCTGTAATCCCAGTTACTTGGGAGGCTGAGGCAGGAGAATCACTTGAAACTAGAAGGCGGAGGTTGCAGTGAGCTGAGATTGTGCCACTGCGCTCTAGCCTGGGCAACAAAAGCAAAAAACTCTGTCTAAAACAAAACAAAACAAAAAAGAGTTGGGTTTTTTCCTGAAAAGTTTTTTGGTGACATCTTGTTTTTGTTGCATGGATAAAATATTTGTTCATCTCTGTGAGAATGTTCCTGAATTTTTTAAAGTTTTTACTTTTATGGATAGCCCAGGTTTCCTCTGAATTGATTTTTCCCCCCAACTGATGTTTAGAACTACACCTTTCATATACGAAACTCCCCCTCAGATGTCTGATCATCCTTGGCTTCCTGTCGTTGCATAAAATTTAACTACTAAAAAGCTGTTTGAATACTTTGCATATATGGAAGGGAGCTTAGGCTTGCTTGGAGGCTGAGCTTCTTCAGTGAGGACCCTTCCACACCCTCAGTTTCAGGATTTTTAGGTATTTTTCTCTCATGTTGATCGTTTTCCCCAGAAGAAAAGAAAAATATTCGATTTCTTGCCTGTGGGGTTTACACCTGACAGCAAACATTCAGGAAGCAACTTGCACACACCCCCACCCCCCAACAAGGTGGGACTCACTCAGCTGAAGGTAAGGGAGGGTCCTAAGGATGTACCTGCCCTGTTCCATTCCCTCCTTTATCTCTCTTCCAGAATGGCACTGCCTTGCCATTTCCCTGGCTGCCTTGTGCTTCCCCGGGGAAACCGAACTGCCTTATGGGGAGCAGAGTCAGCTCACCACTCTTCCTGCTTTCGATCTTTGCTATTGTCTTCCCTCCTGTACTCTTTGTTCTGTGTGTTTACAGCTTTTGTTTGTCCCTTTGCCATAATTTCAGTCATGTTTCTGGAAGGAGAAGCAGTAAATGTGTGTGTTCAGTCCACTGTCCATCAACAGAATCTCCTCATATTCCCTGGCTGATTGGCATATTTTCAAATTAAGTTGCGTAATTTGCTTTAAGGTCAATATTTTTAGATGATTATTTTCTTTTTTTCCTCCTCACTTTATTCTCTCCAAGGCATAATCATTTTATTTTGTTTAACTTCATTTTTACTTTTATGAGACAGAGTCTCACTCTGCCGCCCAGGCTGGAGTGCAGTGGTGTGATCTCAGCTCACTGCAACATCCACCTCCTGGGTTCAAGCAATTCTCATGCCTCAGCCTCGTGTGTAGCTGGAATTAGAGGCATGCCCCGCCACGTCCAGCTACTTTTTATATATTTAGTAGAGACAGGGCTTCACCATGTTGGCCAGACTGGTCTCAAACTACTGAGGTCAAGTGATCCGTCTGCCTCGGCCTCCCAAAGTGCTGGGATTACAGGCGTGAGCCACCACACCCAGCCTTAACTTCAGTTTTATTTGGTGAGAGAAAAGAAATTTAGTTTTGGAAAATGGAGAAAGGAAGGCATAGGAATCCAACTTTGAGAGTTAGTTCATTTAACACCCACGCAACCCCAGCACGACAGGCACTAGCACCCGTTCCATGGGGAAAGGCCAGGAAGGTTCCACAGTTGGCTCCTGGCTGGGCGAGGCCCCTAAATGGCAGACCCGCGAATGCGCTCAAACTCCACCTTGGAGGCTCCTCCTTCTTTGCTGAGAAAAGATGGGAAGTACCAGAAGCACGTGGTCAGACGTCTTTGCTATCTTAGACGGGATCCTTTTTTAAGCCATCTTCTAGATCCTTCCTTTCCTTTTACAGCTGTGGCAGAACACATTTCCTCCTTCCCACCTCCCTCAACCTCTGGGCCCTTCCTCGGGATCTGTCAGCCCCCGCCACCCTCACCCCTAACACCCGCCAACTGTAGATCGACAGTCTCGGCTAAGAGCCTCTGTTGGGAAATCACTGAAGGATTCTGTTTCCCAGCTGACAGCTGGAAAGGCTGATGTGGGTCATTTGCAGTGATAAAGAGAAATGAAAGTCAGCCTGCCCCGGAAGCCTGAAAGGGGCGTTGGTTCTGATGATAAACGTTAAGGTGAGCTGGGTCCGTGAGGCCTGGAGCGGGAGTGAGAAGAGAGCAGAGGCCGGGCCTGAGGGGCGTGGCCCTACTTTGCTGCTGCAGGACGCAGGGCTCATCCACAACAGGGGTCAGTGAGACAAGGCACGCTTTGTCCGACTCTGGAGTGGGACAAAGGGCCGCTGGTTCATTGGGATAGGGAAGGACTGCCAGCTGACTTGGAATTTCATGTAAACAACTGATCATTCTTCAGTATAGATATGGCCCATGAAAAATACGGGACGTACTTATACTAAAAAAAATCTTATTACATATCCAAAATTCAAATTCAGTCGAACGTCATGTATTTTTATTTGCGAAATCTACCACCCTTAAGTGGGGGGGCAGATAGGAGTAGCCTCCAAAGATAGTTATTACTATAAACCATCTCGAAGGATTTTTTTTGAAACAAAATCTTTGGAGGATGCCAAATGTGACAGCTAATTTTAGGTGTCAAGTTAAAGAACTGATAACACATTATTCTGGAGTGTGTCAGTGAGGGTGTTTCCGAGGAGACTGGCATGGCAGTCGGACGTGCCTAAGTGGGGAAGATTTGCACCATCCAATTGGCTGGAGTCTACACAGAACAAAATCAGAAGAACGGCAAATTGGTCTCTCTCTCTTCCGGAGCTAGGAAAGCTCTTCTTCTGCTTTTAGACTGAACCCCAGGTTCTCTGGCCTTTGCACTCCAGGACTTGTACCAGTGACCCTCGGGTCCCGAGGCCTTTTTCCTTGGACTGAGCCATATTACTGGCACCTCAAATTCTCCAGCTTGTAGATGGCCTCTCAAGGGACTTGTTAGCCTCCATCACTGGGTGAGCCAACTCCTCTAACATGTCCTCTCTCATCTATTTATCTGTCTATCCATCTACCTATCAATCATCTATTAATTTTGTTTCTCTGAGCAACTCTGACTAATACAACAAATACAAGTTTTGAAAACAGGAATAAATCTGCTCAAATTGAAGCAGTTATAAGGGGCCTCTCTCCCATTAGCCTTCTCCCAGACTCCCTTTCCTGCAATGGCTGAGGCTCCCCAGCCAAATGTAAAAATGCACTGAAGAACAGGCAGCAATGGGAGGAAAGCGGGGTGATTGTTGGGTTATTTCTGCAGCCCCCTTAGGAAAGTCCTGCCATGCCCCTCAGTGGAAATCCTACAGTGAGAGTTGACCAGCTTTGGAGGAAACAGAGGCCTCCTCTGCAGCAATGCACAGCGTCAGCACCAGGTGGCTGGGTGACATCCCTCATGGGAACTGGGACTCACGCAGCCAATACAGGTTTTCAGTTGGTTTGGTCCTCGAAGAGGCCAATGTGTAAGGTTTTGCAGGCCTTCTTTGGTGTTTGGAGATCTGACAGATCAGCCACGAATGGGCATGTAAACATGTTCACTGGACAGGAAGCATGGAGAGAAAGAAATATGTACCTTCTGATACCGACATCATTTATGGAGAACAGAATGGTGTGATTTAGTACATGATGCATGTTACTTCTGATACTTACTAATTTAAAAACATTATTTGTAATATATGACAAAGACTGAAGACTAATTCAAAACTCAAAGGAATAGGGAAAAATAGAACTACATGTGGAATCCTTTAGTATATTTATAATAATACAAATTAACCTATCATACCAATGGATCCTATAGCAGCAAGGGAATCCTTGCAGCTCTGGATAGTATATCTTGAATTAGACTGATATCTATTTAATGAGATTTTGCAGTGTAAAGCATATTAGGGACAGCAAATAACATTTTGCCCTGATAGATCCAGGAAAGACAAAAAGAAAGATCATCAATGTAAATGAAAAAAGTGTAATGTATCTGATAAAACAGCACAAAAGATAAAGCTTTTGTTTTCTGTCAAGCAGAATGATCTTTAGCCCAAGTTGAATGCTCTCAACACAGGCAGAGAGAGCATCTAACTGCTTAAAATGAGAGCAGGGATGGCTGTTGGCTTAGCTAGATGGCACCCCAGAGTCCTGAAAGAACTTGCAGATGTGATCACAGGACCATCTGAACCAGAGAAACTGGGGGGAATGGAGAGACAGCAAAAGAAAGGAGATGGGTAAATGAGTTCCAGATTTTCCACACAACAGGAAAGGTGGCTTACGGGTCTGTGTGCCGGTTACATTTAATGTTGAGCTTCAGGAAAACTCGGGAACAGATGATCGAAGGGGCTCTGTGCGCATTTATTAAAGAAAGTAATGACTGCTAGGCACTCTCATGAGTTCCCTGAAACCTGAGCTTGTGCCAGACAGCCTCGTTTCCATGCCGTAGCACTGCACTGGACGAGCAGGAAAATATCATAGTCAGAAATGACTTATTTCAGCAAGACACTTAGCAAAAGTCTCACGTGACATCCTTGTGGACCGAGGAATGTGGACTGGTGGTTGCTTTGCGACCACATTTCAGGGGACCCACGCAGGGTCCTCCTTATGCCCGTGTCACTACACGAAACCTCAGTCACAAAGGTGCAAGGGAAATAAAATGACTGTCACAGAAACAATGGCTAATGAACTTTAAAAAAAACTAATGACTTATTTTTAAAATTTTTTGTTTTTCGATCAACAGAACTAAATTTATTCTCAGTGTTATAACTATGGAAAATGGAAAAAATTGCTACTTCTTACTTTCTTATTCCTTTTTTAATTGAATATATTTAAGGTGTAGAGTATATTTTCAGATACTTACCTTTTTTTTTTTTTTCTGTGAGAAGCAGAGCCTCACTCTGTTGTCCAGGCTGGAGCATAGCAGTGAAACCATGGCTCACTGCTGCCTCCAACTCCTGGGCTCAAGTGATGCTCTTGCCTTAGCGCCCCTGAGTAGCTGGGACTGCAGACACATACTATCACATCCAACTAATTTTTTTTTTTCTGTAGAGACAATCCTCTTGCCTCAGCCTCCCAAGTAGCTGTGATTACGGGCACACACCACCATGCTCAGCTAATTTTTAAATTTTTTGTAGAGATGGGGTCTCACTATATTTCCCAGGCGTGTCTTGAACTCCTGGACTCAAGCAATCCTCTGCCTTTGACTCCCAAAATGTTGGGATTTCAGGCGTGAGCTACTGTGCTTGGCCAATATACTTATCTTGACATGCATATACATAGTGAAGTGGTCACTATGGTCAAGTAAATTGATATATTGGTACGTTATCTCTATAGCTACTTTTCCACTGTGTATGTATATGTGTGTGTGTGTGTGTATGTGTGTGTGTGATCAGAGCACCTAAAATCTACTGTCTTGTCAAATTACCAATATAAAATAGAATATTAACTGTAGTCCTCATGTTGTACATTAGATTTCTAAACTTATTCATTCAACAGTTGTGCAACTTTGTACTCTTTGACCTATATCTTCCCATTTCGACCCTTCCCCTCCCGGCCCCCTTCACCTCTGGTATCCGCCCTTTTGCTCTCTGATTCTACATATTCAATTTATTGAATTTAGTTTTTTAGATGTCACTTACAAGTAAGATCATGCAGTATTATCCTTTTCTCTTTTTTTTTTTTTTTGAGACGGAGTCTCACTCTGTCACCCAGGCTGGCGTGCAGTGGCACGATTTCAGCTCACTGCAACCTCCGCCTCCCTGGGTTCAGTGATTCTCCTGCCTCAGCCTCCCAAGTGTCTGGGATTACAGGCACATGTCACCATGCCTGGCTAATTTTTTGTATTTTTAGTAGAAACGGGGTTTCACCATACTGTCCAGGCTGGTATCATGCAGTAATTTTCTTTCTGTGTCTGGCTTATTTGACTTAGCATAATGTCCCCTAAGCTCATCCATATTGTCACAGATGGCAGGATCTGCTTTTTTAAAGGCTGAGTATGTATTCCATTGTGTATCTATGCCACAATTTCTTCATCTAGTCATCTATCAATCGATACTTTGACTGTTTCAATATCTTGGCAATTGTGAATAATGCTGCAATGGACACGGGAGTGCAGATGTTTTTACGAGGTGGTGCCAAAAGTATTTTCCAAGGTTACCTGCTACTTGCTGTGACTGATTTTGTTGTGGGCAAAAACCATCTTATGGAAATGAATCAGTTCAGATTAGGAGCATTACAAAAGCTCAAAATACCCATGGCTTAAATAAGGCAGAAGCTTATTTCTCTCCCAGAGAAGTACAGGGGCTAAGAGCCCATGGCTGCCATGACAGTTCTGTGAAGGCATTTCAGGGCTCAGTCCAACTGAGGAAACAAGACCAAGAACACTCTTCTCTCCCAGACTCCAGAGGAGAGAAGTCAGCTTATTCTTCCTCTGTAAAGATCTTTTATCCCAAGTCAGATGTTAAACACAGAGTGGAGCTGGCAAAGAGCACGTCTTTCCCCCACGAGGAGAAACGTGGAATCTTGGGCTGTCACTTACATCTCGTTGACCTGAAGTTGGTCTCATGGCCACACCGGGCTGCAGGGGAGGCTAAAAAATAAAACCTAAAAATTGAAGTTCTATTATTAAACTGGAAGGGAAAAGAAACATTGGGAGGTAATTATCAATCCTTGCCACAACAACGTGAGGGCAAATTAGTCTCTACATGTATACTGTCCAATATGGCCACCACCAACCACATGTGGCTACTGAGCACTTGAAATGTGGCTGCTCTGCTGACACGATCATTCCACAATATGTGCTTGTCTTGAAACATGACATTGTATCCTGTAAATATATAATTATCATTTGTCCATTAAAAACACAAGAAGACTTTTTTTAAAAAAGAAATGCTGCTGGTCCAAATTGGGATGTGCTGTAAGTATAGAATACACACAGGATTTCAAAGTCTCAGTATGATAAAAAGAATGCAAAATATTGCTCAGTTTTTATACCGATTACATATTGAAATGATACTATCGTTGAAATAATACCCAAATATACTGGTTTAAATAAAATGTTATTTAAATAATTTCGTCTGTTCCTTTTTACTTTTTAAAATGCAGCTACCTGGGCACAGCGGCTCATGCTTATAATTCCAGCACTTTGGGAGGCTGAGGCAGGCACATCACTTGAGGTCAGGAGTTCATGACCAGCCTGGTCAACATGGTGAAACCCCGTCTGTGCTAATAATACAAAAATTAGCCAGGCCTGGTGGCAGGTGCCTGTAATCCCAGCTACTCGGGAGGCTGAGGCAGGAGAATCGCTTGACCTGGGAGGTGGAGGTTGCAGTGAGCAGAGATCGCACCACTGCACTCCAGCCTTGGTGACAGACTGAAACTTCATCTCAAAAAAATTAAATAAATAAAATAAAATAAAATGCAGCTACCATAAAACTTCACATTATACGTGTGCCGCACATTATATCTCCATTAAGCAGTGCTGCTCTAGAATAACCTATACAGTCTTCTGAAAGACTCCAGGCTTGGCAAGTGGGACAGAGATGGGAAATTCAGCAAGAGAACAAAGAAAGAGAAACAAAATAGTTTCAAAGAGGAAGGAAGGGAGAGAAGGAGAGAGGAAAGAAGAAGGAAGAAAGGAGAAAGGTGGGAGGGAGGGAGGGAAAGAAGGAGGGAGGGGAGGCACCAAGGATGATTAAGTCATGGATGAGTTCTAGACCACAAGATTGACTTCCCCAAAGGAGTGGGAGGAAGAATGTGAGGAGATCCAGGGATGCAGAAAAGGTGTTGAAAGATGGCTTCATTGAATGAACCAAAAGGAAAATTGCATTTTTGATTTTCCAGGCCTGGACATAAAGGTCTGAACCCTGGGGACTGCACATAGAAAATCCAGAACCAGGGCCCCAGCACTCTGGGGCGCTTCTGGGAGCTGTCTCAGTACCTCTATGTACCTGTCAGTTGTCTACCACCCTGACTCCCCTCAAACTCAGGCAGTGGCCACAGAAGACGCTGGCAGCAGGCAGAGCAGGGAGCCCTGTACAGTAGTCCTGGTGCCTTGTCACAGGTCCCAAAGTGCCTTTACTGGAAGGCTAGGACTATTGCAGCTGCTGCACAGTCCCTGGGGACTGTCAAACATAAGCCTGGCCCCACAAGAAAACTGGGCCACACATGAAGAATGCAAAGAACACTCTTCTATCTCCCAGAGCTCCAGAGGGAAGAATCCAGTTCACTTTTGCTTTTAAATGAATTAAAAAAAAAAAAATCTCAAACCAGATGTTAAGCACAGGTAGAGCTGGAAAAGAAAATGAAAGATTTGGCCATCATCTGGAGAATTTAAGCTGGATAGAGAGCGACCCTAGATCTGCTGTGGGAACTAATTGATCTTGGTGAGTTATTCACATTGATCCAAAAAGAAAACAGAGAAAAAAGGGCTCCGCCTTCATTTTGAGTGTTGATATACAGGGAGAGGAATCCAAAGGTCTCTTTGTTCCTGAATAATATTTTCACCAACCATCACTCCCACTTGTTAAGCGCAAATGGAGCAAAACATATTGTTAAATACTTTGTGTCATTAGAGGAAAGGGATGCTTTCACTGCCCCTGGTTTTTGTTTTTTTGTTTTTTTTTTTTAATTATAAAGGCAGTGTCTTGCTCTGTCACCCAGGCTGAAGTGCAATGGCATGATCATAGCTCACTGCAACCTGGAACTCCTGGGCCCAAGTGATCCTCCCACCTCAGTCTCCCAAGCAGCGGGAACGACAGCCATGTGCCGCCACGCTCAGCTAATTTAAACATTTTGCGAAAGGTGAGGTCTTGCTATATTGCCCAGGCTGCTCTCAAACTCCCGGGCTCAGGCGATTCTCTTGCCTTGGCCTCCTGAAGTATTGGAGTTACAGTCATGAGCCACCACACCCAGCCCAAACAATTTTATAATAATAAGTTTTATTATCATTACTTTACTTTAAAGGCAATCCAGCTTTTCTAACTCGAAGTCTTTCTGTTGTAATTTAATAACTTTAAAAAGTGTTATTAAATATACTTTTCAAAGATTTGAACTTTTTGAGAAAAGTTTTCAATTTAGATCCACTGGAGTTTGTATTGTACATTTCAGTGCATTTGTGTGGCCATATTTAAATAGCCATTATGTTTTCTTTTACTCCTAGTATTAGATAGTCAGGAGGCTTTCTACCAACGTCAGACACCTGCTAATGAGTTTTGCTGATATTTAGAGTGAAATAATTAACATACAAAACATAAATGTGGGTAACTGAGGAATTACTACCTGCACAATGAGCTGACAGCGGGTGGAGCGTGAAGCCTGGGGAACTCATGGTTACTGCCAGGCAGTAAGCAAGTAACCACAGTGACTGTGTGGACGTTTTCCACCTGGGAAATGGCCCAAAGAGCAGTAATTCCAGAATCCTCTCAACCTGTTCAGACAGTTGGGGTGGAAGGTTTATGACGCTATCTGACTCCTATCTCACTTGGAGTGTGAATATGCTTGTGTCATGACTCACAGGGTTAATTTCCTTTTGAAAGGAGGCTTGTGGGCCTGGGCCAGAGGCAATCGCCTTTGAACAACTGCTCCTTTGGCACGTTTTGCTAATGAAGAAGAATGAAGGCTGCTATTATTTAATAAGGATTTTTTTTTTGACTTAAGGTTCAGTCCTTTCCATTTTATGGTTTTGGTTTTTCTTTTTCTTTTTTGTGAGACAGAGTCTCACTCCCTTCGCCCAAGCTGGAGTGCGGTAGTGCCATCTCGGCTCACTGCAACCTCTGCATCCTTGGCTCAAGTGGTCCTCCCACCTCAGCTTCCAGAGTAGCTAGGACAACAGGCACCAACATGCGGGGCTAATTTCTAAATTTTTGGCAGAGACGGGGCTTTACCATATTGCCCCGGCTTGTCTCCAACTCCTGGGCTCAAGTGATCCACCCCTTCTGCCTCCCAAAGTGCTGGGACTCCAGGTGTGAGCCACCATGCCTGGCCACATTTTGTGGTTGTTATTTGGCAGTAAAGCTGGAGCCACTTTTTCCCCTAGCTGAAAGTAGCTAAGCGGTGATACTAACTCTCTTCTCTGAGTTGGGAAATTCCTGCAGCCTACAAAAGCCTACTGAGGAATTGTCAAGTCAAAGAGTTCTAGAATGCCTAGAACTAGACCTAGTCCAGCTGGTCTTCAGTCCAGCTTGTTTCTCAGGTGAGGAATCTGACCCTCAGAAAATAATCAGATACCTGATGCTCACTAGTGGCAGAGCGTTGCAACACCCACTCCTCTCCAGCTCTCTCTTCAGGGACAGAGAGGTATCATTCTTATTTTTAATGAAAACAGGTGCATATATTGTAGATAGAATTGTTAAAATATCTAATTGTGTTAATTAGATATGCACTTTTAAATATTAAGCAATAGTTTGGTTTCAACCCGCAAGCCACACAAAAATACAGAAATCCTCCATCTCAGGCCCTCTTCCCTGGTTCCTCCGCCGTTACAAATACGTAAGCCATTCCCAGGATTTGAGCTGAAGTGTAGGGGAGGAAGGAAGCTGTGTGGCAGGCGGTGGAGCTGATTATAGGGTTAGACGTCGCAGAACCAGAACCCGTTTCTCTTCATTCCCAGCTCAGTCATCTTTTACACATTTTTTTCTTTCTTCCTTCCTTTCTTCTTTTTAGAAACAGGGTCTTGGCCAGTCACAGTGGCTCACGCCTATAATCCTAGCACTTTGGGAGGCCAAGGAGTGTGGATCACCTGAGGTGAGGAGTTGGAGACCAGCCTGGCCAACATGGTGAAACCACGTCTCTACTAAAAATACAAAAATTAGGCCGGGCGCGGTGGCTCACGCCTATAATCCCAGCACTTTGGGAGGCTGATGCGGGCGGATCATGAGGTCAGGAGATTGAGACCGTCTCTACTAAAAATACAAAAAATTAGCCGGGCGTGGTGGCGGGCGCCTGTAGCCTGAGCTACTCAGGAGGCTGAGGCAGGAGAATCGCTCGAACCCGGGAGGCGGAGCTTGCAGTGAGCCAAGATGGCGCCACTGCACTCCAGCCTGGGCGACAGGGCAAGACTCCGTCTCGGGGAAAAAAAAAAAATTAGCCTGGTGTGGTGACAGGTGCCTGTAATTCCAGCTACTCGGAAGGCTGAGGCAGGAGAATTGCTTGAACTGGGGCAGGGGCGGGGAGGTTGCAGTGAGCCAAGATCGCGTCACTGCCCTCTAGCCTGGGCAACAGAGTGAGAGTCCATCTCAAAAAAAAAAAAAAAAAAAAAGAAAAGAAACAGGGTCTTGCTCTGTTTGTTACCCAGGCTGGAGTACAGCAGCACACTCATGGCTCACTGCAGTCCCGAGCTCCTGGGCTCAAGCGACCCTCCCGCCTCAGCCTCCTGAGTAGCTTGGACTATAGGCATGTACCGCCACACCCAGCTGGCTTTAAAAATTTTTTGTAGAATCATGGTTTTGCTATGTTGCCCAGGCTGGTCTCAAACTCCTGGGCTCAAGTGGTCCTCCTATCTTGGCCTCACAAACTGCTGGGACTACATGTGCACACCATCACATCTTGCCTTCAACAACTTTTAATCGTTCCTTTTACTAGGGAAGTAATAAAATCCCCCTCACACTACTGGTAGGTTGGTTTGATTTCTTTTTTTTCTTTTTCTTTTTGAGATGGCATCTTGTTCTGTTGCACAGACTGGAGTTCATTATGATTTTGGCTCACCGCAACCTCCACCTCCCAGGTTCAAGTCATTCTCCTGCCTCAGCCTCCCGAGTACCAGAGACTACAGGCATGCGCCACCACGCGCGGCTACTTTTTGCATTTTTAGTAGAGACCGGATTTCACCATGTTGGCCAGGCTGGTCTTGAACTCCTGACCTCCAGTGATCCGCCTGCTTTGGCCTCCCAAAGTGTTGGGATTGCAGGTGTGAGCCACTGCGCCTGGCTGGTTGGTTTGATTTCTATCAGACATATTTTAATTCCCTACATTATTTAATGTATGAATGTAGAATTTCCTGTTCTTTTTAGTGAAAGAAGTTCAGGTCTTCAGGGTATAATGAGATAGGAAGGCTTAGTCATCTAGGGAAACTATACCATGTACTTATTATGATCTTTTTAGTGTTGGGATTAGGGTTGCCAGATAAAATACAGGATGCCCCACTGACTTTGAATTGCTAAACAACAGGGACATACTTACATACAAACATTATTCATTGTTTATCTGAAATTCAAATTCCGCTTGGTGTCAGGCATTTCTTTTTGCCAACTCCAGCAGCCCCAGCTAGGAGGTGCCGCGTGAGCTCCTCTCCCTAGAAGTCCTCTTACCTGCTGTCAGCTGAGCAATTTGCCAGGCTTGCTTTGGGAGCTGGCTTGAAATCATTTGGATTTGATGACTTTCTTTCTCCCTTGTGCAGGAATCCACTTACCAAGATGACAGGAGCAAGTGGTTATCAGAGCTTGCTTTCTAGAAATTCAGTTAAATAAGCAGCCCCCGTCTCTTTTTCTGCAATTTCAGTCTTGGAGAAGGGATTGGTAGTTAAAGTCATTCCACCTCTTTATTTAATAATTCTGTTTTGCATACCCTTTACTGGATGATCATTCCTTAGAGAGGTTTGCAGTCAAAAGCCCTGTTCTTTATTATATTAAACATCATAGAGTCCCATGTTTTCCTTAAGGAATATGTGAACAGGAGAGAAGCGTCCTGTTGAAGAAGCCAGGACTCAGAGCATTTCTGCAGACTGAGTCTGGATCCTTTCCTTCAGCCTCCAGGAATACTGCCGTCTCCACACCCAGGGTGGTAATCCAGGCAAGGGCTCCAGTGTGTGGCCACCCTGCCACCTACTACCTGTGTGTCCAAATGCAGTGACTCAGCTTCTCTGTGCCTCTCTTTCCTCTATCACTTCCACATGTATAAAATGAGGATAATGTTGGTACTCTAAGGATTGCATCAATTAATAAACAGCACTCAGTAAATCTGTTAACCAATCAGTAGATCATGCCTTACATGCTGGGCACGTTCCCTCTTCTCTCTAGACCGCAGTGACCCCAACTGTGAAGTGGCTGTAGCTAATCCACTTGGTCTATAGGATTTGTAAAGGAACATGTTAATAACCCTCAAGTGACTGCAGAGAATGAGGCCATTCTTTTCGGGAAAAATATAGATTGTTTATCATCAGGGATGAATACTTAAAAGAAAATCTGGGAATTTTTTTGTAAGTCACGAAGAAGGGTATGGGAGGGGTTGCACACTTTTGAATGGGAGTGCTTCTCTGGGAACTGTAGGGAAATGGGTGACACAGAAGTACTAGGGGTTTTGGAGCTGTTCTGAGTGAACACACAGGTCCAGTGTGGCTACTTGGGGGCAGGGCCCCTGGAATTTATACTGTTTTGCCTGCAAAGCTGATTACCCAGCTGCCTCTTCTTTTCTCACCTCCATGATATTATCACCAAGCAACTGACAACAATTAAATCTGAGAACTCAACAGCCACGCACTAAGATAAAAGACCACTGCGCTGTTGTGTTTCAATAGGTATTTAGAGAGAAGTGGGAAACTTCAGGATTAATGAAATGTAGATAATGTCAAGAAATGGCCAAAACACTGAAGCACTAAATTAGGAAAAGAGCCTTATGCAAATATTTGGTACCAATGTCTGCTTTATTTTTTTACATTTTTTAGTTTAACTTTTGTTTTTTGTTGCAGGCTAGAGTGGGCTCACTGCAGCCTCTACCTCCCAGGCTCAAGCTATCCTCCTACCTCAGCCTCCCAGGTAGCTAATTTTTCTGTGTTTTTTAGAGGTGGGGTCTCACTATGTTGCCCAGGTTGGTCTCAACTCCTGGACTCAAGTGATCCTCCTACCCTGGCCTCCTGAAGCACTGAGATTACAGTCATGAACCACCGAGCCCGGCCAATGCCTGCTTTAAACAACAGGAATAGTCACTTATCAAACCCTTAGAATGGGGTGGGTGTCCACCTGGAGTAAAGTCTGAGTAAGGATGGTTTTGAAAAGCTCCAGGGGTTAACAGTGACTAACTTAACGTATTTGAAGTCCCATACTTTCATTACATTTTAGTGGAGACAAATTGGAAGCTGGTCCAAGAAACTCACTCTATATTCTTTGCAGTGTGCTGCATGTTTATATAAACTGTGTGGTCAGCTGTCCATCATGCTCATTCCTTGGTATGCATTCATTCCTGATTACCTCCTTTTGTTGCTTTATTGGTTCTGATTTGAAGTACCCTCCAGATATTGGATCTAGATAACTCTTGGGATCAGATGGCTTTCTCCAGCCACGAGAGTCAAGAGGATAGTTTCAAGAGTGGCAAGTGTACATAGCCCCTCTTGCATTGCACAAAGTTAGCCAAATTTATGTCTTTTCCATGTGCACCATGTGAGGTGTAAGTTGGAAGGATGAGTAGACTTGGAAATAGAACGGCAGTGTGTTGGAACCCGCTCATAAGCATGTCGGACATCAGAGAGGTTGGAGCCCTGCAGAAGAGAATTGTCATACTCAAATGTTATTGTGAAACCACAGGAAGACAGCTGACTAGGCTGACTAGGCAAGAAGCCTAGTTCTTCTATTACTGAGCACGTGACCTTGTTGGATTATTTTAAGTCTTCAGAATCACAGTTATAACACCACCCATCCTGACTTCCTAAAGAACAAGTGAGCCTGCACACATGTGGAGACCATAAAACCCTGTCCAAACTCAATGCATGATTGAATAAGCACATGCTTATGTGAGCATATTGTTTAGGTTTAGTTTGCCCTGGAGGTTGTATTTATGATATAGTCTCCAAGGGCAAGAAACCATGTTCCACTATATGATATTCATGTGTGCTAACTATGAATTCTCTGGAAATGATTCTGTTATTATTACCAAAGGACAAGTGCTATAAGAGAGTTTTATAAAAAACAAACTTGAAGTCTGTCATCTCTATAAAACATTCTTATTTGGGTAAGCAGAGAGGCTTACACAGGTTTACAAATGATTTCACTATCAAGTCTAAAATTAGTGACAGCATCCAAAAAGATCTTTGGTGTCTTTCCAAACTGCTCCAAGCATTAGACTGTCCCGAAGGGAGTGTTCCATTAAATCATCACAGAGCTGGCCTATTCTCTGTGCAGTCTGGGGTCTGTTCTTTGTAGAATTATGACCTTGTCAGGGCATCCAGAGGTGAACAGTTTCTCAGATTCTGACTCACATTAATCAAATTCACAAGAGAGTGGTATATAAAATAGAATATCAATTGATTGATTAATTACTATAGACTATCAATTAATTGATAGAAATATTGACAAGATGGATACTCATGTTTGCTGATGAACACATTCATTCCCTGAAGGCAAATCCACGAGGAAATCTTGTTAAAATATTAAGGCTTCCTGCAGAGCGTGAAATCAGAATAAATTTCCGATTCAGCTGGAACCTCCATTTCCAGCTCAGGTGATCCCATCACACTGACTGGTGGGGCCTCCCTCCCGCCCTGTGAGGTTGCTAAATGAGTTGACTAGGTCAGGGTCAGAATTGTTAAGATAAAGAAATAGAAGATTAAAATAACAGAAAGCATTGTGCCTAGCAAGAGTAAGATTTGTTTCATGAAACTCGTTTTAATTTAGATAGATAGACAGACAGACAGATAGATAGATAGACAGATAGATAGATAGATAGACTGATGGAAGTATTGGGTCCTATGTGAAAAAAATAATGTGTTTCTTACAGTGACTGCTTTCCAAAAAAATATGTGAACATCACTGCTTTAGAGATGCTAACATCTTTTATTTTTAAGTAAATATTTATTAGGTGCCTATTCTGTAATCTTATGGAGATTACAATGTAGGGGAGAGATTATGAGAGAGATGAAAGACAGGCAATAAACAAATACCGATACCCTTTTGGGTGCCCTACCTCTTTTTCTAGTCTGATGCCTCCAGTGGTACATTTGCTCTTCCTACTGATAGAGCTTGGGATAGACTCATCCGTTCTCCTGTCCTAGGATTATGCTTGGCCTTTGAACTGGCCTGTGCCCTGGCAGGTGATCTCTTAGGATGGATCGGTGCACAGAAGGGGCTGCTTTCAGCCACCATCTGCCTACTGCCTAGTTTTCCTTTTCCTCCTCTTTTTTTTTTTTTTTTTTTTTTTGAGATGGAGTCTCTCTCTCTGAAGCCCAGGCTAGAGTGAAGTGGTACGATCTTGGCTCACTGCAGCCTCCACCTCCCAGGTTCAAGTGATTCTCCTGCCTCAGTCTCCCAAGTAACTGGGATTACAGGCACACACCACCACACCTGGCTAATTTTGTATTTTTAGTAGAAATGGGGTTTCGCCATGTTGGTCAGGCTGGTCTTGAACCCCTGACCTCAAGTGATCCATCTGCCTCAGCCTCCCAAAGGGCTGGAATTACAGGTGTGAGCCACTGCACCCAGCCTCCTTTCCCTCTTTTAACTCTTCGTTGTTTATATCACTCACCCACCTTCTTGAAATAGCTCTTTTTTTTTTTTTTAACTCTGTCTAAAGATAATCAGGCAAAATATCACATAAATGTACAATTCAAGGGCCTGAATGACGAAAACTACAGTATGCAAGAAGCTGGAAGAAATACTGAAAATTATATTTTCAACTTTCTTACTTTTAGATGAAGAAACTGAGATTCAAGAAGGCTGTGACTTGCTCAAGGTCAAAGTCATCCAGTAACAGATCTGACACTAAACCCTGGATCTTCAGACCCCATGTCCAGTAGTACTCTGTCATTCTGCCACACAGTCTATCAAAAAGAAATCTGTTCAACCTGTGGAAGCAGATTACGAATAAATACATACATAAAAGAAATCTGACTTTAGAGAACACCAAGAATGCTTCCTTCTCAGGTTACTGAAGATGCATCATTATCCTGTGTTGTCATTCTATATCAATAACAGGCATGGAGAAAAATGATTGAGATATTTTCATGATGAAAGATTGAAGGAGCACCACTGAGATAAAAAAAAAATTTAAGGCAGCCTTGCATTTAGTCTTAATAAATATCCAACCTAGGAACTGATTTTATTTATTAACCTTTTCATTCACTCAACCAACCAACACTTATTGAGCCCTACTATGAACCAGGCAGTTTCTGAGTGCCAGTGGTTTATTAGTGTTTATTAGACAACCAGTCTCTGCCCTCAGGAAGTTTTATTACCATGATGGGGGGAGGTGGATGGGTATAGTAGACACAAAGATGCTCCACTCAGATCCCCCTTTAAGGAAGAACTTGTTGCCCAGCTATGGGGCGTGGTCAGCAGCAGACTCCAGCTGTCAGTTCCTTCAGGATCAGCCTCAGTTGCGGGCTGCTATTTTGCCCTAGGTCATGCCCTTCCCAAGGCAACCCTCACCCAGTGGTTACACAAAGCAAGAGTCCTGGTCATTTCTACCCAATACGGACAACTCTGATGAGCAACATTCGCTCTACAACTCCCTGCCAAATTGGCCAGTGCTTTGTCAAGCCTGTATCTCCATTCAACTTCACCCTCTGCTCCATTCTGCTTCTCCCATATCTTCCTTTCACAGGTGCTGAGCCTTAATAAATATCCTGCACCCCAGTATCTGCTTTCAGAGAACCCAACTTGCAACAGGGTGTGTGTGTATGTGTATGACTATTTTATATAAGGTGGTAAATGAAGACATTTTAAAAATAAAATGAGATTTGAGCATCTGAGCAGAAACCTGAAAAATGTCAGGAAGTAAGTCTTACAGATCTGAGGAAAGAACATTCCAGGCAGAGGGGCGAGTGAGTGCAAAGGCCCTGAGGCAGGGAGCATGTTTGGTAGATGTGAGGAACCACACAGGGCCATAGGGAGTTGGAGCAAAATGGAGAAAGGAGTTAGAACATGAGATGGAAAGGGCATGTAGTGTGGAGTGGGGAATGTCACTGTCCCACCACGCAGGGCTTTGTAAGCTATGGTAAAGACCCGGTTTTTACTCAGAGATGAAAGGGTAGCTTCGGAGGGTTTTGAGCAGAGGATTGACACGATTCAACTTATACTTTAAGAGTTTCACTCTGGACAAAGGTGGAATCAGGAAGGTCTGGTGGGAGGCTATGGTGATAATTCAGTATGAAGTAAAGGTGGCTTAGATCCAAGTCAAAGAGCAGGTGGCGAGAATCAGAGGCTGAATATGTGTTGAAGGTAGAACCAGTATGGATTGGAAGTGAGGCATGAGAGAAAGAGAGCGTGGGTAACTTCAAAGGTTTTGGTCTCAAAAACGGAAAGGAAGGAGTTGCCATTTGCTGGATCAGGAGTTAAGTTTGGGACATGTTATGTTTGCAGATAGGATCTGTTGTGTTCCTAATTAATATAACTTATTATCCAAAGGAGGAAAACTTTTAAGAATAAAAGAGGATGTGGCAAATAATTTCTGTGGTGTAAACCAGGATTATCCAGGGCCAACCAGAGCATATGACCCTGGGGTAACCCAGGACTCAGGGCCCTGTAGCATGTACTGGGAGAATGGGACTTACACTGGCACTCGGTCATTGGTGTTAGTAGGTGTATGGCCTGAATGTATATGTTCACCCAGAATTCACATGGTGAAATCTAACCCCCATGGTGATGGTTTTAAGAGGTGGAACCTTTGGGAGGTAATTAGGTCATAAGGGCTGGGCTCTCACGAATGGGATTAGTGCCCTTATGAAAGAGGCCTCAGGGAGCTTCTGAGCCCTTTTTTGCCTTTCTGCCATGGAAGGGTTCAGCAAGAGGCACCATCTATGAAGCAGAGAGCAGGCCTTCACCAGACACCAAATGTGCTGATGCTTTGCTCTTGGACTTCCCAGCCTCCAGAACTGGAGAAATAAATTTCTACTATTGATAGGCTGGGCTTGGTGGCTCACACCTGTAATTCCAGCACTTTGGGAGGCCGGGGCTGGCGGAACACCTGAGGTCATGAGTACGAGACCAGCCTGGCCAACATGGTGAAACCCTGTCTCTACTAAAAAATACAAAAATTAGCCGGGCGTGGTGGCAGGCACTTTAACCCCAGCTACTTGGGAAGTAGAGGCAGGAGAATTGTTTGAACCCAGGAGGTGGAGGTTGCAGTGAGCCGAGATCTAGCCATCGCACTCCAGCCTGGGGGACAAGAGCGAGACTTCTCTCAGAAAAAAAAGGAAAAAAAAAGCCGGGCGCGGTGGCTCAAGCCTGTAATCCCAGCACTTTGGGAGGCCAAGACGGGTGGATCACGAGGTCAGGAGATCGAGACCATCCTGGCTAATATGGTGAAACCCCGTCTCTACTAAAAATACAAAAAACTAGCCGGGCGAGGTGGTGGGCGCCTGTAGTCCCAGCTACTCGGGAGGCTGAGGCAGGAGAATGGCGTAAACCCGGGAGGCGGAGCTTGCAGTGAGCTGAGATCCGGCCACTGCACTCCAGCCTGGGCGACAAAGCGAGACTCCGTCTCAAAAAAAAAAAAAAAAAAAAAAAGGAAAAAAAATTTCTACTCTTTATAAATTATCCAGTCTAGGGTATTTTTTAATAGCTGCCCAGACAGTCTAAGAGGAAAATGTTTTTCTCTACTCACTTTGGTTCAATGGTCAGAGGCCTGAGAATTAAGTAACAATGAACCGATTAACAAAAGAAAGGACAAGGTTTATTTACACATACATGTGAGAATACTCAATAATGGGCAACTCCCTGAATACTAAAAGGTAAAAGGTTTTGGTTTTTTGTTTTTTACTTTTATTTTAAGTTCAGGGGTACAAGTACAGGTTTGATACATAAGTAAACATGTGTCATGAGGGTTTGTTGTACAGATTATTTCATCACCCAGCCATTAAGCCCAGTACCTATTAGTAATTTTTCTTGATCCTCTCCCTCCTCACACCCTCCACCCTCCAATAGGGCCCAGTGTGTATTGTTGTTCTCCTCTGTGTGTCCATGTGTTCTCGTCGTTTAGTTCCCACTTATAAGTGAGAACATGCAGTATTTGTTCCTGCATTAGTTTGCTTAGGATAATGGTTTACAGGCTGCATCCACTTCCCTGCAAAGGACATGATCTCATTCTTTTTTATGGCTGCAGAGTGAAAGGTTTATATACCAATTTAACAGACGGGTGGAGTGGGGTTTGGACTCCACGGGAAAGTAGGGAAGGTTCGATCGGGCCTTGTGATGATAACGGATAGCTAAATTATCACTCGCTGATGCTGGGATGAGTCTTCTCACACTTCTCAAACTCCCTCAGAGAGGGGTCATAGAAGCTGTAATTCAGGAGGCTCTGCCTAAGTTTAGATAATGTTTCTCTCTGTGGCTGCTGATTGTGAAGACGTTTTGAGTTTAAAGTAATTTTCATACCATTTTGGTGGACTGTTAATTCCTTCCTTTCCCCCATTTAATACTTCCCCAGGTGTTTCACAAACAAGGAACTGGGTTTATTGCTGTGGAGAAAAGACACTGGTCGGGCCTTGTGAGGTAAGGATCTGCAAAGGGAAGGAACATACATCAGAACAAATATCATTAGCGCCAAAGACCTAACATAAGCACACTACACAGTATTTTGTCAAACCAATCTCCTAGTCTTGGGCATGAGGGGTATTTCTATGGAAACACAAAGAAAAACAAAGATTAATGGTGAGAGCAGATGATAGACGCAATTTTTGAGTCCACAGTTCAGCCAGTTGAGATGATTTCTAGACACTGGGCTTGAAGCATCATTAGATGGTGGAGTGAAGATAGCAGTGGCAATCTGACAGATTTCTCAGTTCACAGGTAACTATTTTTGTTGACGGTATAGACATTAGAGTCACAGTCATGGTTACTTCTCAGATCAGATCATGGAAGATGTGGGTGTTCTGGTGAATTTCCTCAGAGGCCCACACTGTTGTAGTGATGAGTCCTTTGAAGTTTATATCAAGTCACTCAACTTCAGTTTATAGGACTTTGGGCAAAGGAGAGCCACAAGAGAACCTAGACGCTCAGCAATCAGGTTTTAGGTCTCAACAACACCAAGTCAGGAAGGTGAGGGTAGGAATTGGAAATGTTAATTTGGAGCCTGATATTGAAGACAATTAGAAAAAAATGAGAATTTGATAAAAATGTAGAAGACGGCAGAATTCGGTCAAATTTATAGGTAGATAATAAAACCTCAAAAGCAATGAACAAGACTAGAATATGATAATTCACAATGTTTGATGATAGTTTTCTATTGAAACATAAAATTTCTCTCAATCATTGTCCCTATTTTGATCAAAAATAATCAAAGTAAGATTATTCTTGTTTACAAGTCTAGTCTCATTAAGCTTGGCCTGATTATTTACATAAGTGCATCAAGAAGAGTAATTGAACTCAGAGACTTTTAAAGCTTGCTTTGCTGGAATTTTCTATACAGAATCACAGGTTGGACTTTTAAAAGCCTCTTGAGGCTAGGAAGTCAAGCCAGGAACTTCCTCTGAGACTTTGGCAATACCTATACATTTGGGTGAATGCTTCTCTTCTTGAGGTCCCCAAAATATCCTAAGCTTCTTGGACTTGCCAGGAGGTGACCTTATTTACTCTCTTGAGGACTGGAAACCCTATAAGTCAGATACCAGGATGGTTTTTCCAAGAGGACTTTGTAAGCACTGGCTCCATAAAGTCAACTTTAGTTTTTAAAACTGTCTGGTAGAAGTGGGAGGGGGTGGGAAGGAGGCTGGAGTTGAAAAACTACCTGTCGGGTCCTATGCTCACTACTTGGGGTGATAGGATCATGTGTACACCAAACCTCAGCGACATGCAAATTACCCAAGTAACAAATCCGCACATGTACCCTCTGAACCCAAAATAAAATTTTAAAAAACTGATCATATCTGATTCTATGCACATCATTCTTAAATATGACATACTAGTCAAAGCCTTAGTTATACAGCCAATGTTTCTAATCATGCCTTCTTATAAGAAGAACAAATTCTTATTGAATGTATGCAAATAAGTATGAAAATAAGAGTACTCATTGAGAGTTAATGAATTCTAGAGGGATCAGGCTGAAAGAAAAGAAAAACTTTTCATTTTTGTTACAAACATTTAATCTATGAAATTGTTACAAGTATAGGTAACTTATGAGAAAAGAGTAAGAGGTTCCCTAAATCCAGAAAATGGAATGTTAAAGAAACAGAAATGTTCCAAACAAAAGCCATAATTATCTTTCATCAATTCATTTAGTCCCACATAACTCATTCTTGTTCTACGTGATCTTGGATTGGCAGTTTTATGAACCCATTAGCTTCTCCACTAGAGTTCTAGAAACCCTTACTCAATTAAGTGATATGATTTCAGTTATTTAAGCAATGCCATCAGAAGCCTGTGCCCCACAGTATCTGGCATGGTCCTCTTCATGGGTGTCTGAAATAGTCCCCTTTTGTTGAAGATGAAGCATTCTGGCCTGTAGTTGATGGCAAGAGCTTTTAGAAAAGCAATGACATAAAACAATTGTCTGTGGATGACAAAAGACTTAAAATGACCATGGTTAAAAATCCAATGAGAGTTCATTACAAAAATAATGCAATTGGAGAAGAGAATTTGGTTGTTTCGTGGCATACAACATTTAAAATAATAACTGAAGTTGCCACTGATAACATTATACTGTGGTTGTCTAATAGCAGGGATGACATTACCAGGACACATCATGTCCTGTGAGGGCATTGCCAAACTTCTAGAAATTTTGTATAACTTCTGAAATAGTTATAGTAATAATATTTACCCACATGAGTATAATTAGAGAAGGTTAAGCATCTCTTCTTCCCTGACAATGCTTTTCATGCAATTCAACATATCAAAAAAACCTAATTTTAAAAAATTGATCTCTTTTTATTATGTAAAATAACAGAGGCCTTCTGGAAAATCTCAAAGTGAATTGAGATTAAAATTTTATCTAGGATTTGAATTTGGGAAGGCAATATATCTAAGATGTAAAATGTCAAAATGTTTGAGAAGAAAAGGTAAATTTTTCATTTCTACTTGATTAAGTAGGATGACAGATCACTGCAAAACAACAGACTTACCATATTTTCAGCGTACAATGGGTTTATCCAGATGTAATCTCATCGTAGTAAGTCAAGGAGCATACTAAGCGTGTTTTACCTTCACACTATCGTAAAGTCAAAAAATGGCATATTTAACTATCATAAGTTAGGAGCTGTACTTAGTTACCTATTTAATCAAAGTGATAAAGATTTCAAAGGTAAATATAGGAGGTAACATGATTGTAAGGAAAACCTTAGCTCTTTTAAAAATGAGATTTGATTCCCTTAAATAATTGAGGACATCATAAAGACTACATAGAAAATGATCCTGCTAAGGCATAGAATCTTTGTTTTATGAGTAGGTTACTTAAACGGTAAGAAAAACTTTTTACAGTATTTTATTAAGAGCAGACCAATAATCCAAGAAATTTTTGTCATTTTAAGAAAGATGGAAAATAAATTCTAATTTTGCTAATAGGTACTATTAATACTAAAGCTCATTTTATTTTATTTATTTATTTTGAGACAGAATCTTGCTCTATCACCCAGGCTGGAGTACAGTGGTGCAATCTAGGCTCACTGCAGCCTTGACGTCCTGGGCTCAAGCAATCCTCCTTTCTCAGCCTCTTGAGTAGCTAGGACTACAGGCATGCACCACCACACCCAACTAATTTTTATTTTTTAAGAGATAGGGTCTTGCTGTTTTACCTGGGCTGGTCTTGAACTCCTGGACTCAAGTAGTGATTCTCTGGCCTCAGCCTCCCAAAGTGCTGGGATTACAGGCATGAACCACTATGCCCAGCCCCTTGTGTTTGTATCCCTTCACTGTTATTATTTTTAGTAGTTTAATTTACTTATATTGGTTATAATTAATTTTTATCATTAGTAACCTTCCTTTTATAGAGGAAACTAGACAGTAATGAAAAGTAGACAATTGTGAATTGTCTGCCATATTCCAAAATTCCATAGCAGGTTAGCAGTTTACGAATATATCATTTCATAATGCTTATATGCCTCTTCATAATACAGTTTTTCAATATGACAAAAAATAGTTTATTTACAGACCCAAGTATCTTTAGTCTCTTTGTAAAAATAAGAAATCAAGACTGGGTGCAGTGGCTCATGCCTGTGATCCCAGCACCTTGAGAGGCCAAGGCAGGCAAATCACTTGAGCCCAGGAGTTTGAGACCAGCATGGGCAATATGGTGAAACTCCATCTCTAAAAAAATACCAAAATTAGCCTTACATGGTGGCGCACGCCTGTAGTCCCAGCTACTTGACAGGCTGAGGTAGGAGGATCACTTGAGTCTGGGAGGTCGAGGCTGCAGTGACCCATGATGGTGCCCTGCAGTCCAGCCTGGACAACAGAGCAAGACTCTGTCTCAAGAAAAAAAAAAAAAGAAAAGAAAAAGAAACTGAAAATATATAAACTTTGGTTTAATAATGAATGTTTCAGGAGATCCTTACTTAGAAATGATCTAGATTTTTAATGAATATCTATTCATTAGCATAACTCTAAAGTTGCAAGTCACCAAAATGGTTTTTGAAACTATCTTAAAGCATACATATTATAAAACATAACTGTTAAAAAGCCCATTCATAAAATTTTTATCCCACTTATATCAACTTAATAAATGTATTCTTAACAATTCTGTTTAGGTTGTTAATGGAAATTTTTTTTTTTTCTTTCTTTTTTTTTTTAGAGACAGGGTCTTGCTCTGTTACCCAGGCTGGAGTATAGTGGTGGGATCATGGCTCACTACAGCAAGCCTTGAACTCCTGGGCTCAAGTAATTCTCCCACCACAACCTCCTGAGTAGCTAGGACTACAGGCATGTACCACCATGCCTGGCTAATTTTTAAATTTTTTGTAGAGACAGGGTCTCACTTTGTTGCCCAGGCTGGTATTGAACTCCTGACTTCAAGTTGGAACTCCTCTTCCCAAGGTTCTGGGATTATAGGCATGAGCCGCCATGCCCAGCTAAATTTTTTTTTTTTTTTTTTTTGAGACAGGGTCTCACTCTGTCACCCAGGCAGAAGTGCAGTGGCGCTACCTCAGGTCATTGCAACCTCTACCTCCCTGGCTCAGATATCCTCCCAGCTCAGCCTCCTGAGTAACTGGGACCACAGACACACAGCACTATGCCCAGCTAATTTTTGTATTTTTTGTAGAGATGCGGTTTCGCCATGCTACCCAGGCTGGTCTCAAACTCTTGGTCTGAAGTGCTCCACCAGCCTTGGCCTCCCAAACTGCTGGCATTACAGGCGTGCACGCCACTGTGCCCAGCCTGAAAATTTCTTAAGACATTAAACAAAGCTACCCATCATCTCAAGTTATTTTTCTGTTAACTTATTTTAGGCAATTATCAAAAAAATCAAAAAAGCAAATAACCTAAAATAAATAAAACTAAAATTTAAAAAGTTAAATACTTTTTTTCTGTGCTTCATATACAAGAAATAATGGATATCATGCAATTCATTTTTATTGCATCTTTACTTGTACAGTTGTTCTTTAGGTTAAGTTTATAGTTTTTAAATCTTAAACATCTGACAGATATAAGGTTATTTAACTGGTAAATCCAAGGCAAATAAAATGCACACTTGTTTCACGCTTAATGCTGATAACTTGGAAGACATACCACCTGTTTTTATTAAAGCAACAAATTCAATTTAGTCTTATTTACCAAAGATTTACCCAAATTACATGAACTTGAAAAACATTTGGGTTCGTTTCTATACTTTTGAAGGTTTTAGGAATATTTTAATTTATATAGCACATGTTTGTCTAAGCCAATTAGAACTGGTTTAAGGGATTTTAGAGATTAATTTGTCAATACCAATCAGAGATAGGAAAATATCACCTGTACATAACATACATATACACATACATACAAACTAGTGCAAATAGAGAACTGATGGCTTTCATCCTAAAATTTTTAGCCATCTATAACAAGAGTCACAGCACCCAAGGTGGAAACACAGTAATACAAAATTCCCTGGTTTACAAGAGTTGGTTCCCGTCTTTACTCCCCTTTATACTTTCACCCAAATTGTATCTTTATTAGATGGACTATGTTGAGATTACCAGTTCAATATGAGGACTAAAACTTTCCACGGATATTTACAGGAAAGAGTTTAAGATTTTTTTTTTTTTTTTTTTTTTTTGGTAATCTTATGGAGTTTGTGGACTAAAATTTAGGACTGAGTTTGTGGATTAAGGGACTGAGCACACATCAAGCGGTTGTGTGGGTGTCTCCATATCCCATCTGAGTGGATGAGACATCCGTTCTATTTTCAATAAGTCTTTTTAGCCTCACATGATTGCTTTCGGGGTCCCTCAACCCCTCAAGAGACCCTGTTGAGGGAAGGAGACCTAAAGCTTGAGTGAATGGAAAGAGATGGGGGGCTGGAGTGGGAAAGAAAAGATCTGACAGGGGCAGAGAGAGGGATGGAGGAGGTAGGGTCTTGGAGGGGACATGTCGAAGGAGCTGAAGGGAACACTCAAGGCAGTAAAAGGAGGAGGAAAGATGGTAAGAGAGAGGTTTTAGAGGAGCTAGTTTGGGGAGATCTTAAGTTTTCCGAAAGGGCCACTAAAGTCCCATGACTTTGTCCTTATTAAAGTCTCATCAACAAGAAAGGAAGTGGCCAAAGTTACCACCAAACGGAGTCACTTACGAAACGGAGTCACTCACGGGGCCCCAGCAGAGACCCAGGAGTCTGATGCTTAAGAAGGTTAACCTTTACCAGCTTGGTCAGAGGTCCGAGATCACTGCTGTCTCTAGATTAAGTAGGGAGTCCTAATCATTCCATCCTACGCTTGCTAAAAGTGTAGAGAGGAAACTTTGTTTACCCACTGATACGGGTTGTCTGTGTCCCCACCCAAATCCCATCTTGATTTGTAGCTCCCATAATTCCCATGTGTTGTGGGAGGGACCCAGCTGGAGATAATTGAATCATGGGGGCAGTTTCCCTCCTACTGTGCTCATGGTAGTGAATAAGTCTCGTGAGAGCTGATGGTTTTAATAAAGGGGAGCCCCTTTTTGCTTGGTTCTCATTCTCTTTTTGCCTTGCTGCCATGTAAGATGTGCCTTTCGTCTTCCACCATGATTGTGAGGCCTCCTCAGCCACGTGGAACTGTGAGTCCATTATACCTCTTTTTCTTTATAAATTAACCACTCTTAGGTATGTCTTTGTTAGCAGCGTGAAAACAGACTAATATACCCATTTAGGTGCAAAATGTTGGGAGCCTGAGAATTAACTTACAATAGACAGATTAGCAGGAGAAAATAAAATGCAATGTTTATTTACATGCACATGTGGGAGTACTCAGTAATGAGTAACTCCCTGAATAAGCAGATGTAAAGAATTTTATATCAACTTAAAAAGTGGGAGTAGGGTTTGGGCTTCAATGGGAAAGTAGAGAAAGTTCTACTAGGCTTTTTTATGCTGACAGGTAGCTGAATTCTTACTTGCTGATGCTAGGGCCCATCTTCTCCCAATCAAGAAACTCCCTCAGAGGGGAATCATAGCAGCTGTAATTCTGTAGGCTCTGCTTAAGTTTAGATAATGTTTATTTTTGTAGTTACAGATTTCAGATGTTTCTAATTTTATACCACTTTGGAGGGCTGCTACTCTTTTCATTGGCTAACTTTATAAGTTGGGCAAATGACCGTTCTCTAACCAGAGGCAAGAGTTATGGGCCATAGAAGGTTTGCTCTGAGAGAAAAGTACCGCATATAGTTCAGAGCCCTACCACACGACTTGCAGGTAACTCGTATAACCTAAAGTGTGTCAGTTGAATTACCTTGCAAGTTGTAAACTAATCAATAAACTCAGAATTCAATTGGATATTATTTTAATAGCATATAAGAGTTATGAAATCCTAAGAATAAGAAGAAATGTAGGAATCAGGCAAATTCAAAGTTCTTTAAAGGAACAAGGAAAACATTTACGCATCTTTGCCAAAGAGATGCAAAATCCAATCAAGTGATGTGAGTGGGGTAAACTCTTCTGAGATAATCAGAAGGATCTTGGTTTTGGGCTACTTGACCTATCCCTCTCCTGAAATTAAGGAGTAATTGACATAGCAACCACAAATAGAATTCATTTAGTTACCAAAGAACTCAGCCTCGTGGCCAAAATCTTTGGTGGTTGTGCAACCTCAAGCTGTAGTTACATGGGGAAAATTGTAGCCTGAGTGGGAAGTGCCTTACCCCAATAAGTTTTGAGAACAAAACTCACCGTATTTGTATTTTGGGGTTAAGGAGTTTATACATATTTGATGTTTTATAAACTTGTCATGTTTTAAGATGATTGAGTTATTCTAGCAACTGCTTTGTAAATCCATTTTAAAATACACAAATGCATAATTGATTCTGATGTGTGTAAATTTATATCCAGGTCTTAATTATTTAAG
Source organism: Macaca fascicularis (assembly GCF_037993035.2). Classification (NCBI taxonomy): domain Eukaryota; kingdom Metazoa; phylum Chordata; class Mammalia; order Primates; family Cercopithecidae; genus Macaca; species Macaca fascicularis. Next base: position 71,925,355 of record NC_088392.1, on the reverse strand, counting down.
AGAACGTCATGTTCAACATATTATCAGTTTAATTGAACATATCAAATGTAAAAGAATTATTTAGTGCTCAGGAAGGTTTCATTTATTAAGTCAGATAATTATTTAATAAAATTAAATATGAAATAAATTTATAAGTGCAGTATAAAAGGTTCTAAAATATTTGATTTTGTTTATAAATAGGACGAAGTTTTAATCAAAGTTCTCTGTAGGCAGGATTCAGTGGCTCATACCTGTAATCCCAGCACTTTGGGAGGCCGAGGTGGGTGAAACACTTGAAGTCAGGAGTTCAAGACCAGCCTGGGCAACATGGCGAAACCCTGTCTCTACTAAAAATGCAAAAATTAGCCAGGTTTAGTGGTGCATGTCTGTAATCCCAGCTACTCAGGAGGCTGAGGCAGGAGAATTGCTTGAACCCCAGAGGTGGAGGTTGCAGCGAGCTGAGATCATGCCACTGCACTTCAGCCTGCACAACAGAGCAAGACTCCGTCTCAAAACAAAACAAATAAAACAAACAAACAACAACAAAAAAAGTTCTCTGTAAGATGATTACCAAATTCATTTGACTTAAAAAACAGAATTTGTAAGGTGGACTTAAAAAACCTAAGGAAGTGTTAGATTGTGAGATTTGTACCTTAATGTATTGAATATTAACATAATAATTTAAATTAAATATTTTTTTCCTGCAAACAAATCTAGCTGTGAGGATAATCCAAAACTCTTATTTCACATAGCTCACTGTGAAAACTGAAAGTGATAATCACCATGAAAGTACTCTGAAAACTTGAGCATGCTCTGTGAGTATAAGGAATAAGGGAGATGGTGATTGGCTCTGCAGCACCTATTCAACTCCTCTGGCTGCTCATGGCTCTCCTGTGCCCTTGGAAGTGCTCAGTTAGGAAAAGGCCTGCTATTATGTCTCTGTGTGAGGACTAGGTAGGATCTCAATGGCCATCTAGGGAGAGGAGTCAACCTAAAGACGAAGCCTGCACAACGTAGGGGAAACTGCAGAGGTAGAGAAGGAAGCTGAAGTACCCACCACATCATGACTGGGGCTACCCTGTCTCTGGACTTCCTGTGGAAAAGAATACATTTCTTTATGGTTTATATGGATCCGAATTGTGTTTTTCTATTATTTGCGGACAAAATAATCTCACAGACATAATAGGTCATTAAGATCCATAAAACAGTGCTTTCTGACGATTTAAATGAGTAAGTGGCAGAGATGGGTTTGATTCCACTTAATAGCCACATGTCTTTGGGCAAGTTGTTTGACCTCTAAGTGAAACAGCCTCAATGTCTGGAGTCACACTCGAGGTTCATTGTCTCACGGCCACTGAGAACAATAATGAAGACACACAAAGACTGAGGTTGAGAGTGGAAGTTTAATAGGCAAAAGAAAGAGAAGAGTTCTCTGCTACAGAGAGCAGTCTTGGAAAAATGGGTTGCCGGATCCGTGGTGAAATGCAGGAAGTTTTATAGATGAGCTGGTGGGGAGGTGGTATCTGATCTACATAGGCAAGAAAGGACAAGAAAGATTGGTTAGACCCGTTGTGCCATTTTCATAGGGCAAGAATCTCTGGTATCCCCTGTCTTAACCCTTTTTATTATCCAGGCCCGTCTCTGCCTGAGCTGCACAGTGTTGCCTATTTCTTTATTATTGTACACGTTGTAACAAAAAAACGGAAGATGGAGCCTCCATGTTGGACATGGCTGGCCCCCAGGTAGTCCTTTTCTATTGACACAGCTGCCGTCATTCCCCTGTGCAAGCTTCCATCTTGTTTATCTATGTTTGCAACTCAATTTTTCAGGCTTCTCTTTGTTACGAAAAGAAAAGATTTTTGGGGCTGCTTTTTGTTGGAGGGGAAGCTCTGCTGAGGACTCTTGGGTTCTCACTATCTGCCTAAATAATTTCTTTCTACCTCCTGTATCATCAGCTTCACTTTCTTACAGGGTTGTTGCAAATGCAGAGCTATATAGGTAAAGTAGGTAAAGTTTTAGTGTCAATTTCTTTAACTGTAAAATGAGGATATTATTAGTATCTAGCAAATACCAAATGTTAGATACCTAATGGTATCTTAATACCTCATTGCTATGAGGATGAAATGAAGATCTATGTCAAAACCTTGGAAGAGTGTCTGGTATACAAGTATTTTTATCGTTGTTATTTTCAGAATACCAGAGTGGACTACAAAGACCCTGAGGGAGTGTGTCGTAACAGTTGGGTCTAAAGGTGGAATTTTACAGCCTTGCACAGTCCCTCTCACAGCCACACTATCACTATCTCCACTGCGAGGTCTGCAGTAGAGAATTTAGAGAATTTATGGGTCTTTGGAATACCAGTAGTTTTGGAAATATTGCCCCAAGGGATTCTAGAGATTTAAACCAGAGAAGATGGAGTTCGAAAAGTAGTTAATATTTGTCACTCATTCCTCCTGGCAACACTTATTGACACAGGGGTTACAGAGGTGAACCTGACCCTCATAAACTCAAACTCCAGTGGAAACAGAGAGACCTGTCCCTGAAAAAATTTACGCCAGGTGCTGTGATGAAACTATGCAGAGTGCATAGATGGTCACAAGGGAGAAGGATGCTTCTCTTCCTGGGGGAGTCAGGAAATGACTTACAGGTGAAGTGATGCCTGGGAATGTTGAGTAGAAGCTTGAAAGATTGATTGAGATGGGGAGGAGGGGCGGGAAAGTGCTTCCAGGGGAGGAGGCAGGGAGTTAAGGCGGTGCCTTTCAACACTGGCTGCACATTCAGAATCACCTGAGGAACTTCTAAAAAATACCCTTGCTTGGGCCCCACCCCTGAGCAGAGTGATTGGAACCTTTAAGGGTGGGCCCCGGCATTGCCTGTTTTTAAAACTTCTCACATACCTCTAATTTGTAGTCAAGGGTAGAACCATGGATCGAAGAGTAGGATTGGAAAAAAGTGGGTGTTATGGCAAGGTTGGAGAGCTTAAAGAGAGAGTCTGGTTTGAATTGGGAAAACTGGCAGGAGTCATATCATGGACGATGATAAAACATATTGTTTTGCGAGTAGCTTTGTTCCTAATTAAAAACAAAAACAAAAACTAACCCAAACACCACTGGCCTCAAGGGGACTGCTTTCATAGAGATGGTAGCATCAGCACTTAATCTTTACTGAATAAATGAATCCACCAAAAACCCAGTCTTCACAAGTTAAACTACCTTTTAGGGGTTTCTTTAAATCCTTACCAGTTTCTCTTTTCTTCCAGTCTTCCAATCAAAAGTCTGGCTAGCTTTGCAGTGATAGTGATCGCCAACCAGTATTCAGAATTTTGCTTGTTCTAGAAAGGCACTTCCTCATCAACCCTTAATCTTGGGTGAGGCTAGCTGCTCCCAATCTAATTTCAGCAGTTCAGATTTCATCTACACAACTAATATTCTCATTCTGTTAACATTCCCCTAATCTTCTATGTCTAGTGTGTAATTTGAGGAAGCAGTTGGGCCCTGAAAGCTCTTGGCAGACCTCTTGTCTGATAAATATTTTAGTACTTTCAGTAGCCCTTTAAAATTGGCAGTTCTTTCTCTAAAGATTCATTCAAGTACATGTGATAATTTGAAATTAACATGCTGCCAGATTTTGCGTTTATACAAGTAACTTTGATAGTGCAGTACCAACAAAGGGATTTTGTCAGCCATGAGTGGATAAACACAGCTGTTTTCTTTACTCATGAGAAGGATAGAAAACTAAAATTATAGGGTAGCCTATGGGCCTATGATTTAAATTCTCACACTGACTCTTCCAAAGTCTAAATAAATTAATGATGTTTATTGGGTTAAAGTGCATTGCACTCCATGGTATAAAAATCAGAGGTTTTAGAGTAAAGTTGTCTTCATAATTTTCTAAAATAGTCAAAGGAGTGCCCTAAAGCTGTTTAATTTACTTGAAATCCCTTATTGGGTAACAGAAAAACCCATAACTCTCTTTAATTCACAGAATCTTAAGGTATTCTCTCTGTCTCTCTCTTTTTTTTACTAACTACTCAATCGTACAAAAAGAAGAGTATCTTCAAAATATGATCCATAAACTCTCTCCCAATTTAAATATCAAATAGAAGATAAATTTGTATAATTAGAAATAATCTGGCCGGGCGCGGTGGCTCAAGCCTGTAATCCCAGCACTTTGGGAGGCCGAGACGGGTGGATCACGAGGTCAGGAGATCGAGACCATCCTGGCTAACATGGTGAAACCCCGTCTCTACTAAAAAATACAAAAAACTAGCCGGGTGATGTGGCGGACGCCTGTGGTCCCAGCTACTTGGGAGGCTGAGGCAGGAGAATGGCATGAACCTGGGAGGCGGAGCTTGCAGTGAGCTGAGATCCGGCCACTGCACTCCAGCCTGGGTGACAGAGCGAGACTCCGTCTCAAAAAAAAAAAAAAAAAAGAAATAATCTCTGGAGAGGAGTAAGTCTAAAAGAGGGTGAAATATGTAGGTAAATAAACATTCTTTTCAGAGTGTTAATCACATAGTGAGTTATTTTCTAGTTTTAGCTTGGTAAGAAATTAGCTTGTTCAGTAAGGTATGAACAGCGAATCCCTATTAATCTTCATTTGTTCATTCATCTATTGAAGGTCTACTTGCTTTTGGGAATGATGAGACACATGATTAAATTACAGTCCTATCTCAGGTCACCTCACAAGTTACTGGGGAAGACAGACATGTAAATATATCATTATAGGGTAGTGTGGTAAGAGACGTAGATAAGATATTGCCAAAGAACTACCAAATTATTGGGAAAAGAATAGCTAGTTTTTAGAAACCAATGCCAATGGATTCGCCATAGAGGAGGTACTGTTTGGACTAATCTTTGCAAGAGGAGTAGTCCTACTTCTTGGGTAGGGTGAGGCACTCAAGGCTATATGCTCATGTCTTCCAGATCTCCATCTTCAGCCTGGATCTCTTCATTGGGTTTTGGATTTGTACATACGGATGTCTACTAGGGAACTACATCTAGAAGTACCTCAGGCATCTCAAAGTCCAAAACAAAACCTATTTACCCCACCAAACCTATTCTTTCTCCCATATTACCTATCTCAGTTAATAATATCACCCTCCATCCAGTCACCCAAGCACAACCTGGTGTGTTCTCTGTGTTCTGGCTATTCAATGCTACAAAATAAACCTCCCCCAAACTCAGTGATGCAGCAATTCCTTACTGTCCTTCCTGATTCTGGAGGTCCACTGGCTCAGGTAGGTAGTTCTTGTTGGGTTCTTTTAGGTCATTAAGGGCAGATGTTGGCTGGGGCTACCATCATCTCATGGCTCAGTTAGCTGCCCAAGACGGCTCACTCCTGTGGCTGGCAGGTGATGCTGGCTGGTAGCTAGGAGCTCAGCTGGGTGGTTTGGGCTTCTTATGGCATGAGAGCTGGGCTCTCACTCCAAGAGGCCCGGGCAAACCTTCCTCCAACCTAGCCTTGGAAGTCATGGGAAGTCATGTAGTACCATTTTGCCTCATTCCATCAGTTTGAATGGCCCAGTCCAGAATCAATGTGAGACAACACTACTGGGTGTGGCTCACTGCGGACGATCTTTAGAAACTAGCTACCAACGCTGACATTCCCCTTTCCTCCATTTGCTTTCAAAAGTTCCCTAATCTCTCCATCCCAGCTATTAATGTCCTAGTCCTGCTTCTTGTCCCCTGACACCTGGATTATTGCAATAAAAAGCCTCCCTCAACCCAGCCACTCTTCCTGACTTCTATCATGCTCCTCTATAATTCATACAAGATTCTCTTCTCAAAGATGGTAAGAGATCCTTGAAAAAAAAAATAGACTTTAGGCACAGTGGTAATCCGAGCACTTTGGGAGGCTGAGGCCGGAGGATCACTTGAGACCAGGAGTTTGGGACCAGCCTGAGCAACAAAGTGAGACCCCATCTCTACAAAAAAAAAAAAATAATAATAACTAGCCTGGCATGGTGGCATGTGTCTATAGATCTAGCTATTCAGGAGGCTGAGGTGGGAGGATCGCTTCATCCCAGGACGGTCCAGGCCACAGTGAGCTGTGTCCACACCACTGCATTCCAGCCTGGGTAACAGAGCAAGATCCTGTCTCAAAAGAGAGAAAAAAAATAGACTTTATATTTAGCAATACAATCTGCTTACAGAAAAGGGCATAGAATAGAAATGTACAGCTTGACACATTTTTATAAAGCAAGCTTCCTATAACCATAAGAAATCAAATATTTCCAGCATCCCAGAAGCCCCCTCACATTCCTTCCCAATCACACCCATTCCCCTGCCCCCGCTAACAGAAGTACTGTCTTGACTTTACAGTGAAGAAAGCCTACAAGACTTATGGGACACCATTAAGTGAACAAATATTTGTCTTATGGGAGTTTCAGAAGCAGAAAAGAAGGGAAAAGGTGTAGAAAACCTACTTGATGAAATAATAGCTGAAAACTTCCCAAGACTGAGGAGAGGTGTAGACATCTAGATTAAGGAACTCAAAGATTCAACCCAAAATGATCCTTCCTGAGGCACATTACAGTCAAATTGTCAAAAGTGAAAAACAAAGGCAGAATTCTAAAAACTCCAAGAGAAAAGTGTCAAGTCACACATAAGTGATCCCTCATTAGACTAACAGCAGATTTCTCTGCAGAAACCTTACAGGTGAGGAGAGAATAAGTATTTCTCTCTAAAATACCTAGTTTAGTTGTACCTGTTTTAAAATTTTATACAAATGGAATTGTACAATACATAGTCTTGTGCCTGGCTTCCTTCATCCAAAATTGTGTAGATGTATTCATCTCATGCCTGTATCTGTACTGTAGTTCATTCATTTCATTGCTGTATAGTATTCCATTGTATGAATACGCTACATGTTATTTATCTATTCTAGAAATTGAGTACACTGATTACTTCTACTTTATTCTTCTTTTTCAAAATTGTTTTCGTTATTCTAGTTTCTTTTTTTTTTTTTTTTTGAGATGGAGTCTCGCTCTGTAGCCCAGGCTGGAGTGCAGTGGCTGGATCTCAGCTCACTGCAAGCTCCGCCTCCCGGGTTTACGCCATTCTCCTGCCTCAGCCTCCCGAGTAGCTGGGACTACAGGCGCCCGCCACCTCGCCCGACTAGTTTTTTTGTATTTTTTAGTAGAGACGGGGTTTCACCGTGTTCACCAGGATGGTCTCGATCTCCTGACCTCGTGATCCGCCTGTCTCGGCCTCCCAAAGTGCTGGGATTACAGGCTTGAGCCACCGCGCCCGGCCCGTTATTCTAGTTTCTTTAGTTTTCTATGTAAATTTTAGACTGATCTTGTCTGTATCTGCAAAAATCTTGCCCAGATTTTGATAAGAATTGTGTGAAACTTGTTTATCAATTTGGGGAGAATTAACCATTTTTCTATGTTGAATATTCCAATCCATGAACACAGGATGCATCTTCATTTATTTAGATCTTTTCCAGTTTCTGTCATCAGCATTTTGTAGCATTTTGTGCATGAGTCCTATACATGTTTCAAATAAATAAATAAATGAAATGAAACAGAAGTCCTGTACATGTTTTGTCAGAGTACACTGACATATTTCATTTCATGCATTCATTTATTTGTTTATGTATGTATGTATGTATTTTTAGAGACAGGGTCTTGCTCTGTTGCCCAGGTTGGGGTGCAGCGGTGCAACCACGGCCCACTGCAGGCTCGAACTCCTGGGTGCAAAGCAATCCTCTTGCCTAGCCTTTAAACTCTCTTAACATTTGTTTTTTTAAGAATAATCGGTACCTATTTGACATTATAGTCACAACATCTATTTACATATAAAGTATATGGGAATAAAAGTTATTTAGAGAAATATTACTTAAGAGAGAAAGCTTTCTGTTTTACAAGTTTAAAATGTGTGTTAAACAAATGCTTTATAAGAAAGAACTCATCTTTTGTTGCAGGATTTTCTAGTTGGCTCAACCAGTTAAAAATAACTTACCTAGGCTGGGCGTGGTGGCTCACGCCTGTAATCCCAGCACTTTGGGAGGCCGAGGCTGGCGGATCACAAGGTCAGGAGATCGAGACCATCCTGGCAAACACGGTGAAACCCTGTCTCTATTAAAAATACAAAAAAATGAGCCGGGCGTGGTGGCGGGAGCCTGTAGTCCCAGGTACTCGGGAGGCTGAGGCAGGAGAATGGCGTGAACCTGGGAGGCGGAGCTTGCAGTGAGCCGAGATCGTGCCACTGCACTCTAGCCTGGGTGACAGAGCAAGACTCCGTCTCAAAAAAATAAATAAATAAAAAATAAAAAATAACTTACCTAAACAGCATTATTTGAAAGGTAGAAATTTGGAATTTGGTCTTTAATGTCTACTTTATCCACTGAGATTCTTAGTCTGTAAAATGGTGTTGATGCCTACTACTTGGAAACACTAGATATTTCTAGAAGGTGTTTAATGTTTGTAAAAAATTAACATTGTTATGACAGTTACCTGATTGAACACCTTCTTTAGCCTAGGCATTGTGCTAAGGTTTTTACATACATTACCTCTTTTAAGAGTCACAGCAACCCTGCAAGGTACAGACAATAGCACTGTTTTCTAGGTGAGGACCCTGAAGCCACAGGCCACAGCCATGTGGTGGCAATGACCTTCCTCCATTGTCTTTGCTTCCATGCCACCACAGTGCCCAAGGGCTCTAACAATTCTTGTCCATTTTTTTTTTTTTTTAATCATTCCTAAATCAATTTTAGGATATTGTTTTTAGGTAGAACTGGAGATTTTTCTATGGTGTTTGGCTGGACCAAAGTGGCTGTTGTCTAAGTGTTCTGTTTTGCTAGGCTGTTCCTCACCTGGTCCTTTGACTAGAGAGACAAGACCTTTGTTGTTATTAGGTTGGTGCAAAAGTAACTGTGGTTCTTGCCATCACTTTCATTGGCAAAAACTGCAATTATTTTTGCACCAGCCTAATATTTTTGCCTGTACTTGCCATCATTTCTGGATTGTTGACTTCTTCAGCTGCAAGTATTAGCTATACATGGCGAAAAGCAAAGCCAGGCAACTCATCTTTTTGTTACTTGAGTCTCAAGGTTCTTAACTGATCTACTTTTTCTTTCCCTTTTCAGAGTTTTCTTATGTGTGTTCATATATTATGTCCAGGGTTAACATTGTACCTAACGGGAGGAATAGAGAAAACTACATCTACTCTATATTTCCTGAAGCAAATTTTCCCTTCCATATTTTTAGCACATATTATAAATGTTCTCTAAATATCTCATTAGTAACATGAATTCTATTTTACATATCTAATAATAATAGTAGGTGTCCTAAGAGAGCCTTTCAGATGGACACCTATGACCTTGTATAACTGGTGAAATAAATTAGGCTGGACCAACACAAATTTGAAAACAATCCTCCCTCTCCCCTGTTGGCCCCTGGCTGACCCTGTATTCTTCAGCCTGACTCACCACTTCCCTTTTGTTCCTTTCTAGTCTTCCTCTCCAGCCTCTCCATCTGCCATTCTCTAACTTTTCCTTTATTTCCTTTTCTCCGTTTCATTGTGGTTGTTTTAAAAACCATGTCTATGGCAAATATACCCACAGGTACTTTTTAGAGGGCTTAATGACAGTATTTATTAGCAGACTCTAGAAATGTGTTCATGACAGATCAATGCTTATTTTTGTGGTTCAAAGGAAAGTTGTAAAAATTTTTAGAAATTATTAGTATTTTCTTGTGGGAATAGTGACAGTTAGTTGTGTGTGATCATTTTTTAAGCATCGAAGATTGGAAAGTGTGAAGTTATATTTCAGGTGTGTTCCGACCTACTGACTTTGAATTCATCACTTGTTGTTACTGAGGGCCATTTTTCCTTTCTGTAAATATACACATTTCCACCAGCTATTCCCATGGAAATCTAGGAAGTCAGATGCAAATAGAATATGGTTGATATTCTGCCTGAAGCAACATCAAGATAGGGTATGTACTCGGCCCTTCTTGAAAGACTATCAGGTAGCTGTTAGAGTGAATCCTACTGGATCAGTGAGGAAAATCTACAATGAGTTAACCTGAGAAAACTGTGCATGTTTTGTAAAATATAATCTATTTTTCTGAGTCATTCTAGGAGCAGCCATATCACAGGACACAATGCAGCCAGTGACGTGTGTGTTGTGCTCTCCACTGTATCAGTTAAATTACAGAAGGGCCAGACATGGTGGTTCACACCTGTAATCCCAGTACTTTGGGAGGCTGAGGTGGGCGGATCACGAGGTCAGGAGTTTGAGACCAGCCTGAGCAACATGTTAAAACCCCTTCTCTACTAAAAATATAAAAATTACCCAGACGTGGTGGTGCACGCCTGTAATCCCAGCTACTCAGGAGGCTGAGACAGGCGAATCTCTTGAGCCCGGGAGTCAGAGGTTGCAGTGAGCCGAGACAGCGTCATTGCACTCCAGCCTGGGCAACAAGAGCAAGACTCTGTCTCAAAAAAAAAAAAAAAAAAAAAAATTAAAGAAGATATGCCCACTAGGGGACACATTTTCTGAAACAAAATAAGGTACTAAAACACAACACAAATGTCAGGTGAGTTGTGATATTCTTTAGTTGCACAAGCAAATCTAGTTAATTGTTAAACTTCCAACATTAACATATACTACATTAACAAGCTGACAAATGCAAAACAAATCAGTTAAAAATGAAAGAGTCTCTTTGTTAGGCCAAATACAAGGAAATAGTTTAGACTTGGTGATCAATCTTACATCACTTAATTCTGATCTTCAAATCTGTCACTTGCCACATTTTTATCTATAAGTGACAGAAAATGTTAAAAAATGGATAATGCTCAGTGTTGGAAAGGTGGGACAGAGAAGAGGACCTTGCTACATGGTCAGTGGCAGGATAAATTGGCAAACATTTTGGAAGGGTAATTTTACAGTCTTCCAAAATTTAAAACACACATCATTTGACCCAGTAATTCTACTACTGGGAATTTACCTTATGGGATACATTTGCAAAAGTATTAATTAAATGCATACAGAGATGTTCATTAGAGCATTAATTGTAATGAAAAAATTCTGGGCCAGGCACCATGGCTCAAGCCTGCAATCCTAGCACTTAGGGAGGCCAGGGTGGGTGGATCACTTGAGGTCAGGAGTTCAAAACCAGCCTGGCCAACATGGTAAAACTCCATCTCTACCAAAAATACAAAAAAAAATTAGCCGGATGTGGTGGTGGGCGCCTGTAGTCCCAGTTACTCAGGAGGCTGAGGCAGGAGAATCGCTTCAACCTGGGAGGCAGAGGTTGTGGTGAGCCGAGATGGAGCCACCACACTCCAGCCTGGACAACAGAGCGAGACTCCATCTCAAAAAAAAAGAAAAAATTCTGGAAATAATTCAAACATCCATTAGTAGGAGACTGATTAAATAAAGTGTGGCATACAATGAAATAATGTGCTGCAGTTAAAAAGATTGAAATAAATTTACACATTTCATGTAAAGACTTCTAAGATATGAAGTGAGAAAAAAAGCAAAATACAGTCAGTATTTAGTGTATCATTTGTATAAATGTTTTCGAGACTATACACATATATGCTGATATTTGTATAAACAATTCTTGAAGGATAAATAATTATGGACTCTAATTATATTTAAAGAAAAGGGCTGGAAGTTGATGGAGAGGGAGACTTAATCTTATTCTATACTGTTTGGATTTTTCTGTTGTTGTTGTTGTCATCTATGTATCTTATGTTTTAAAGCATCGCCTCTCCCACGGGGAGAGGTAACTGCCCAATACATCCATTCAAACAGTTTACAAAACTCAAAATTTTATAGCCCCATAATTCTAGACTTGAGATCTTCTTGTCTCTTAAATAAGAAAATTGAGGTCGAGAGCATTCAGATGACTTAGACTTGAAAGTGATTCAGCAAGCTGGTGACAAGCCAAGATGAGGCCAGGTCCTCATTTGACATGGCCCCAGGCCAAGTGACTGACAATTGCACTCTGCTATCTTGATTTTGTGGTGTCTGGGAAATTTCTCCAAGTGTGCCTCAAATTTCAATTCATTTAGATCTCAGTGTTAGAGAACCATTTCCTGAAAAATGTCATACATTACATGTATTAAGCAATGGCCTCAAAGCTAGTCATTGTTTTTCATTGAATAATTTTGAAGTGGCTTAAATACATGGGAACTAACAATCCCCTTCAAACTGAGGTCACTGCTGGTGGCCAGACACCCCTCAGATTCATGGGTGATTCAATACACCTGCAAAGTGCCGTGTAGCCTTTCAGTCCACGATTGCGTTCACTGAACACATGTGTGAGCTGTCAGGCAGCTCAGGGCATTGCACGAAGGTAACCAGTAACACAATTTGCACCTCTTCATAAACTAGTGTAATTCAAATCTTCCCTCATTTCCTCATTTTTCAGTTCTTTTTTATTGAGGTGTAACTTACATTAACAATGTGCCCAAGTCCTAAGTGTTCAGGTCAATAAATTTTAACAAATACACACACATGTGCACACCTCCCTATAGCCACCACCCAGATCAAACACCCAGGGGTCTTCCTCAGGCCACCTCTTATCAATTTCCCACAAAGGTAACCATTATTCTGGCCTTTAACACCAAAGGTTCGTTTTGAAGGCTTCACTATTAAAAAACAACATGAACAACATAAAACAAGCAACTAATGGCATGGGGTCGTAGACTGGATAAGGAAGTTTTAATCTATTTTATTAAAAAAACAAAAACAAAAAAACCACTCTGTTACAATCTTTTAACTTATCTTCCTTGCTCACTGTGTTCTTTTAAAATGTAACTGTGTGAAAGATCTTAGATTTAATACATCTCTTTTAAAGGAGAATTATTCTAGACTTCTCTTTTTATGGTTTATTTGTGCCTGAACTTTTGGCATGCTCTAGAGATCAGAGAAAGCCTAATGACGCGGAAGGAGGAAAATAATTTCAGAAGGACATTGATTTTCTTTTTTAGCCTTAAGTTCAATTTTCATACCTGTTCTGTTTCTCACTGCTTTGACTCTGGACCAAAACTTGGCTCTAAATATTCACCAACTGTGTGCTTAATATCGCGGAATATACATATTGAAATATTATTGTTTCTAGAGACAGTAGCCCTGTCCCCTACAGACAGTAACCCTGTCCCCGGACACTTAAAGTCAGAGAGCTAAGACTTCAATAGAAAAGCTTACAAAACAACTGGATGCAGACTTCATGCAGCATCACAGTGAACAGTAAAGATCAAGTTCATGGCTGATCTGGTATAAAACGATAAAAGCACTCTTCACTATACGTTCAAAACGTGGAAGCAAAACTGGTCATTGATATTTGTTTAAAATCTTGATTGTCCTGCCACACCACATACTTTCCCTTTAGACTACTCTCTACGGTATTTTCTGACCCTGTTTAACAACAAATACAAACATGTTGAGAGTGGTGAAAGAAAATAGGAGTGCTCTTAACTAGAGGTAAAACCACAAGCTGACACAAAATGATATTTTGCTCCAGAAATGAGAATTAGGAGGTGGGAGGCTGATGCTGCAGTCTTTTCAGATGGAGCCCCGGGGGGCCATGGCTGGCCTGGAGCTGGGGTGGCAGAGTCTCTCTCCTGGTTTTGTTCTCACAGAGCGTGACGTCTCCCTGGAGCAAGGTGGTACCACTGCCGAGCTCACATCAGTCACTGTACTTCCTAGGAAGGTTTCTGATACAACGCCATTTCCTGTAAGTTGGGATTTTTGCTCACAGGACAAAACAAAGACTACAACTCATCTCTCTTGACCATGGTAGGCATTTAAGTGAAAACCAGAATCAATGATACATTGCCCTGGGATTTATATTTTCTGGAAAAAGAAAAGAACAATCTCTGCCTACATCTGCATACCCAAAAGATGGATATAAAATGAAAGCCTCCCCCACTCCAAAAGGGAAGCAAAAGTACTGAAGAGCCGGGCGCGGTGGCTCAAGCCTGTAATCCCAGCACTTTGGGAGGCCGAGGCGGGTGGATCACGAGGTCAGGAGATCGAGACTATCCTGGCTAACATGGTGAAACCCCGTCTCTACTAAAAATACAAAAAAACTAGCCGGGCGTGGTGGCGGGCGCCTGTAGTCTCAGCTACTTGGGAGGCTGAGGCGGGAGAATGGCGTGAACCCGGGAGGCGGAGCTTGCAGTGAGCCGAGATCACGCCACTGCACTCCAGCCTGGGAGACACAGCGAGACTCCATCTCAAAAAAAAAAAAAAAAAAAGTACTGAAGAGTGTTAATGAAAATCAAATGACCAAGGTCACTGACCATGTTATAGTACATCTGAGTGATGCAGAGGGGTAGTAGAGGTGATAGGAAACAGGCACACACAAAAGGAAAGCTGCAACTTTGTCTTCCTTTCAGGAAGGTGGGCAAGAAAGTGAGTAAGCAATATATGACAGTTCTCCGGACCTGTTAGGTTAGTATTATAATCTGGGAATAGGCGGGAATGTCTACAACGTAAGTGTCTCATTAAAACAAAGAGGAGGGGGCTGGGCATGGTGGCTTATGCCTGTAATCTCAGCACTTTGGGAGGCCGAGGCAGGAGGATCACATGAGGCCAGGAATTCAAGACCACCCTGGGCAACATAGCGAGACCCCATCTCTACAAAAAAATTTTTTAAAAAACTTAGTCTGGTGTGGCGGCATGTGCCTGTGGTCCTTGTGGGAGGATCAACTGAATAAGCCCAGGAGTTCAAGGTTTTAGTGAGCGACGAATGTGCCAATGCACTCCAGCCTAGGCAACAGAGCAAAACTCAGTCTCTAAGAATAAAAAGTAAATAAATTAAAACAAAGAGGAGGGGAAAGGAAGTGAAATAAAAGAGTATAATTTTGAAAGAAATAGTTGCACTTCTTCGCTGGGCATGGTGGCTCACACCTCTAATCCCAGCACTTTGGGAGGCCAAGGTGGGGTGGATCACCTGAGGTCAGGAGTTCGAGACAATCCTGGCCAACATGGGGAAACCCCGTCTCTACTAAAAATAATAAAATTAGCCAGGTGTGGTGGCGGGTGCCTATAATCCCAGCTACTCGGGAGGCTGAGGCAGGAGAATTGCTTAAACCCGGGAGGCAGAGGTTGCACTGAGCCAAGATGGCACCACTGCACTCCAGCCTGGGCCGCAGAGTGAGGCTCAGTCTCAAAAAAGAAAAAAAAAAAATATTTGCGCTTCTTTATGACAGTAAGCTGTGCTTAAGCAAGGATATTATTGGTAAGTGCTTGATAAATGTCAGCTATAATTACAGGCATATCTCGTTTTACTGTACCTTGCTTTACTGTGTTTCACAGGAATTGCATTTTTTACAAATTGAAGGTTTGTGGCAACCCTGCATTGAGCAAGTCTATCTGTTTCATTTTTCCAACAGCATGTGTTCACTTCCTGTCTCTGGGTTACATTTTGGTGATTCTTGTAATATTTCAGATTTTCCCTAATTATATGTATTATGACGACCTTTGATGTTACTATTGCAATTTTTTGGGGGTGCCACAAACCATACCCATATAAGATGGCAAACGAAATCAGTCAATATTGTGTGTTCTGACTTCACCACCAAATGTGCCAGTGAGTGACCATTCCCTCATCTCTCTCCCTCTCCTCGGGCCTCCCTGTTCCCTGAGACACAACAATTTTGAAATTAGGCCAATAAATACGCCTACAATGGCCTCTAAGAGTTCAAATGAAAGGAAGAGTACACATCTCTGTCTTCAAATCAAAAGCAAGAAATGATTAAGCTTAGTGAGGAAGGCATGTCAAAAACCAACATAGGCTAAAAGCCAGGCCTCTTGTGCTAAATAGCCATGTTGTGAAAGCAAAAACAATGTGAAATGCAAAAGAAGAAAATGTAAAATGCTACTCCAGTCAACACATGAATAATAAGAAAGTGAAACAGCCTCATTGTTGATATAGATAAGGTTTGAGTGGTGCAGATAGAAGATCAAACAAGCCACTACATTCCCTTAAGACAAACCGTAATCCAGAGCAAGCCCCTAACTCTCTTCAATTCTGTGAAGGCTCAGAGAGGTGAGGAAGCTACGGAACAAAAGTTGGAAGCCAGCAGAAATTGCTTCAAGAGGTTTAAGGAAAGAGGCATCACCATAACATGAAAGTGCAAGATGAATCCCAAGAGCTGATGGAGAAGCTGCAACAACTTACTCACAAGATCTAAGATAATTGATGAAGGTGGGTACCCTCAACAGTAGATTTTAAATGTAGACGAAACAGCCTTCTGTTGGAAGAAGATGCCATCTAGGCCTTTCATAGCTAGAAAGAAGTCAATGCCTGGCTTCAAAGCTTCAAAGAACAAGCCGACTCTCTTGTTAGGGGCTAAGGCAGCTGGTGACTTTAAGTTGAAGCTAGTGTTCATTTACCTTTCTGAAAATCCCAGGGCTCCTAAGAATTATGCTAAATCTGCTCTTCCTACACCCCCTAAATGAAACAACAAAGCCTGGATGACAGTATATCTCTTTTTCTTTCCTTTTTTTTTTTTTTTTTTGTTTGAGACAGAGTCTTGCTCTGTTGCCCAGGCTGTAGTGCAGTGGCGCAATTTCAGCTCACTGCAACCTCTGCCTCCTGAGTTCAAGCAATTCTCCTGCCTCAGTCTCCCAAGTAGCTGGGATTACAGGTACCTGCCACCAGGCCTGGCTAATTTTTATATTTTTCGTAGAGACGGGGCTTCACCCTGTTGGTCAGGCTGGTTTCAAACTCCTGATCTCAAGTGATCCTCTCACCTCAGCCACCCAAAGTGCTGGGATTACAGGTGTGAGCCACCATGCTCAGCCAACAGTATATCTCTTTATAGCATGGTTTACTGAATATTTTAACCCCATTGTTGAGACCTACTGCTCAGAAATAAAAATTCCTTTCCAAATATTACTGCTCATTGACAGTGCACCTGGTCACCCAAGAGCTCTGATGGAGATGTACGAGGAGATGAATGTTGTTCTCATGCCTGCTAACACAACATCCATTCTTCAGCCCATGGGTCAGGGAGTCATTTTGACTTTCCAATCTTATTATTTAAGAAATACATTTTGTAAGATTAGAGCTGCAATAATGATTCCTCTGACAGCTCTGAGCAAATACACTGAAAACCTTCTGGAAAAGACTCACTGTCCTATATGCCATTAAGGATATTGGTGATTCATGGAAGGAGGTCAAAATATCAACATCAACAGAAGTTCAGAAGAAGTTAATTCTCTGGAACCTCAAAGTTGAACCCCTCAAAGTTCATCCTCAAAGTCAAACCCCTCAAAGTTAATCCTCATGGATAAAGTTGGACCCCTCAAAATTCATCCTCAGGGATGACTCTGAGGGGTTCAAGACTTCAGTGGAGGAAGGAACATCAGATGGGATGGAAATAGCACAAGAACTAGAATTAGAAGTGGAGGCTGAAGATGTGACTGAATTGCTGCAATCCCATGAACAAACTTGAATGGATGAGGAGTTGCTTCTATGGATAAGCAAAGAAAGTGGTTTCTTGAGATGGAATCAACTCTTGCTCAAGATGCTGTGAACATTGTTGAAATGACAACAAATTATTTCAAATATTACGTGAACTTATTTGATAAAGCAGTGGCAGGGTTTGAGAGGATTGACTCCAATTTTGAAACAAGTTCTACTGTGGATAAAATGCTATCAAACAGTATCCTGTGTCGCAGAAAAATCTTTCATGAAAGACAGAGTCAATCAATGAGGCAAATTTCGTTGTTGTCTTATTTTAAGAAATTGCCACAGCCATTCCAGCCTTCAGCAACTACATCCCTGGTTGATCAGTAGCTATCAACATTGAGACAAGACCCTCCACCAGCAAAAAGATTACAACTTGCTGAAGGCTCAGATAATCATTAGCATTACCAACCCAAATGTCCATCAATGATAGACTGGATAAAGAAAATGTGGCACATATACACCATGGAATACTATACAGCCGTAAAGAAGAATGAGTTCATGTCCTTTGCAGAGACATGGATGAAGTTGGAAACCATCATTCTCAGCAAACTAACACAGGAACAGAAAACCAAACACTGCATGTTCTCACTCGTAAGTGGGAGTTTAACAATAAGAACACATAGACACAGGGAGGGGAATATCACACACTGGGGCCTGTAGAGGGGTAGGGGTCAAGAGGAGGGAGAGCATTAGGACAAATACCTAATGCATGAGGGGCTTAAAACCTAGATGATGGGTTGACAGGTGCAGTAAACCACCATGGATATGTATACCTATGTAACAAACCCGCATGTTCTGCCCATGTATCCAGGAACTTAAAGTAAAAAAAGAAAAGAAAAGAAACCAGTAGTTGCCCCCACTGTCTGTTCTTTCTTTTTCCTTAGCAGAAAAATCTACACGTTTTTATTGGGCACAAGGCCTACTCAGAAGAAAATATATATTTCTACACCAGCGTTGTAGCTAAGTGCAACCACATTGGTGAAGTCCTATGCAACATGGAAATCTTGTGGAAAGATATTTAAATGGAATGGACATTCCCATTTCCTCTTCTTCTCTCTTTCTCCTGGCTATAAAGTAGATGTGATGGCTGGAGCTACAGTGACCATCTGGAACCACCTGGTGAACTTGAGCTTGAGACTCTAACACTGCAGAGTGTCATACCAACTGTGATGACCTACTCAGACTTCTAAGTAAGACAGCAATAAACTTCATTCGATTTAAGCCACTGTTACTTTGAGCTTTCTCTACTACAGTCAAGTCTAATCCTAACCGATATATGCTCCCTTCAACTTTTCCTCAGGCACTGGGAGAAAAGACAGAGCACAAAAGATGCAACCTCAAACCGAATTTCTAAGAGGAAGATGAGTCTCAGGGCAATGGGAAAAAGTAATAAAGAAAAATAATAAATAAAAATTCATCCACACTGTATCTGCAAAAATAGAAAACATGGATAGAGCCCCACAGGTTAAAGAGTAGTATGGAGAGGAGGAGTATATGAAAATGCAAAAATATAGCAAAAAAAAAAAAAAAAAAGGAACGAAAGATTAAAACTATATCTTGAAAGGAACATACCTTTAAAATGTGAAGAAAAAGTCCTAAAACCAAAGTTTTGCAGTCTAGGAAAATATTTTAAAGTACAGATGGCCCCTGATTTATGACGGTTTCACGTGCAGTGTTTTGACCTTACAATAATGCAAAAGTGATACACATTCCATAGATGATGTTTGCTAGGTTGGGTGTATTAAATGCATTTTTTACTTACATACAATATTTTCAACTTACGATGGGTTTATCAGGACATAACCCCATCGTAAGTTGAGGAGCATCTGTGTATGAATTCAGTGAAACAAGAAATCAAAGGTGACGTAAGGCAACAGAAAACTGAGATTGCAATGTGTGATGGTTAAATTTGTGTGTTAACTTGATCAGGCCAGGGTGTGCCCAGGCATTTGGTCAAACATTCTAGATGTGTTTGTGAGGATGTTTCTGGATGAGACTGAAATTTGAATCAATAGACCAAGTAAAGCAGATTGTTCTCTCTAGTGTGGGTCGGCCTCATGCAATCAGTTGAGGATCTGAATAGAACAAAAAGGCTGAGTAAAAGGGAAACTCCTCCTACTTGACTGCTTTGAGTTGGGACGTCAGCCTTTTCCCGCCTTTGGACTCAAACTGAAACATTGGCTGTTCTTGGGTGTCAAGCTTGCACACTTTTGGATAGGAACTTACATTATTGCCTCTCCTGACTCTCAGGCTTTTGGGCTGAGTTAAATCTAGACTACAGCCTAAAAATAGTTTTTACATTTGTAAATCATTTAAAAATAGTTTTGACATATGAAATACAAATGTGTCTGTCCGTGTAATTTTAACTGGAACACAGCCACACCCATTCATCTCTTACTATCTATGGCTGCATTTGCTCTATAGGACAAATATGTAGTTGCAATAAGACTGTATGTCTGGCAAAGAGGAATATTTATTATTTTTCCCTTACAGATCTGATTTAGATAGAGCAAAACGTGGAGGAAAATTTCATAACCCTTCCTCTAAACCAAATTGTCTGCGACTTCCTCAAAAATAAACAAGCTAAAAGATTTTGAACAAAAATTCCATAGCTTAGAAGATCTAAAAGTAAACAACCAGACTTCCAAGTTTCGAAAAGTACACACTTAAAGCAAAGAAAGCAGAAATCATTAAGCAAAACAAAAGTTGTATTAAAACTATAACTATATTCTGATGAAAAATTAATATCAAGTATATTACATATAAATAAAATAAATGTAGTAAATACATAGGAGAAAAAAACCAGATTGGGTTAAAAAAAAGATTAAATGTCATATATAAGAGAGTTAGAAACAAAGTTATTCAGAAAGATAAAAGGGAGGGCTGGGTGCGGTGGCTCACGCCTGTAATCCCAGCACTTTGAGAGGCTGAAGCGGTTGGATCACCTGAGGTCAGGAGTTCCAGAGCAGCCTAGCTGAAATGGCCAAACCTCATCTCTACTAAAAATACAAAAATTAGCCAGGCGTGGTGGCATGTGCCTGTAGTCCCAGCTACTTGGGAGGCTGAGGCAGGAGAATTGCTTGAATCCGGGAGGCAGAGGTTGCAGTGAGCTCAGATCAAGCCACTGCACTCTAGCCTGGGTGACAGAGTGAGACTCTGTCTTGAAAAAAAAAAAAAAGAAAGAAAGATACAAGGGAAAGGTAGATTAATAAGTCTAAAGACAATGAAAGCAAAAAGAGATCTGGTATCAACATCAGTCAAGGATGAATTCAAAACAAAGAAAAAGTTGAAAAATGATAAAGAGAAATTTTATGATGGTAAAGGAGTGAGGCTTTACCTATCATAAATCTTTATGGACTAAATTGCATATTCTTCAAATACATTAAGAAAAAATTGCAAATGCACAAAGAATTTTAAAAAGACAGTAAGAATAAAAGATATTAACTCCTTGGGAAACTCATTTCCAGTTCTTCTTTGAAAAATACTAAAGAATAGGCCAGGTGTGGTGGCTCACGCCTGTAATCCCAGTACTTTGGGAGGCCGAGGTGGGTGGATCACGAGGTCAGGAGATCGAGACCATCCTTGCTAACATGGTGAAACCCCGTCTCTACTAAAAATACAAAAAATTAGCCAGGTGTGGTGGCGGGCGCCTGTTGTCCCAGCTACTCAGGAGGCTGAGGCAGGAGAATGGCGTGAACCCGGGAGGGGGAGCTTGCAGTGAGCCGAGATCGCGCCACTGCACTCCAGCCTGGATGACAGAGCGAGACTCCATCTCGGGGGGAAAAAAAGAAAAAAGAAAAAGAAAAATACTAAAGAATAGCTAGAGGCCAGGCACGGTGGCTCGGGCCTGTAATCGCAGCACTTTGGGAGGCCAAGGCAGGCAGATCACCTGAGGTTGGGATTTTAGAGACCAGCCTGGCCAACGTGGTGAAACCCTGTCTCTACTAAAAAACAAACAAGCAAACAAACAAAACAAAACAAAAAACAAAAATTAGCTGGGTGTGGTGGTGCACACCTATAATCCTAGCTATTCAGGAGGCTGAGACCGGAGAATCACTTGAACCCTGGAGGTTGTCGCAGTGAGCCGAGATTGTGCCACGGCATTTCAGCCCATGCGACAGAGCAAGACTCCGACAAAAAAAAAAAAAAAAAAAAGAAGAGCTAGAAAATAAGGAAAATGATTATGCAAAAAAATACTAAAAGAGAGAATTGAGGGAGACTAGTCCTAACAGAAATGAGCATTGATTCCAAAACTTCAACAATTAACTGACCAACTGAGTAGATTAAAAAGTCCAGAAATAAAACAAACAAAAAAGTATTTTTAGGTGATAAAAAATCTGTGGGACAAAAGCAATTATTCAATAAACATTGTTGGTTCAATTCACTAACCATTTAAAGAAAAGTATATTTTAACTCTTGCATTATTCCAAAAGAAATTTGAGACAGAAATAGGAAGCAATTGAAAACAAAGTGAGAAAAATTTAAGTACATATTGTTGAAGTAGATCTTCTTTCTAAGCAGAACACAACCCCACAAACCAAAAAAAAAAAACATTTAATTTGATGAAAATATAAGGTTTCTGTTTAGCTTTAAAAAAAAAAATGACTCAATATAGTTTTAGAAAACAAGTAACAGGCCAGGTGTGGTGGCGCACACCTGTAATCTCAGCACTTTGGGAAGCTGAAGTGGGTGGATCCCTTAAGCCCAGGAGTTCCAGACTAGCCTGGGCAATATAGTGAAACCCCGCCGCTACAAAAAATACAAAAAATTAGCCAGGTGTGGTGGTGGGTCTGTAGTCCTAACTACTCAGGTGGCTGAAGTGGGAGAATCGCTTGAGACCGGGAGGTTGCAGTGAGCCATGATGGGGCCATTGCACTCCAGCCTGAGCAACGGAGAGAGACTCTGTCTCCAGACAAACAAAACAAACCAGGGAAGTAGTTGCCATGCACATCACTGAAAAGGGCTAATTTCATTAATAGATTTAAAATTTCTTATTCAAAAAATATTTGATAAAATTAAGTTTGTGGAGGGTGTGAGTAAACACATTACAAACTCCTGAAAACCTTTTGTTTTATTTTTTAAAATTCTTTATTGAGATAACATTGACATGTAAAAAACTGCGCATATTTAAATGATTTGATCAGTTTAGACATATAGATAAATCTGTGAAACTATGACTTACATGAAAATAATGAAGATATCTGTCACCTCAAACTGTCCTTGTGTCCCTGCAATCTCTCCCTCCCTGACTCCTCTTTTCCACCCCCAGTCTCTACGCGACCACTGATTTGTTTTTTTGCTCTTATGGATTAGTTTGCATTTTTATCATTGTATATAAATGGAATTATACAGTAATACTTTTTTTTTGTGTAGCTTAACTCACATAAATACTTTGAGATTCATCCATGTTGTTGTATATATCAATAGTTCATTCTTTTTTCTTTTTTAATTTTTTTTTTTTTTTTTTTGAGATGGAGTCTCCCTCTGTCACCCAGGCTGGAGTGCAGTGGCATAATCTCGGCTCATTGCCACCTCCACCTCCCAGGTTCAAGAGATTCTCCTGCATGAGCGTCTGGAGTAGCTGGGATTACAGGTGTGCACCATGCGCAGCTAATTTTTATATTTTTAGTAGAGATGGGGTTTCGCCACGTTGGCCGGGCTGGTCTCAAATTTCTGACCTCAGGTAATCCGCCTGCCTTCACCTCCCAAAGTGCTGGGATTTCAGGCGTGAGCCACCGTGCCTGGCCAATTCATTCTTAATCATTGAAAAGTATTCTATCATCAGAATGTTCTACAATTCATCTAGCCAGTCACCTGTTGATGCACACGGGTTGTTTCCAGGTTGAAGTTATTGCAAATGGAGCTGCAATGAGCATTGGTGTACAAGTCTCATATGGACGTATGCTTTTATTTCTGTTGGATGAATACCTGTCTTGGAGTGGTATGTCCTGATATGGAAAAATATCCAAGATATGTCACTAAATTTAAAAATTAAATATAGCATGTGTACTTGAGTCTCATTCATGTACATTTTTAAAAGATACACAATTTTATGTGTGCTTCATCACTAACTTCACAGTTTGGCTGAACTCCAAATGTCTGGCAATTAAAATCAATATTTCATTAAAACAATGACTAAAGCAGATTATACCACTGTAGAACGAAACTGCTGGGTTACAAGAATAAATCTGGAATTAATTTAAAAATTCAAATATTAGTTAAAAATTTACTAGTCATATTTTTAGATGATAAACGTCTGTGGGACAAGAGTAATTACTTAATAAGTGGTGTTGGTTCAATTGGTTAACCATTTAGGGAAAAATGTAAGTTTCAATTCCTGTCTTATTTCAAAATAAATTCAAGGTAGCGTTTCACGTAAAATATAAAGTAATCAAAATGGTTGAAAATTTTGTGTGAAATGTGAAATTTTAAAACATAATTTTGAAGTAAATTTTAAATATAATTTTGAAGCAGAGCACAACCCACAAGTGAAAAAATAAAACATGCAATTAATTTGTGGAAAATATAAGGGTACTGTTTGGCTAAAATAAAAATTACATGTAGTTTTTAGAAAACAACCAATAAAACTAAGGAAATATTAAATACCAAATAACTAAATAAAACTCTTAAGGTGCATTTGGCTTACCTACTTCACCAAACAAGTCTCCAGGAATTTGAATTTTGATACTCTCTGATCTCAATTATTCTTCCGTGTATTAATACTTTTTATAAATACTTGTGGATCCAAAAAAGAATTTTATATTTTTTCTTAAAGTTATCAAATTATTTTAAAATCTGTGCACTGCCAGTCTATTGCCTTATTTATTTAACTATTTGAAAACTCTTAATGTATCTAAATGAATGAGTGTTGTGAGTTGCAATAAATCTTTATTTACAAAAGCACAAGGGAGACCAGATTCGGCCTAAGAGCTGTAAATTGCAGATCCCCTGATCTGGATGATAATTGATCATGCTCTGAGAATGCTAGAATGGATGCTGAATTTGGCATTTGACTATTAAGTCGACTCCAGGTCAAATATGAAACCAAATAGATTTTGGCAGAACATTGAGACCAAGCTGAACTACAAAGCTTCCATAATATACACCAGTAGAATCATCACGAAATTTTTAGAAAGGTAAATAATTGTCTTGGTTATGTCTGGGGAGTGGAGAGGAGGCTGGGGTAGGGAGACTTTTGCTTTTCATTTCATTTTGTTTAGTTTGAAATTTTTATCATGTGCATTTATTACTTTAAAACAAAGTCAGCCGGGCGCGATGGCTCATGCCTGTAATCTCAGCACTTTGGGAGGCCGAGGCGGGCGGATCATGAGGTCAGGCGATCGAGTCCATCTGGCTAACAGAGTGAAACCCCGTCTCTACTAAAAATTAAAAAAAGTTAGCTGGGCGTGGCGGCGGGCGCCTGTAGTCCCAGCTACTCGGGAGGCTGAGGCAGGAGAATGGTGTAAACCCGGGAGGCGGAGCTTGCAGTGAGCCGAGATCGCGCCACTGCACTCCAGCCTGGGCGACAGGGCGAGACTCCATCTCAAAAACAAGACAAACAAAAAACAAAGTCAAAGGACAGTTCGTTACTGAAGGACAGGACACACAGAATCAGAAAGTTTGCTGTTTAGTATCAAATAAATATTTGTTGTTGTGGCATTTTCTCTTTTCTTTTCTTTTTTTTTTTTTTTTTGAGATGGAAAATCTTGCTGTCTCCAGGCTGGAGTGCAGTGGCACGATCTCGGCTCACTGCAACCTTCACCTCCCAGGTTCAAGCGAATTTCCCCCGCCTCAGCCTCCTGCGTAGCTGGGACTACAGGTGCACACCACCATGCCCGGCTAATTTTTTGTATTTTAATAGAGACAGGGTTTCACCGTGTTGGCCAGGATGGTCTGGATCTCCCGACCCTCGTGATCTGCCCGCCTTGGCCTCCCAAAGTGCTGGGATTACAGGGTGAGCCACTGCCCCCGGCCGCATTTTATTTTGAATGGAAGATTAAGATTAGCAGACCACTTTTCTCTGCCATCCTGGTGTGTGCTTGACTTCGCTTCTCCCCATGTCTCCTCACAAGACTTTCAGGATTAAGCGATTCTTGGCCAAGAAACTAAAGCAAAATCGTCCCATTCCCCAGTGGATTCAGATGAAAGCTGGTAATAAAATCAGGCACAACTACAAAAGGAGACATTGGAGGAGCAGTCAGCTGGGTCTATAAAGAATCGCACATGAGATGGCGTGGTGCCAAGGTCAGACCAGCTTACCATATCAAGCTGAAAATGTCACTACTATCTGGACAGTTGGACATGTTTTATTGGGAATATATTTTTTCTGTATGTGCTATGAAGGGATTGGTTGGCTGGGTTCAGTAATGAATGTGTGAGGCCTTTACCTAAAAAAAAAAAAAAAAAAAAAGAGATTAGCAGACCTCTGAAATGCCCATCTGATGATAATATATGTCAATTCCTGTATCAGGATAATTGACTTAGTTGTGTTTTGGCACCCAAAAATCGTTGCTGATTCAATCTCACTGCTTGTAATTGGTTTGCTCAGGATTCCTATTTCTTCCTGATTCAAACTAGGAGGGTTGTATGTTTCCAGGAACTTATTCATTTCCTCTAAATGTCCTAGTTTTTGTGCATAGAGGTGTTCATAGTAGTCTCTAATGATCTTTTGTGTTTCTGTGGTGTTGGTTTTAACGTCTCCATTTTTATTTCGAATTGAGCTAATTCGAATCTTCTCCCTTTTTGGTTAATCTGGCTAATGGTGTGTTGATTTTATTTCTCCTTTCAAAGAACTTTTTGTTTTGTTAATCTTTTGTAATTTTTGTTTCAATTTCATTTAGTTCTGCTCTGATCTTTGTTATTTCTTTTCTTCTGCTAGTTTTGGGTTTGGTTTGTTCTTGTTTCTTTAGTTCCTTGAGGTGTCATGTTAGGTTGTCAATTTGTGACCTTTCGGACTTTTTTATATAGGGATTTAGTACTATAAACTGTTCCCTTAGCACTGCTTTTGCTGTATTCCAGGGGTTTTGATACCCTGTATCACTATTTTCATTCATTTTGAAGAATTTTTAAATTTCCATCTCAATTTCATTGTTAACCCAAAAATCATTCAGCAGCAGATTGTTTAATTTCCATGTATTTGTATAGTTTTGAAGGTTCTTTTTGGAGTTGATTTCTAGTTTTATTCCATCATAGTCTGAGAAGATACTTGACATGATTTTGATTTTTTAAAGTTTTTTGAGATTTGTTTTGTGGCCTGTCATATGGTTTATCTTGGAGAATGTTCCATGTGCTAATGAGAAGAATGTATATTGTGTAGTTCTTGGGTAGAATGTTCTGTAAATGTCTGTTAGGTCACTTTGTTCTGGAGTGTAGTTTAAGACCAGCATTCCTTTGTTGACTTTCTGCCTCAATGATCTGTCTAGGACTGTTAGTGAAGTGTTGAAGTCCCCTACTATTATTATGTTACTGTCTATCTCTCATCTTAGATCTGGAAGTAATTGTTTTATGAATCTGGGAGATCCAGAGTTACGGGCATATATATTTAGGATTGTAGTATCTTCTTGTTGGATTCATCCTTTTATCATTGTGTAATGACTTTTTTTTGTCTTTTTTTCTACTGTTGTTGCTTTAAAGTCTGTTTTATCTGATTTAAGAATAGCTACTTCCACTCACTTTTGGTTTTCTTTTGCACAGAACTTTTTTGCCACTCCTTTACCTTGAATTTATCAGAATCCTTATGTGTTAGGTGAGTCTTTCGAAGACTGAAGATATGTGGTTTGTGATTTTTTATCCATTCTGCCAATTTGTACCTTAAAGTAGAGCATTTAGACCATTTACATTCAACATTAATATTGAGATGTGAGCTACTGTTCCAGTCATCATGTTGATTGTTACCTAGATATTTTGTTTTCTTCACTGTGTTATTGTTTTATAGACCTTATGAGCTTTATGTGTCAAAAGGTTCTGTTTTGATTTATGTCAACCTTTTGTTTCAAGCTTTAGAAATCCTTTGAGTATTTCTTGTAGGGCTGGTCTGATAGTGACAAATTCCCTCACCATTTGCTTATCTGAAAAATACTTTATTTTGTCTTTATTTATGAGACTTAATTTTACTGAATACAAAATTCTTGGTTGAGAGTTATCTGTTTAAGAAGGCTAAAGACACTTTGGGAGCCTGAGGTGGGTGGATCATGAGGTCAGAAGTTTGAGACCAGCCTGACCAACATGGTGAAACCTCGTCTCTACTAAAAATACAAAAATTAGCTGGGCGTGGTGGTGTGTGCCTGTATTCCCAGCTACTCAGGAGGCTGAGGCAGGAGAATCTCTTGAACCTGGGAGGTGGAGGTTGCAGTGAGCCAAGATTGCACCACTGCACTCCAGCCTGGGCAACAGGGCAACATTCCGTCTCAAAAACAAACAAACAAAAAAACAAAAACAACCAAACACACAAAAGGCTAAAGATAGGATCCCAATTCCTTCTGGTTTGTAAATTTTATACTGAAAAGTCAACTATTTGTCTGATAGTTTTCCCTTTGTACCTTATCTGATGCTTTTGACTCACTGCTCTTAAAATTCTTTCCTTCACACTGACTATAGATAGTCTGATGACTATGTTCCTTGGTGATATCCTTTTTGCAATGAATCTCCCAGGACTTCTTTGAGCTTCTTGCATTTGGATGTCTAAATCTCTAGCAAGGTCAGGGAAGTTTTTCTCAATTATTCCCTCAAAGAAGTTTTCCACATTTTTTTTTTTTCTTTTTTTGCTTTTTCCTCTCCTTCAGGAACACTGGTAGTTCTTATACTTGTCCATTTTACATAACACCATATTTCCTGTACACTTTTTTCATTTCTATTAATTCTTTTTTCTTTATTTTTGTCTGATTGGGCTAATTTGAAAACCTTTCTTAGAGCTCTGAAATTCTTTCTTCTTCTTGGTCTAGACTATTGCTAAAACTTTCCAGCTCATTTTGTAATTCCCTAAATCCCTAAATGTGTCTTTCATTTCAAAAAGTTCTGTTTTTTTTTTTTTTAATCTGTCTCTTTAGAAAATGTTTCATTTATATCCTGAATTGATTTTTAAATGTCTATATGTTGTTTTTCACCTTTCTCTTATATCTCCTTGAGTAGCTTAATGATCAACCTTTTGAATTCTTTGTCTGGTAAAGATTTCTCAAATGCCAGTAGTAGTAGTAGTAATGAACTGGTCATGTGGACAGACTCAGAACCCCCTGGTTAACCAGAATGATGCAGGCAATGGTGATAGCTGAGGTCATGCACAGGTTTTCTCTTTCCTTGGTGCAGTGTGTTATTCTACTTGGAGATGCTGTAATGGACTGTCAATTGGCCTCCAGCCAGAAGGTTGCACTTGCCAAAGATCACTAGCTGCAGTAGTTGCAGTGGGATTTGTGCTTGCCTCAGGTTACCCAGGAGAGGTACTCTGGTGGCTCAGGTAATGGGTGGCGCCATAGAGCTCCAGAAAATTTCTGTCCTTTGTGTTAAGCTACCAGAGCAAATGAAGGAGCAAAGCCAAGTGGCGGCTGGGTCAGGCCGGTTCATGCTCTGGCTCCCCATATGCGGGGTAAGCAGTAGCCCCTCTGGAGGTCAGAGAGCATTTCTCTGGCTGCAGGGGTAATGTTGCAGGGAGGGGTGCAGCTGCCTCTGCTGCACAGAAGTCTCTGTACAGGGGTTAGGGAGTAGCAGGCCCCACCCGTTCCCATGTACTTGGCAAGTCAGGTCCCTCACCCGCAGTGTTCTGCTTGCAGCAGCTCGCTAGAATCCAGGCAGTCTGCATTCAGAACTCAAGACTGCCCCAAGCCATAAGCCTTCCTCAAGGAGACAGCAACCAAAGCTTTCAAGCCACGCCCCTCCCAGTCCACCCCTGAAGCAGGGGCACCCAGCTCCTGCACCCGTGGCTGCAGCACATTTCCCATTCACTCCTTGGTTCTGTCCAAGGGAGTTTGTCCCCATTCGAGATTATATTGTGAATCTCAGTTGGGAACTTCTGTCAACCTGTGACTGCTGCCTGAGTTAGCTGGCAGGTTTCTGCACAATCCTCTGTGAGGTAGGATCAGGAATGTCTTCCTTCCTTCTGTCCTCACTGGAGCCTGGGAGTGCATGCAAAGCCCATCCCAGTGATGCTTTTTCTCATAAATTACCCAGTGCTCACTAAAATCATCTCCATTGCTGGATAGGGTGAAGTTCTTCCCTCATGGGCCTGGATTGCCAGATTCCCAAGTGGGAGTGTATGTTCCCGATGCAATTTATTCCTGTCTCACACTCTGGGGACTTAGTTTTTCCACTGGCTCATGGTGTAGGCTGCAGCCCAATGCTTCTTTCAAAGCGTCTGTGGTTTCGTTCAGTTCTCCTGTTAAGTTCCTGTGTTGCTTCTAGGAGAAAAGTTCACAGTGTGAGTCTCTACACACTGTCTTGTCTTTCCAAGTGGAAGAGGCA
Source organism: Macaca fascicularis (assembly GCF_037993035.2). NCBI lineage: Eukaryota > Metazoa > Chordata > Mammalia > Primates > Cercopithecidae > Macaca > Macaca fascicularis. Next base: position 71,895,483 of record NC_088392.1, on the reverse strand, counting down.
TGCTAACACTGCCTCCAATCTGCCATCTTGGGAGCAACAGAGTGAGACCTTGTCTCTTAAAAAAACGTGAGGAGGCCGGGCGCGGTGGCTCATGCCTGTAATCCCAGCACTTTGGGAGGCCAAGGCAGGCAGATCACGAGGTCAGGAGTTTGAGACCTGCCTGGCCAACATGATGAAACCCCGTATCTACTAAAGATACAAAAAATTAGCTGGGCATGGTGACGCATACCTGTGATCCCAGCTACTCAGGAGGCTGAGGCAGGAAAATCACTTGAACCTGGGAGGTGGAGGTTGCAGTGAGCTGAGAGTGTCATTGCACTCCAGCCTGGGTAACAGGGTGAGACTGTCTCAAAAAAAAAAAAAAAAAAAAAAAAAAAAAAGGGGTGGGAGGGGAACGGTCTTTTCTTTTAGAGAGATCTGCTTTAATATGTATGAACAAATATCAGTGATTTGCTGACAAAATGATTTGTCAGTGATTTACTTCAAAGTAACCCAGTGATACAGGTAAGAGGGGTGAGGGATAATGATGAAAAGAGATAGGAGGGGTTATAGATGAAACAAGTTTGGCCATGAGCTGATTCTTATTGAAGCTAGGTGATGCCTACATGGGGATCCATATATTATTTTCTCTTTGCAATACAATCCTGACCTGGAGTAAAGTCAGATTTCACAGGTTAAGGGGACAGCCACTCACAGGATGCTTCTTACCCCAGATACCAGCTATTATATGTTCCAGGTTTCCTGAGCCACCTGTGTTTCTGACCAACTGATTACAAATGCAGGGATTCCCACTAACTCCTCAGGTTTAATAACGCACCAGAACGACTCACAGAGTGCAGGAACGCACTATACTAAGGCTCAGAGTTTCATTATAAAAGACACGAATCAGGGGCATCCAAATGAAAAGGTGCAGAGAGCAAAGTCTGGGAGGGTCCCAAGTTCAAAGCTTCTTTATGCTCAGGGACCTGTCATCCTCCTGGCACACTGATGTATGATTATCAACCTGGAAGTTTCCCTTAGCTTTCATGTCCAGAGTTTTTATTTGGGTTTTATTTCGTAGGCATGATTGGTTGAATCATTGGCAGTGTGATCAAATTCAGTCTCCAGCCCCCTGCTCCTCCCTGGGTCAGAGGTCAGAAGTCAGGCTGATATCCACATTGCTCAAAGCCCCAACCCTCTAGTCACATGGATGGTTTTTCTGGCATGTCCAGCCCCTATCCTGAGTGGTATCATTAACATAAACTCAGGCATAATCTGAGGGTATTATTTTATAGAAATACAGCCTTCCACAAATGTTGGAACTGGTTAAAGAGTCTCTGTAAGACTGTAGTCCTTTCATCTGATACTGGAGCTTGAAGTCCAGAGGGCAGGGAGTTAGAAAGGGACAATGGATATAAAGTGAGGAAGATCAAGGAAAGCCTGGAACCCACAGCATGAACTAGAATCCAGCAGGACAAATTGAAACTCACGTCAGTTCATATTCCTTCTGGTGTTGATAGTGGGAACCCATCCTCATGGAACCAAACACACACACACACACACACACACACACACACACACACACACACACGGCCCAGGAGTCAGGGAAGCTGAGGGAAAACCCAGTGGAAGGTAGAGCAGGCCCAGCTGCTGCTTCATGCTGATGAAGTGAGTCAGCAGATCAGCAGCAATGTGCGTGAGTTACAAAGTGACTGCAGCTCCCCATCTGCTTTCTGAATCTCACAAGAATCTCCCTTGTGGCCCACCATAACCAGAAACATGCAAGAAACAAAACTGTGGAAAACGTAGTTCAGCTTAGCCAAGTCAATACATTACAAGGCCACCATACTACACTTAATAAAAAGTAAACACTTGTAAATCAATCAACCAGTGCCTGGAAGTACTATTTAAGAATCAAGTTATTTCACAAAGTAAACTGAAACACACCTGGTGAATCCCACCCACCACTGGATACATGTTTGCATTGCCACCCATTATTCTTCCCTCTTCTCCTGTAAGAGAATACCATCTCCTACCAATTCTCCTCCACCTTTTATTCTCTCTCAATAGTCATGCTTCATCAATTAACTTCTGTCTCTGGCTGTTCTATATCTTCAACTTTTTTTTTTTAAACTTCCCCGATTCTGTAAATTCCTATAGCAAATAGCCTTTTTTTCTCTTTTCCATTACACCCAAGTGTTGAGTACAAAAAGCCTATTCATGCTATCGTTACTTCTATGATATGATTTTTCTATAGTATTTGAGAATATTCAATTCTTCTGTAAATAACAAGAGAAACAAACAAGTAGAACAATAAATGACACTCATAAAACATGTTGAGGAATGATAGCAAATGTAATAAGTTAGAAATCTTTTAAATTAAACATAAATAGCATATACAGAACATGTTTGATAAGCATAGATTAAAAGAATGGAAATACCAAGTGTTCTACTTGTAGATAGGAAAGGATAGAAGGACCAAGTAAACCTAAAATATTAGTAAAATCACAGATCATGTATCCTCTTGAATGACAGCTATGTCATATTTAAATCAGCTGCTGAATCGTGACAACTATTCTTGCCCCATGTGATTTCTGTCCAAGATATGCAGATAAATCTACAGCTCCTCAGCACTTTGTTGGCGAGTTTCAGTTATGCAGAGGCTGCTTGTCCTCCATTTCTTTGAAAGAGGAAGCATGTGTTGGCTCCAGGCATGTTCAATTTGCTGAGTCTCCTTGCTCACTCTTGACTCTGGTCCCTGCATCAGACCATGCCATCAGTAGGGAATTCTGATGTGTCTTTGTATGTGACAGAGATAGGATATGAACATTGTATGGCACAGGATTTTGTTTGTATGACTCTTACATCCAACTTGGATCCTATCCTTAGTGTGATAACTTATCTCAGTTTCCACTTGCTTCTTGCTTTGTGTTTAAAATTTATGCAATAGGCTGGACATGGTGGCTCACACTTGTAATCGTAGCACTTTGGAAGGCTGAGGTGGGAGGACTGCTTGAGCCCAGGAGTTCAAGACCAGCCTGGGCAACATAGTGAGACCTTGTCTCTAAAATAAAAATAAAAATAAAAATAAAAAATTAGCTGAGCATGCTAGTGTGTGCCTGTAGTCCCAGCTACTAGGGAGTTTGAGGTTGGAGGATTGCTTAAGCCCAGGAGGATGAGGCTGCAATAAGCCATGATGATACCACTGCACTCCAGTTGGGTGACACAGCGAGACTCTGTCTCAAAAAAGAAAAGAAAAAATAAATAAATAAATAAACCTTGTGATTTCAGCATCTTAATTTTCTCTCACCTTGTCTCTTTTGTGAACTCTAGAGCATCCTGCCTGATAGTGTACTTGGAGGTAGCATGACCAACTTGTCCTGATTTGTAGTTTTTGCACACAAATCCAGTATCCTAGAAAACCCCTCAGTTCTGTGCAAATGGGGACAATTGGTCACTCTATTTGGAAGTAATTATTACATCAAGTTCATTTCCCACTGAAGCAGTCCCCTTACCTCTCCTTTTCTTCTTCAATTATTGTAATCTGGTTTTTATGGACACAAATTGCTATGGGTTGAATGTGTTCTTCAAAGTTCATGTGTCCTAAACTTAATCCCCAATGCAACAGTGTTGAGAGGTGGGATTTTTAAGAGGTGATTAGGTCATGAAAGCTCTGTCCTCATGAATGGATTAACGCCATTATTGTGGAAATGGATTTCTAATAAAAGGATAAGTTCAGCCCTCTTCCCAACTCTCTCTCATGCTTTCCTGCCCTTCTGCCTACCATGATGGGATGGTGCAGAAAGAAGGCCCTCTTCAGATATAGGCCCTTCAACCTTGGACTCCCCAGCCTCCAGAACTGTAAGAAATAAATTTTTGTTCTTTATAAAATATCCAATCTCAGATATTCAGTTATAGCAGCACAAAATGGACTAAGACAGCATTCTACCAAAAATGTTTTCACTGGGAGCACTAGTTACTTCCATATTGTCAAAGCAATTGACATTTTTGTCACATTTTCTTTCTTGAGACCCTTTTCTCTTAGGTTCCATCACATCTCTTGTATTACCTAGATGCTTTCTGGATTTAACATGGACCAGTTGGATGCCAAGCATCTGTAATTCAGAAAGTTCAAGTAAGGGTTATAGGCCTTAAAGAGGAGGTAAAGAGAGAGATCAGAATAGAAAGTTTATTCAAAGGAATAATAACAGAGAACTTCCCAAACCTAGAGAAGATATCAATATTCACGTACAAGAAAGTTATAGAACACCAAGCAGATTTAATCCAAATAAGACTACCTCATGGCATTTAATAATCAAACTTCCAAAGGTCAAGGATGAAGAAAGAGGCCGGGCGCGGTGGCTCAAGCCTGTAATCCCAGCACTTTGGGAGGCCGAGACGGGCGGATCACAAGGTCAGGAGATCGAGACCATCCTGGCTAACATGGTGAAACCCCGTCTCTACTAAAAATACAAAAAAACCAGCCGGGCGAGGTGGCGGCGCCTGTAGTCCCAGCTACTCGGGAGGCTGAGGCAGGAGAATGGCGTAAACCCGGGAGGCGGAGCTTGCAGTGAGCTGAGATCCGGCCACTGCACTCCAGCCTGGGCGACAGAGCGAGACTCCATCTCAAAAAAAAAAAAAAAAAAAAAAAAAAAAAAAAAAAAAAAAAAAGGATGAAGAAAGGATCCTAAAAGCAGCAAGAGAAAGAAACAAATAACATACAAATGGAGCTCCAATACATCTGGCAGCAGACTTCTCAGTGGAAACCTTACAGGCCAAGAGGGAGTGTTGTGACATATTTAAAGTGCTAAAGAAAAAAATCGTTTATCCTAAAATGGTATGTCCAACAAAAATACACCTTAAACATGAAGGGGAAATAAAGACTCCCCCACTATACTCCAGACAAAAAAAAAAAAAAAAAAAAAAAAAGCCAAGGGATTTCATCAATGCCAGGCCTGTCTTACAAGAAATGCTAAAGGGAGTTTTTCAATCTGAAAGAAGGGGACATTAATGAGCAATAGGAAATCATCTGAAGGTTCAACACTCACTGGTAATAGTAAGAACACAGAAAACAACAGAACATTATAACACTGTAATTGTGGTATGTAAACTAGTCATATCTTGAGTAGAAAGACTAAAAGATGAGCCTGTCAAAAATAACCACAACAACTTTTCAAGACATAGTACAATAAGACATAAATAGAAACAACAAAAAGTTAAAAAGTAGGGGATGGAGTTAAAGTGTAGAGTTTTTATTAGTTTTCTCTTTGCTTATTAGTTTTTTTATGCAATCACTATTATCAGTTTAAAATAATCAGTTATAAAACTAGTTATATTTGCAGGCCTCATGGTAATCTCAAATAAAAAAAAACACACACAAAACGAAAAGCAGAAAATTAAAACATACCACCAAAGAAAATCACGTTTACTAAAAGAAAGACAGGAAGAAAGGAAAGAAGGAAGAGAAGACATGAAACAACCAGAAAACAAACAACAAAATGGCAGAAATTCATTCTTAACATGGAATGTAAATGGACTAAATTCTCCAGTCAAAAGATACAGAGTGGCTCAATATTAATAGATCTTAAAAAACAAGACCCAATGATCTGTTGCTTACAAGAAACACAGTTCATCTATAAAGTTGCACATAGACTGAAAATGAAGAGATGGAAAAAGATAACTTTATGCAAATGGAAACCAGAAAAGAGCAGCGATAAAAAAAGAGATATTACAACTAATATTGCAGAAATTCAAAGGATCATTAGAGGTTACTATGACAAACTCCCTGCCAATAAATTGGAAAACCTAGAAGAAATGAATAAATTCCTAGATGCATACAACCTGCTAAGATTGAACCATGAAGAAATCCAACAGCTGAACAGACCAATAACAAGTGTTGAGATCAAAGCCATAATAAAAAGTCTCCCAGTAAAGAAAAGCCTAGGACCTAATGGCTTCACTCCTGAATTTTACTAAACATTTAAAGAAGAAATAATACCAGTCCTACTCAAACTATTCTGAAAAATAGGGGAGGCAATATCTCTGAACTCATTCTACAAGGCCAGTATTCCCCTGATACCAAAACTAGATAAAGATATATCAAATAAAGAAAACCACAGGCCAATATCCCTGATGAATCTTGATGCAGAAATCCTCAAAAAAAAAAAAATACTCACAAACCAAATTCAACAACACATTAAAACTTCATTCATCATGACCAAGTGGGATTTATCGCAGAGATGCAAGGATGGTTCAAAATATGCAAATCAATCAATGTGATGCATCATATCAACAGAATAAAAACAAAAACCATATGATCCTTTCAATTGATGCAGAAAGGCATTTGACAAAATTCAACATCCCTTCATGATAAAACGCTAAAAAAACTGGGTACAGAAGTAACATATCTCAAGATAACAAAGGCCATATATGACAGGCCCATAGCTAGTGTCATAGGGAATGAGGAAAAACTGAAAGCCTTTACTCTAAGATCTGCAACAAGACAAGGATGCCTACTTTCACCACTGTTATTCTACATAGTACTGGAAGTCCTAGCTAGAAAAATCAGATAAGATGCAGAAATAAAGGGGATCCAAATTGGAAAGGAAGAGTTAAATTATCCTTGTTTGCAGATGATAGAATCTTATATTTGGAAAAACCTAAAGACTCTACCAAAAAACTATTAGAACTGATGAACAGCTGGGCATAATGGCTCCCATCTGTAATCCCAGCACTTTGGGAGGCCGAGGCAGGTGGATCACCTAAGGTCAGGGGTTTGAGACCAACTAGGCCAACATGGTGAAACGCTGTTTCTACTAAAAATACAAAAATTAGCTGGCTGTGGTGGTGTGTGCCTGTAATCCCACCTACTTGGGAGGCTGAGGCAGGAGAATTGCTTGAACCTGGGAGGTGGAGGCTTCAGTGAGCCGAGATCACACTACTGCACTCTAGCCTAGACAACAGAGCAAGATTGTGTCTCAAAAAAAAAAAAAAGAAAAGAAAAAAGAAAAAAGAACTGATGAACAAATTAAATTCAGTGAGGTTGCAGGATACAAAATCAACATATAAAAATCAGTAGCATTTCTATATGTCGATATTGAACTATCTGAAAAAAGAAATTAAGAAAGTAATCCCATTTATACCAGCTACAAATAAAATAAAATACCTAGGAATGAACTTAACCAAAGAAGAGAAATGGGCATGGTGGCTCATCCCTATAATCCCAGCAATTTGAGAGGCCAAGGTGGGAGGATCACTTGAGCCCAGGAGTTCAAGACCAGCCTGGATAACATAGAAAGATCTCATCTCTACTAAAAGTAAAAAAGTTAGCTGGGTGTGGTGGTGCACACTTGTAGTCCCAGATACTCAGGAGGCCGAGGTGGAAGGATCGCTTGAGCAAAGTAGTTTCAGGTTGCAGTGAGCTATGATAATACCACTGCACTCCATACTTCAGCCTGGGCAACAGAGAGAGACCACCTTGTCTCAAAAAAAAAAAAAAAAGAGGAAGAAGAAGTGAAAGAGCTCTATACAATGAAAACTATCAAACAATGATGCAAGAAATTGAGGACACACAAAAAAATGGAAAGATATCTCATGTTCTTGGATTGGAAGAATCAATATTGTTAAAAATGTGCATATCACCCAAAGCAATCTACAGATTCAATGTAATCTCTATTAAAATACCAATGACATTCTTCTCCAAAATAGAAAAAAAATCCTAAAATTTACATGAAACCACAAAAGAACCAGAGTAGCCAAAGCTATCCTGAGCAAAAAGAATAAAATTGGAGGAATCACATTACCTGACTTTAAATTGTACTACAGAGCTATAGTTATCAAAATAGCATGGTAATGGCACAACAGATACATAGACCATGGAAAGGAATAGAGAATCCAGGGTGGGCACAGTGGCTCACGCCTGTAATCCCAGCACTTTGGGAGGCCGAGGCAGGTGGATCATGAGGTCAGGAGTTTGAGACCAGCCTGACCAACATGGTGAAACCCCGTCTCTACTAAAACAAACAAACAAACAAACAAAAACACAAAAATTAGCCGGGCATGGTGGTGCATGCCTGTAATCCCAGCTACTGGGGAGGCTGAGGCAGGAGAATCGCTTGAACCCAGGAGGCAGAGGTTGCAGTGAGCCGAGATGACGCCACTGCACTCCAGCCTGGATGACAGAGTGAGTCTCTATCTCAGAAAAAACAAACAAAAAAAGAAGATATACAATCAACAGGTATATGAAAAGGTGCTCAACATCATTGATCAACAGAAATGCAAATCAAAACAGCAATGAGATATCTATCACTCACCCAGCTAAAATGGCTTCTATCCAAAAGATAAGCAATAATGAATGCTAGAGAGGATATGGAGAAAAAGGAGCCCTTGTACACTTTTGGTAGAAATGTATATTAGTACAACCACTACGGAGAAGAGTTTGTAGGCTCCTCAAAAGACTAAACAGAATTACCATAAGATCCAGCAATCCCACTGCTAGGTATATGCCCAAAAGAAAGGGAATCAGTATGTCAGAGAAATGTCTGCACTCCCATGTTTATTGCAGCACTATTCACAATAGCCAAGATCTGAAAGCAACATAAGTGTCCATCAACAGATGAATGGATAAAGAAAATGTGGTATATATACATGATGGAGAACTATTCAGCCATAAAAAAGAAAAAGATTTCCTGTCATTTGCAACAATATGGATAGAACTGGAGATCATTATGTTAAGTGAAATAAGCCAGGCACAGAAAGACAAACTTCACATGTTCTCAGTCATTTGTGGGAGATAAAAATTAAAACAATTAACTCATGGAGATAGAAGAAGGATGGTTACCAGACGCTGGGAAGGGTAGTCGGAGGCAGGGGAAAGTGGGGAGGGTTAATGGGTACAAAAGTAAAGTTAGAGAGAATGAATAAGATCTAGTATTTCGTAGTATAACAGGGTGACTACAGTCAACAATAATTTATTGTACATCTTTAAGTAGTTGAAAGAGTATAGTTGGAATGTTTGTAACACAAAGAAATGCGAAATGCTTGAGGTGGTGGAAACCCCATTTACATGGATGTGATTATTATGCATTGCATGCCTGTATCAAAATATCTCATACACGCCATAAATATATTTGCCTACTGTGGACCTACAAAGATAAAAAATTAAAATTAAAAAAAAAAAGTTTAAAAGTGAACTCATCATTTTCTCCCCCAAAACTTTGTCCTGAACTCTTGCTCTCTTGACTATACCTCCACCCACTCGGCTACTCCGTAGGCCTGAAAGTGAGTGATCCCAGACTCCTATCCATCCCCATACATGTGTTCCCTATTGTCTCCTTTAGGGTTCCTAGCATGCTCACCAGCAGCTGCAAGTGACCCACAAAATCAGGCCACTCTGGCATCTACTTGCACTTTCTCCCTTCACTCTCCATCCCACCTGGCCTGACCCTTTAGCTCCCTCCTCCTGGCAAAGTTGGATGCATTTGATACTGCCTTTGCGTGAGTTCCCTAGGCCTTGATCTGATATACACTTGGATGCTGATATGGTTTGGCTCTGTGTCCCCACCCAAATCTCCTGTCGAACTGTAATTCCTAGTGTTGGAGGAAGGGTCTGGTGGGGGCGGATGTCCCCCTTGCTGTTCCTTGATAGAGCTCTCACAACATCTGGTTGTTTGAAAGTATGTAGCACCTCCCCTTTCGTTCTCTCTCTTCCTCCTCCTCCCACCATGTAAGACGTGACGGCTTCCCCTTCAGCCATGATTGTAAGTTTCTTGAAGCCTCTCAGCCAAGCCTCCTGTACATCCTGCAGATCTGTGAGTCCATTAAACCTATTTTCTTTATAAATTACCCAGTCTCAAGTATGTCTTTATAGCAGTGTAAGAACTGACTAATACAGATGCTGTCTGTCCATTTCTACTAAGTTACCTTCAGGTAGACCGGCAGCGACATCCTGATCCCTGTCTTCCAGGGGAGGGAAACCATGGTGTCACTCCTGCCATTTCTGCAACTGTCCCCTTCTTCACCATCTCACTCCTTTTTGACCGAGGTGCAGCAGGAGCTCCTTAACTAGTCTCCTGTAATATAATATTTCCCACCCACAGTATTTTTTTTCTACTGTTGTCAGTGATCTTTTTTTTTTTTTTCCTGGGGTTGCTTTTCACATTTGTATTGGGGGCCACAGGGAAGGGAGCTCTTCCTTGTCAATAGAGGAGCTCACAGATTCTTCAGCCACTCCTACTTCTTCAGAATCTCCTTCCAATTCATTCATTTTCTCAATCTCCACCACTTCAGCTCAGATCTTTCTAAGAATATGGGTCTCCCAATGACAGGGCCAGGAAGGTGGCATCCAGGCCCAACCAACACAAACACCAAAGTTCTCACCATCTTTGCAGTAGCACTGCTATCAGGAGCCCCCAAACCCATGGTACTCAACAGCCACTTGCTTACGTGGGAACATACGCTTGGCCCTTCCAACACCTCTGTAGTAGTCATAAAGGAAACATAACCCACTTTAACCTCCCTTCAAACTGAGGTGACAACCAGGATTTTATTCCCCTTATGCCAAGGAAGAAATTGCTCAGTGGGACTACTTTGAGATTTTCCTACTCTTGCCAAGAATATATCCTTTAGTTGAGTATCAGATGTTTTAGTTTTAATGGGAAATGCAAGCACACACTCTAAAATTTTAAAAAGAAAGTGTTTACAAGGTAAGTAAGTTTTCCTCTCACCCCCGGTCCATGGCTACTAAATTCCCACCACAACAGAAACCTGCTTCTGGTGTGTCTTTCCAGAGATGTTTGCTTTATGGCTGCATGAACACACACATGCACACATGCATGGAACACACATATTACACATGAATTGATTTCTAAATACAGTATGGACTCTACCTGGGCTCTACTTTAAACCAAAGCCACCGACTTCCCTATCTGCTTGTCATTTCTGCCCTCTGTGACACAAGCACAAAAGCTGGAACACATACTTGTCCCTGACTCACACTGCCCTGGCCTGGACAACCCCATCCTGCACCACAGGTCCTCACGGCCAGCCCATCCTACCCCCAATCTGTTATCAGTGTCTCTTTCACAGGTGAGGAGGTAGCTAATTTTGATACCTATGTCCAATTTAGCCCAGGTATAAAGAAAGTAGGACAGTGCCCTTGTATTTTCTAAATGCATCTTTTCAAATAAAAGAAAAATGTGCCATGGAAGAGTTTCAAAATCGAGGTCTGTTTTCACATATTCAGGGAAAGTAGCAAAGTGGTAGCAGTGACATAACAGACACGTGAAACATATGAGGTCAAAAAGAAAAAAGTCACAGCAAAAATCATATGCATAGAAACACAGATTTGCACTGAAAAGGTAAGCAAGAATCTAACCTTTTCCATTTCCATCATTATGGAGAGTAGAAAAGCTTATTTTTCATCTCTTTAAAATTACCTTGTCTGTTTCCTCTTGGTAATAAGCTGGTCACATCCATTTGCCTTCTGTTTCACTTGATTTACTCAGCCCTGGCCAATGCTGCCAGCCTGACAATGAGCCTGGATTTGCACGGCCAGCCCGGATTTGCAGTTCTCTCCAGTGTGGCTGTTGTGGACTGGCAGTAGGCTCTCCTCCAGCCCTCCCCTCCACAGGGCAAGGTGGGCTTGCTTCCCATCCGCCAGGCAACTCAGGGTCCGCAGCTCTGCGTGGCAAGCCCATCCGACAAAGAGGGATTCTTGCTCTTGTTGGGTTGGTGTTCTGTGAAGAGGTTGGGGTTGCAGACCCTTTTTGTCTTTTAACAGGGAAAGAAATAGCCAGACTTACAAACAAGGGAGGGACAAAGTTATATAAATGTGATAGTGTTCAAGGAGTATGCTGTGAAGATCCCCTGGCTACCTTAGACCTGGGAACTAAGACCAGATTTGGAGCAAGGAGAGAGGCTCACCCCAGAGAGACACAAGCCTTTTTTTGCTTGGGAAGAGTTTCTCAGCACCACTGATCAAAATTTGCCGTTATGAATGGCAAATTTTCTAGGATTGCTCAGTTTATTCCCATGAATGCAGGCCTTGTTTCCTGCTTGCTTCTCTGTTTACAGACCCTTGTCTTTTCCTGTTGACATCCTTGGTGTTTTCATACCCATGGGGAAGAGGAGAAGAGGGTGCAGAACTCAAGGGCAATTTAAAAACAAAAGGAAAAACTCTGGAGTTGGGTAGGGCAGGCTGATGCCACTGCCTGATAAACTGGTGAGACCACAGTGGCTCAGAAGAAGCCTGGATTCAGAGTTCTGGAGGCTTTGGGGCCTTAGTCTTCCAATCTGAGAAGTGGGAGTTTATCTCTCAAGATGCCTTTCAGCAAGTGGCCCCTGGTCCCAACTGTTTGTCATCTGGCTGGATGAAACACAGATCATATGCTGAATTTCTTTAGCTTATCTGTAAAATAATCAGGAAATCCTGGATATTTTCAGTACAAAACTCTTCAAATTGACGTTTTTCTTTTTCATGTTTGCTTGAGTTCTCAGCTATGTGATTGGCTGGTATGAAGGCGATCAGCGGTAGCACTGAGAGAACAAGCATCACTGTCAGAGCAAGCGTTTCTAAAAGCTCTCTTTGACCTCTTCAGTGAGCTGTTAGACACCTGTCGCAGCTCCTGAACAGCTGTTTGGGACCCTGGTAACAGAAGAGAACTCACATTCATGACGTGCTTCCGGAGTGCTGGGCATTAAAACACTCCCAGAGAGAAGGGTCCTAGTTTTGCTATCACCCTTGGCTCTCAGATGTAATGTACACTTCAGTAAGTAAGAACTGAATAAATAGATTGTATAAAAAGATTACTTGAGAAAAGTACAGTAAGCACAACCTCCCAAATGAGCCAATCTCAATTTACACTCGAATTGTTAAAAAATGCGAGTAGACGAAGGTCTTCAGATTGGTTTTTGCTGTGCTAGTTCCCAGTGTCCACGGGGAAATATGAATCATCGTCAAGTTCATTCAGAATGAGTGTCTGAAAGGAAGCCTGTGTCCTGGCAATACTGCAGTCAAGTGCGGCTGGTGAAAGATTAGGCTGGTCTAGAAGACATGTTAGAACAGTTTTATATTTAAACACACCCGTTCATACACATCTCCCAAAATACCTTTGTACCTTTTGAGACCAGCCTGGCCAACATGGCAAAACCCTGTCTCTACTAAAAATACAAAAATTAGCCGGGTGTGGTGGCACGTGCCTGTAGTCCCAGCTACTCGGGAGGCTGAGGCAGGAGAATCTCTTGAACCTGGGAGGCGAAGGTTGCAGTGAGCCGAGATCATGCCATTGCACTCCAGCCTGGGTGACAGAGTGAGACTCGGTCTCAAAGAAAAAGAAAAAAATGGAAGCTGTCTTATAGTCATTTGTGCTAGAGCTGTTTTTAATCAGTTTAGGTGCCTTATTAGAGTATATTATCTAGAACTATAATAGATACAGTTTTCAACATTCCTGAGGTGGTAATAATAGCTTTCCTATATAAAGCATAATTTTACAAAGTATTTTCATACATACCCACTGGCTCTGTGCTTTAGCCTTCCCATCTCTAAAATAGAAGTAATGGTAACAAGAACGACTTGTTCAAGTCAGTAAGTGGAGGAAGTCTGGTCTTTTCAGTGCAAAGTCTGGTCTTATGTTCAATAAAGGTCGTTATTTCTGTGTAAAAGCAGCTGGAGCCAAGCTGACATTCTGGCACTTTCCAAGCACTCAATAAATACTTGTAAATGAATGATGGAAAGAGGAAGGAAGGAAGGAAGGAAGGAGGGAAGGAAGGAAGGAAGGAAGGAAGGAGAGGAGAGGGGAAGGGGAAGGAAAAGGCAAAAGGGGTGGAGAAGGGGAAGGGAATTTGCCATTGATATTTGTAAAAAGGAGTCCTAGAGATTGTTCCCTACATTTGGGGTTCATGAAATAGTATGAACTTAATAGCATGAACTTAATTGTAAGACTTTTCATCAATTATTTAAGAAACAACTTTGACAAAGTTACAGCATTACTGGCAATATAGCATTACTGGCAATACATACTACATACTCATGATTTGGCTGCTCTAGCTCACATTCATTAGGGAATAGGTTAAGACAGTACTATACTATAGGTTAAGACAGTACTGTACATTCATTAGGGAATAGGTTAAGACAGTACTATACTAAGAACAATCGTGCCACCTAGTGATACTTCTAGTTATTGTCTCTAAAATTGCCTATGACAACCGTTCTAAAAAAAAAGATCCACTTGAGACTGTGATGTGTGCAATCCGTCATCTTCATCATTTTTCTATACAAGAAACCTTTTCTTGATATTTTAGTATGTGATAATCCTTTACATCCTTATTCAGATTTCCCAGATGATGTTTCTAAGGGACCATTTTATACCCGATTTTTCAGCAGTTTATGTTTCTATTTCAAAAACTGTTTCTTATAATTTAAGAAATATAAATTTATTTTATATTTCTGTTTCTTATATTTTAACACATATCAATTTTGAGATGCAAATCAGTGTAACTGCTGCTTTTCAGGATAGACAATATTAAATATATACATTGTGAGACATTCTGATCAGGCTACAGGTACTAATTATTTAATTAGGAAATTACAGGTTTAATGAGAAGCACCCACCTTGGTCAAAAAGGTTAGAAGTTGGACACTCCTCTAGCTTCTTCAGTTATACAAAGTTGAGCAGGTCAGGTAACTTCAGTAATCTCATCTGTGAAATGGGATGACAATTCCTACTTTATCCACTTCCTAGAGTTCTGAGGATCAAACACAGTAACATGCTTGTAAAACTGGTTCATGACCATAAGAAACTAGTGGTGGTGTTTCCATAATCATTTTCTTGGCAGGAGTGCAACTGCCTGGGCTCAGGTGACTGCCCCGCTGCTTATTCCCTGTGTAACTTTGATAAGTTACTTCCTTGCCCCTTGACATTTCATTTGTAGAATAGGGATAATAAAAATACCTACCTCAGACCGGCCGCGGTGGCTCACGCCTGTAATCCCAGCACTTTGGGAGGCCGAGGTGGGTGGGGATCACTTGAGGTCAGGAGTTCGAGACCAGCTTGGCCAACATAGTGAAACCCCCTCTCTACTAAAAATACAAACATTAGCCAGGTGTGGTGGTGCACACCTGAATTCCAACTACTTGGGAGGCCGAGGCATGAGAAGCACTTGATTGAATCTGGGAGGTGGAGGTTTCAGTGAGCCAAGATTGTGCTACTATACTTCAGCCTGAATGACTCTGTCTCAAAAGAAAAAAAAAAAAAACAAAAAAAAAACCCTCAAAGGGCAGTTGTGTAACGTGCTTAGTACATAGTGAATACTCAGTACATGTTCACTATGGGACCACACACACACACATTCTCACTGCAGTGGCCATGGGATCAACCAAATTAGGAGACTGTCACTATGTGGTTCTCAAGAGGAGAAAGATATTAAGTAGGCAAAGTTTTCATTGTCATCATTAATAATATTTACTGGACACCAAAAAGAAACAAGGTCTTGGCCCAGGTGTCTTCCACTACTGGATTCCACAACACTCTTCACAAATAATATAAATGAAACAGAACAGTGTGTCAGGTAAACATAAGGCAGTTGAGAAACAACTACGTTTTTTTGTTTTTAATCTTCAAAACTTTTCTCTCAATTTTTCAAATCTGGCTTTAAGCAGATCAGTAAAATAAGCACAGTTACAATTATGCCAGAGATGGAAACAAGGCTGAGCTGCAGGGGAGGAAACAGGTAGGACCTGGAGAGGCATTTTATAACCATCTCCCCCGCTGAGTCCACGCTGCCCGCTCTTGCCTGGACAATGGCAACAGCCTCCATACTGGCCTTCTTGCTTCTCTTGGTGCCCCTCCATTCTAGACACAGCGCCAACACTGATTTTAAGAATGTACATCACCTTTCTTCCCTGCATTTCACACTAGGATTCTGCTCCAAATACCCTCCCTGGACCCCTATCATCCATGTGCTCTCCCGATGCTCCTGCCACGCGTGCCTTGGAGTGGACAGCCTCACTCTGATCTTCACAGGGGCCCCGGACCTCCTTCCTGTCATTCAGATCTCAGCTTACCACCCCCTCAGAGGCCTTTCCTGACCACCCTGTCATGCCTGCCCAGTTCTCTGCACAGCACTGACCTGATACTGCACATGGATCGTCTCCCAGCAGAGAATGCAGTCTCCCAGGGCAGCATCCTTGTCTGTCCCATCCCCGTTATCCCCAACCCTTGCAACAGTGTCAGGCACAAAACAGGTGGTTGACAGTGGTTCAGTGATCATCAAGATTATCCCACCATATTTTCCTGTTTCCTGTGAAACACACAGCAATTCTCCACCTGGTTTTGTGACACTTTGTGGTGACTTTTAAGCTTCTAAGTGGAAAAAAGAGCCAGATGTGGATTCTTGTATTTGTTAGATCTTGGGCAGGAGCTTCAGTCTAAACCTCAGGTCTATTAATATGAAGTAGAACTGATACCTCAGAGACCAAGATTAGGTAATGTGAAAGTTCATGAGCTGTCCCCTCATTCTGATGATAAAAGGAGGCCCAGGCTAACTGTTAGCAAGTGAATACAGACTGGCCTACTACCCCAAGTTGTAAAGCACCCATATTAAACAACATATAAATGCTCTGGTGCTAAGCAGATAAAATACCATCACAATACTTTTAGGAGGAGAAATCGGTGTTGAACAATGTTGGTTAATTTTTTAAAACTGATTTTTTCCTTTTTTAGATTGTTCTCTTTATTCTCATACTTTGGCCTTAAGGATTCTAAATGCTCAGAGCAACCTTGTCTTTCAGCTTTCTAGTCTATGTGTTACATGAACTGCTTTCAAACACACAATAGTATTATTTATTTCAACCTGGGATAGAATTTTCTGAAATTCTGTTCCAATAACCAATTACCCCAAGATTATTTTAAATTTCAATAGTGACTACAGAGTTGTATCATAATAGTACAGAAATGTCCTGACTCTTTTAGAAATTTGGGGCTTTTCATAGACAGTACCGTGCTTCCAGCACTGCGAGCTCTGAAGTTAGGTGCCCTAGGTTGGAATTCCAACTCTCATGTCCTAATAGTTACCCTGATCAACTACTCAACTATGCTAAGTCCTCCCACTTGAAATACAAGGCTAATAAAAATCCCACAAGGCTGCTGGGAAGATTCAATAAAAACTGTGTAGGCACAATGCTCCACATACAGTAAATGTACAACAACTAATCTTCAGAATTCTGCCTCTTCTCAGAATCTTAGATGAATGCAATGTTTAATGTTTTCCCAGATATATTTATATTTATCATTTAATAAACATCTGACTAGAAGCATGAAAGAAACAATGGCATAACTAGTTTGCACTGCATAATAATGTTAAAGGGTACTTAAAAGTTCTGAAGAACACTGTCCCATACATGTGAAAAATCAATTTTACCATAAAACCTGAGTCATATGAAGTTGAAAACCTGAAAAAAGGACTACCCGCACCTATCACTCATTTGTTTAACTTGCCATTACACTGCATTTGAGTCAGCATAATCTTTATTTCAAAATAACATTTTTATTATATAAAAATGTAAAAATCCAGCAAAACCAGAAATACGAATATATTTTTCTGGGCTTTCACATTTCTTGATTTTTATTCGCGATCTCTTTTTCAATACAATTTACACCCTCATCCCCATTTCCAGTCTGATTATACAAGTGCTAAGTGGCAGAAAGGTCTGGAATAAATACATCAAAAAGAGGCAAAGCTGTGAAACTAAGCTGCATGCAACAGGTTCTATGAGGGTGGGGGAAGTGTCTGAGAAATAAAACAGAGTAAGACAATGTAATTGGAAGGTTTTAGCTAAAGTTCTTTCAGTCATCTTTGTCTTTTGCTCCGTGTTTCAGGATGCGCGTGAACTCGATGTAATTGAAATTCCCCTTTTTGTCAATAGGTGCTTCTCTGTACAGCTCATCCACTTCCTCATCCGTAAACCGATCCCCCATGGTTGTCAGCAGCTCTCTCAGGTAATCTTCCTGAATGGTGCCTGGAAGGCAACAGAAAGAAGCAAGCAGTCATCACTACTTCCTGGCACTTTAACGGTTCATTTCTAAAGCTAGTCAATCTTATAAAATATTTCAGAATATCCATATCTAGAAACAAAGTTAGTTAGTGAACTAAGGCTATATGAACTATACCATTATGTTTTCCAATTATTCTTAGAGTTCTGTGTTAATATTAGATCAAATCATTTAAAAGCTCAGAAACAGATCATATTCTTACAAAATTATTCTTAAGCAAGTATTTTCCCAAAGGTAAAAAAAGAAAACCCTTTCTATTTCAAGAGAAGTACTTCATACAGTCTGGAATGAGGCTGGGCATAACCAAATAGTGCTCACCTGTTGCTTCTTCATCAAAGCAAGCAAAAGCATTTCTGATGACATCTTCAGGATCCGTGCCATTTAACTTCTCACCAAACATGGTGAGGAACATGGTGAAATTGATGGGCCCTGGTGCCTCATTCATCATGGCATCAAGGTATGCATCAGTGGGATTCTTCCCTGTTAAAAATGCACATTTTAACATTTAAAGACAAAAAAATCTAACTTCAGTAGTTATTTCACTATTATGCTCCCCAACATATTTTAAAAATTTACATCATTTGACACCAATTTTTCAATTAACTTTAAGAACATTTTAAAAAGATTATTTTTGACAACTTAAAAAATATTTGATACATCATTATAAAAATGTATTCCAGGTTTACACTGAAGGCTATTTATTCGTTTATGTGAACTTTCTCTTATTTTTCATTAAAAACAAAACAAAAACCTGAAGCCGGGCAGTACCACATTATTACAACTTTTTTTTTTGGGGGGGACTACAGACATGTGCCACCACGCCCAGCTAATTTTTTATTTTTTGTAAAGACTGGGTTTCACTATGCTGCCCAGGCTGGCCTTGAACTCCTGAGCTCAAGTGATCCATCTGCCTTGGCCTCCCAACATGACAGGATTGCAGGTGTGCATCACCACGCCCAGCCTATATCCTGAATGCTGATAACATCAACGGTTCATCAGGGGAGTCGGTTCAATAGAGTCATTCAAAACAATCTAAATATTCACATTTCCAGTTGTGGTACGGATGCCCATGAGTTGGTATGCTTCAAAGTTGTATTTATAAGTTGGCCATTTAAGTTTAAACTATTAGCATGGTTTTGAATTGGGAGCTTATTTTGAACAATGTTAGATATCTTCAAACACTGTTTACACACGTCATTGAACTGTGGTCTTGTTTGGTATTGTTTGTAATGGGAAATCTTAATCTCCATCCCAAGTGTGAACAGTTCTTTTAGTGCAGCGGTGAACTCCCCTGGCCTTTCCCTAGGAGCTGGAAGAAATCTCCCTGGAATGGCCAGACATGGTGGGAGTGTTTCTGAGGCCCCACGGTGTGGGGGAAGCAGCACTGAACCAACGGTCTGGAATACTGGGTTTGAATCCCAGTTCTACCACTGGTTGTGGGACATAGGAGGAAGTGGCAGAACTGGCATTCAAACCCAGTATTCCAGATCCTTCATTCAGTGCTGCCCTATGTAGAATTTACTTCTTTTTTAAAAAAATCTAACACTGACTGGTTAAAGTTTGTATCTCAAAGGTATCTTCCAACATTAAGTTTATATGATTTTACATGAAAAGAATATATATTAGTCAGATATTCGTATCTAAGGAAGCATCTCAAAATTACACCCAACTAAGCCAAAGCTAGAATGACAATCAAAGCTACAATTATAGTTCATATGTAAGTTTTAACTCTGGGAATTTGGGTGAAATTTAAACATCATGTTGGCATCTATTTCACTGCATTCCAATCCTACCTGATTACACTTACTCAATGCTCCAATATCAAAATTAGCCCAAAATTAAACTCAAGATTCACTGAATAAGTTAAAGTAGCTAAAAAGATCTACTTTCGGCTGGGCGCGGTGGCTCACACCTGTAATCCCAGCTCTTTGGGAGGCCAAGGCGGGCGGATCACAATGCCAGGGGATTAAGATCATCCTGGCTAACACGGTGAAACCCCGTCTGTACTAAAAATACAAAAAATTAGCCAGGCATGGTGGCAGGTGCCTGTAGTCCCAGCTACTTGGGAGGCTGAGGCAGGAGAATGGCATGAACATGGGAGGCAGAGCTTGCAGTGAGCTGACATCACGCCACTGCACTCCAGCCTGGGTGACACAGCGAGACTCCATCTCAAAAAAAAAAAAAAAAAAAAAGAAGAAGAAAAAAAAAGATCTACTTTCCTACCTCCAGATTTAACCCAATCACTTGCAGCATTTTTTGGGGGGAAGAAAAACTGTAACCAAAAGGTGTGAAGAGAACTCTAGGGTACAAAAAGCTACAGGGATTTAAAATGAATTGGTTTAGGCTAAGCACTTACGGACCCGCTCAAAACACGCAATGTAATCTGTTGATTTGAAAGGTAAATACGTATCTTTTGAAAATTCATATTTATTTCAATTGTTATGGGTACACAGGAGGTGTATGTATTTATGGGGTACATGAGATACTTTGATACAGGCATATAGTGCATAATAATCACATCAAGGTAAATGGCATAGCCATCCCTTCAAGCACTTATCATTTCTTTGTGTTACCAACATTCCAACTATACTGAGTTATTTTAAAATGTACAATAAATTACTGCTGACTGCAGTCACCTTGTTGTTCTATCAAATACTAGATCTTATTCATTCTATCTATACTTTTGTATCTATTAACCATTCCCATTCTTCTCCCCACCCTTCCCAGTCTCTGATAACCATCCTTCTGCTTTCCATCTCCACGAGTTCAATTATTTTAACTTTTAGCTCCCATAAATGTGTAAGAACATGTGAAGTGTATCTTTCTGTGCCTGGCTTATTTCACTTAATATAATGTCTTCCATTCCATCATGTTGCAATGACAGGATCTCATTTTTTATGGCCGAATAGTATTCCATTGTACATAACTACCACATTTTTTAAATCTGTTCCTGGTGATGGATACTTATGGTGTTTTCAAATCATGGCTGCTGTGAATAGTGCTGGAATAAACACGGGAGTGCAGTACCTCTTCAATTATACTACTCATTTCCTTTTTTGGGGGTATGTACCTAGCAGTGGGATTGCTGGATCACGTGGGAGAGCTCCTATTTGTAGTTCTCTGAGGAACCGCCATACTGTCCTCCACAGTGGCTGTACTTATTTACATTCCTACCAATAATGTATGAAGGTTCCCCTAAAAAGTAAATATATATGCTAAAGCAAACTAAATATGGCCGGAGAAAGACTCCGTACTTGTCATCTGAGTCCTTGTGGATGAACTATAACCTAGCTTAATAGTCCGACAAGATTGAAAACCTAACTTAGGAGTACGAGCCTGTAACAATTGCTAAGTCTTGGCCAATCCCAGCAGCCATACTTCAACCATTCATACACTGCTGAGTGTTCAAACCATGTTCAAATAAGCCATATGCCGAGCTGTAATCAATCCAGCCATTCCATACCTCACTTCCAACTTCTGTACGTCATTTCCCTTTTTTTGTCTATAAATCTTCTTCTACCACGTGGCTGTACTGGAGTCTCTGTGAATCTGCTGTGATTCTGGGGGATACCTGATTCGCAAATTGTTCATTGCTCAGTTAAACTCCCTTAAATTTAATTAGGCTGAAGTTGTTCTTTTAACACATATCTTTAAAAGGATGGGTTTCTGCAAAACAGAAGGCCTCAAAGACAACCTCTGACTCTACCACAACTTGTTCATTCAACAAATATCTATTGAGCATCTATTATAAGCAGAGTATAGACTTGAGAGTTCAATCTTTGGAAGACGGCTAAGTTCCTCAATTTTCCTCAGAGGCCTTCTTCAGTACTGACTTGCCCAAGAATATACTCAGACATTCTGAATGTGAGAAACACTAGGTTATAATCTCACTGCAAGTCAACAAATCAGATAAAAATCTTTGATTCTACTCTCACCTTGGATAAACAAAAGTTACAAAATGTTAACAATCAGTGAATATAGCTAAAGATGTATAGGTGTTCACTATAACGTTCTTTCCACTTTTTGTAGGCTTAAAATTTTTCAAAATCATATGTTGGATAGGAATAAGTACACACCTAAACTTTACTTTCAGTGTGTCAGGAGAAATAATCAAAATCAAAAGTTAGAAGAATAAAAGCTAGCTAATCATTTTGTAGGCATTAAAAGAAAAAAAAAACCCCCACCTCTTTCTTTGCCTTTTTGGCCAGTCAGCCAAGCAGTAGGACAGAGTGCAAAGTCTCACTGTAGGCCATCCCTGACCCGCTCCCAGCCTGCCTCACCCCCTCCGCTTTGGCCTATCAAGGTCTCATTTGCCTGCAGTTCCTTGACTCCCAACTGTAAAATAACTGCTGACTCTGGGCAGAACATGTAGGATGCTGCCTCCTGTCCTTCTTTTTAAGATCAAAAGAAACAATAACAAAATCATAAAAGGAATATTAACACCCATATACCAACATACAAATGGCTGTTTATGTGTGCTTTAAATCCTGTATCTTTACATTTTCTTTAGTTATTAAAAAAAGTCATACAAAATATTGTGAAAGTCTTCCCTGTTCCCCTTTCCAGTCGCACTGCCCCTCCTCTGCAGAGATAACCATCATCACTTACTGTCACTCCTTGTTTATAACCCGTACTCAACCTTTATTGAGTATATCATTTAGCTATACTTATTTGAAACTCTGGTATTTTGCTGCCTAGCCATGCCTTGGCTTTCCATCTAGAGACCTAAAAAATTTAGCTAACAGGAATGTTAGTCTACCTGGGCACAGCATCTGCCAGGTCCCCAACCTTATAGGCTTATCCCCATATGACTGGCCAAGCCCCAAAATGGCACCTCCCACACCTGGAAATCTCTCTAGAAGCCTTCTGAGACAAGGAGAGAAATATTTGTACATCACACACAAAAAAATGATTCATAGACAAATTATTATTTTTGGGAAAATACAAATAAAGAATATAAAGTCTACCTAGAGAAGCAAGCATATCATGCAAATCTTCCTTGTCGATGAAACCATCTCTATTCTGATCAATCATGTTGAAGGCCTCTTTGAACTCCTGAATCTGTGACTGGTCAAACATGGCAAACACATTGGATGTTGCGCGCTGAGGGCGCTTCTTGGTGGTCTTGGTCTTTGCCTTTTTGCTCGACATGGTGGTTGTTTAATTCTGGAGTTTAAAAAAACACAAAAACATAAAACAAACAAACAAAAAAACCCAAAATTATAAAACAAAGCAAAAACAGAATACATAACACCTAAAGTTAGTATGTAAAGATATCAATATGGAATTATTACTTCAATTGGATAGGAATAAGTATGCAACTAAACTGTATTTCCAATGGGACAATTAAATGACTGAGTGGAAAAAAAGCAGTTTTGAAACATTAAGAACAGAATTTGCCAGGCACCGGTGGCTCATGCCTATAATCCCAAGACTTTGGGAGGCCAAGGTGGGAGGATCACTTGAGACTAGGAGTTCGAGACTTGCCTGGGCAACATAGTGAGACTCCCATCTCTAAAAAACAAAGAAACACAATAGAAATTATTGATGTACCTTCTCCTAAATTTCAGGGGACCGATTTTTATGAAGTGAGACTTTAAAATATCTAACGATAGCTAGCATCTATGGAGTACTTACTCTGGCCAAGCACTGTTATGAAGGCCCAGGGCTTCCTCAAAGAGAAAGTCTCCAAAGTTGATCTCTTACTCTGACAAAGACTGTCCCCATTTAATCCTCACAACAGTGGCCTATGGTAGGTACTCTTATTCCCATCTTACTACCAGTATAATGTAACCTCTCTGAGCCTCAATTTTTCATCAGTAAAACATGATATCTACTTCAATGCGAAGAACTAAATGAGATAACATATGTAAAAAGACTAGTCATGTTCAAAAAAAGTCTCATCTTTATAAATATCAAACCTACCCTTTCATCTTTCTAGCTATACCTGCATTTCCCTTTTCCCTTGACAAGACTTTCAGAATACCAGTCTGATGCTGAACTGTCATTTTTCCTTCTGTTTTTTATTTTAGAGATGTGTGGTTCTCACTATATTGCCCAGTCTGGTCTTGAACTCCGAGGCTTGAGAGATCCTCCCAAACTGCTGGGATTACAGACAGGAGCCACCGTGCCCAGCCCCTTTTCTCTTCTTCCCAATCATTTCTCGATTCTCTGTAATATGGCTTTGGTAGTAGCCTCCAACACTCTACTGAAAGCCACCAATAATTTAAATATCAAGCAGAAAAGACAGTTGTCATTTCATTTTTTATGTGCAGTTTTATATAATAAATAACACACAAAAATACCATCAGCTCTGGAGTTAGGAAGTCGTTAAGTTCAAATCTCAGCTCCACCATTACTAGCTACATATAACCTCTGAAAACCTACATATCTGAGCCTAACAGCTTTCAGTGAGTTCTGTGAGTCTTAGCAAATAATCAAACTCAAGGGTGGTCTTAGGACAGCCAAACTTGAAACTGCTGTCAGCAATGATGGTCTCGCAGACTGTTTCTGTAACTTCCCACAATGTGAAAACAAATGACTAGACAGGTCAATGATCGAGCAGGGGGATTTTTGGACCTGAGTCTCCAGGACTTCCAGTATTGGGATTTTTTATATAAATTTATTGTCTACTTCTATTTCTTCAAGCTAAAGAACACGCACAGGGTGTTTTGAAGCTTGACTTAGTGGTGTAGTTTTGAAGTACACCAGCCTTACAGTCCTTACTCTAACATTCCAACTCCTCACCCTCCCCACGTACAAGTCCTAAATAAATGTTAATTTTCTTCTCTTCCCTGTAACTTAGTGTTATTTGACCTTAGTTATATCGAAGGTTAAATCAGACAGAATGTAGTCTACTAACAAGGCATTTGATTATGTTTTCATTCCTGTTCACATACCAAAACTTATAAGGTTCATTTTAATGCTAAAAATTTTGACTCAATTTCTTCAAGATAGTCAAGTACGTCTGAAGGCAAAAATGTTAGTTCTTTCTCTCTCAGTATCAGCAAGTCGTTTTTGTAATCAAGTTATTTAGAAAAAGTTCCCAACGAGTTAAATATTTATTTTTAAAAACTAATCAAGCCAGGCGAGGTGGCTCACACCTGTAATCTCAACACTTTGGGAGGCTGAGGCCGGAAGACTGCTTGAGCCCAGGAGTTTGAGACAGGCCTGGGCAAGAAAGTGAGGCCCTGTCCCTACAAAAAAATAAAAAAATGAGCCAGGTGTAGTGGCGCATGCCTGTGGTCCCAGCTACTACTTGGGAGGCTGGGGTGCAAGGATCATTTAAGCCTGGGAGGTCGAGTCTAGTGAACCGTAATGGTGCCCCTAACCTCAGCCTGGGTGACAAGACACTGTCTCAAAAAATCAAATCAAATCAAATCAAAATCAGTCAATTGTATCATGCTACTTCTACAGTTAACCCAAAAATATACTATATTTAAACATTTTTGAAGTTTAGTACGAGTTCTCTAAGAAGCTGATACCAAGATAGAATTAAACACCCAAAGATTTTTATTAGGGGAAATGCCTGTGAGAAAGAATATGTAGGTAGTTAGCCTGATAAGGCTAGAAGAGCCATCACCATCTGATGGTGATGCCCAAGAAAAGGAAACAGAGAAGGCAAGTTGATGGAAGAGAACAAAACACAATTCACTAACTGGTCCTAATCAAAATACGTTAGAGCAGATAAAGGCTCCATGTGGTGATACCATATTTTAAATTTGTTTCATACTTCATTTAAAAACAGTGGTACATTTGTATTGTATATGGTACCTATAAAAACACACACAATATCAGCTGAAAAGTGAGGCAAAATTGCATCAAAATAATCAATCTGAAGGGAACTCTGGCCCCCAAAGAAATTACCACCCTCTCTCCTTCCCTTCTGAAGTAAGTATCTTGGCTTCCTCCACCTTCTCACTTCCCACTCACTTTTCAACCCACCACAATCTGGCTTTCTGTTTTCTACAGCAACTGCTTTAATTAACAAATCTGGTCTAAATCTTCTTGGATCAGTCTACTGCATCACACTATTTTATCCCTCTTTTCTTTGGAGATTCAGCCACTGTTAGCCTGGTGCTCCCTAACAGTAGAAATGAACTTTCCCAGGTGGAAAGGGTCCCAACCTTGAAGAACTTATGCTCTAATGAGGAAGACTGATTATGTACAATGGTGTATTTGACTTACTCTAGCTCAGTTCTCCTATTTCTAAGACTTCCTCCTCCATTTCCCTCTTAGATGTTTATCTCCACTTAAATATTCATGTTTCCCAGTATTCTAGCAGCACATGGTTTAAAGTTCTTTTCAGTCTTCATTCCTTGGATGATCTCATCAACTTTCACTGTTCTGACAACACCTACACCTCCCAAATCTGAACCTCCAGGCCTGACCTTTCCTTGGAGCCTCGGACTCACACATCCAAATGCCTGTGAAAGGCACCCATCTGGATACCCCATAGACACTCATAATCAACATGCTGAAAACTCAATTATCTCCCCGCTCCTGAACTTTACCATCTTTGTTTCCAATCATCTACCCAGTAGCCAGAAACCTAGGAGTCACCCTCCCCAATCCCTCTCCCTGATGAACCAAGCCCTGCCTCTAAGAAATATTTCTGAGAGATGTTCATCTTCCTCATTCCTCTGTCACCACCCTAAACTGGATTATTACCTCTTGTGTAAAATATTTCTATGGCCTCTTCACTATCCCCTTGCCTCTCGGCTCTCTCAAAACTACCCTTAGTTTTCTAGCCAGGGTTGTCTAAAATATGAGTATGACCTCATCATTCCACTTTTTAAAATCTTCTTTGGCTCTCCACTTCCTAAAAGATAAAGTACCAAGTTCCTAAACATGGCGCATGAGTCTTCCTTTCCCTACTCTAGAATGACCTTTCCAGCCTCCTCTCTAGTCATTCCCTGCTTTGTACTTTTCCTTTAGCAACACCAAACTGCAAATGTCCCCAAGGTACCATGCCATTTCTTATCTTGTATATCTTTGTTCTTGCTATTTTTCCAACCCCAATTGCCCTGATCTACTTCTCTGCCCTAGGAACAGAGAGAGAATTAAAGGTCTATTCAACTTACAGCTACTACCATTTATTAGGTGACTCACATGCTGGAAACATTATGTACGTTAACTGAAACATGCCCCCCTGCCAAGTGAAGAAACTGAAGGTCAAAGATATTAAATAATCTTGCCCAAGGTCACCTCGCGGCAGAGCTAGGATTCAAATCCCATTTGTTACAGGTTGTTTCTCCCTGTATATTTTCTACTTCCTACGAAATACTCTTCTAATTGAGTTTAGCATAAAATTTTTAAAACTTGCCATGCCACCAATATAATTCAACACTGATTTCTGAGCACCTACATTCCTCTAAATGCAAATCCTAGACAAACTGAGTTTTCAAACCAAGTCAAACTATACCAGAGACACCAATGTACAGAATAGAGCTGCAGTCAGTAAATGAAATGTGAATGGCACTGCCTGGAATTGTGCAGTGTAGTAGTCCTGGTTGGGTTTAGTCAGGTGGCAACTATCAGTCATGGCTTTCCTTTGAAACTCTGATCTAGGACTGTCCAATTTATTAATGTTTAACCAAGAAGCATTCAAAAACAACAAACAAAAACACAAAAAACCAACCCAACCCTTAAAGACAGAAAATAGCCATACAGAACACAGCACAAAATGAATGTAATAACCCTCAATAGCAGTAAAAACACTTCTTCCTCCCTCTGCAACACTGTTACTGATATTGCTATAAATTTCTACTATAAAGTGAACTAAAGGATATAAGTAGTACTCAGAGGTTACATCAAAGGCAGGCATGTAGGAATTGATAGAGCAGTCCCTTCTTATGTGAGGGGGATACATTCCAAGACTCCAGTGGATGTCTGAAACCAGGGATAGTACCCAACCCAAACAGTTAGCCCTCCATATCCACAGGTTCCACACTCAGA